>NC_088098.1:94344318-94650184 GCF_036370855.1 Dromaius novaehollandiae
GTGCATCGATGTTTTATTTCTGTGTGTATTTTTGCAGCGTTTTGTAGAAAACCTTTTAATATCTTGTCAACTACCTCTGGTCTTCGGGCGACAAAATCATAAGCACTGGCAGGAAACACCCATCTTTATGCCTCTTGCTTCTCTTGATATTTAGGAACAGACAGTGGAAAGCACATATAATCTCTGGCCAGTATAGCAGTCTCTAAGGGACATCTACCTCTGGCACAGTTACCACAAACCCTACACTGTTTTTAATTACGTTCTCCTGGGATCCATTTTAATCTCTCTGCAGGATGAGGGTTAGCTGGGTAAAATGTTAGCTCAAGTTACTTTCTTCTGCACAATTTTGTCTGAGACAACTATTTACTCAATGCATCTGAAAATCTGGTCCATTATGATTAATAATTTCTCAGACACTTACAGCACTGACCACATTTATGCGCAACTAAGTCATTTTCCTTGTAAGCAACTGCTGCAATTGCACTGGAGAAGTTACATCAATATAAATGCGACACAGACAGGAAGATTGTGAAAGGCAAGAATTTCTGTAACTAGCTATGTATTCAGATATTATCCTATTCACTATATCACAGTTGCTTTCGAGCCTCCCTGCTCTGGAAGACACAGATATGACAAGAATGATCTCCATTCCCATCACAACTTAAACGCACAAAAAGTCATGATACATCACAGAAAATGTCCCTCCTGAAAACACCAGCCTCTCACAAGCCCACTCACCTGAAGAGTTGCAGTGGTATGGACAGACCCTCTCAAGACTTTGCATATAATTCTTGTTTCTGCAGACAGAATAATTACAGTACAGTGTAAAAGATAAATAACTAGCTGATTTACCAAATAGATGCACATGTAGAGACGAGCTGCCGCTCGCCCTGCCTGGTGAAGGATATGCACATGTGAGTATCCTTGCATTATAGATGTCCCCAAGGTAGTTGTTTCAGATCACTTCGACAGCCTTGCATAGCAACTGCAGTATCTGCTGCCTTTGCTTTCTCCTCTCCCAGCTCTTTTTCTCTTCCATGCGTTATATTAATGGAGTGCATGTCTGGCACCTTGGCTCACATGGCAGCACAACAGGTTTGTGTCTCACACTGGGTCTCACCCTGTGGCACCCTCACTCGCCCCAGCTGCTGCTCACGTTAACCCACTGTGCCTGGCAATGGGGTCACAGAGGGGAGAGAGACTGCAATGCTACAGAGAAAACACAGGTCAAGAGCTGCCTGCTGGGGGTGGGGGGCACAAGGTGGGAGCTAATTGCATGAATTTTACCCTTGATGAGCAAGATCTGGCCAGTCTGCCATACAAGCATCTATCCACTGTACAAGCCAAGAAATCTGCTGTGGGCTCTCCCAAAGCCCTGCCTCCCATTGTACTTCCATTTTGCCTCAGCAAGAGTCACAATAACTCATTTCTTTGAAGTCCCTCCTCATCAGCCCTGTGCTGTTGCTGTGGCAGACTACAACCATGAGAGCTGTGAGAACGACGGACAGAGCAAAGGGACAGCCAAGAAGAGAAAACAGAGGGCAGAGGCCTTGGAGCAGGGCACCTGGGCCATGCAGGCTCAGCTGGCAAGGAGAAGAGATGAGGCAAGGGGAGACGACAGAGCTTGAGATAAGCAAACTAAAATGGAAGGGGAAAACAAAACAAGGAGGAAAGGGAATCAGAGACAGTGGCTTGGTGACTGCGCAGGACTGGGGACTTGGGAGATGGATATTCTGTTCTACCACAAACTGCTCTAGTGGCTTTGGGCAAGTCACCCCATGCTCCAACACTCATTCCTCCCTGGTGAAAAGGGCATAAGTTGCTATAAGGTGAGTTGACACAGAATTTCAAGGGGGCCTTAAATACAGAATGGCAAATACCTTGTAAGTGATAAAAAGCAGGCTGAAAATCATCCAGAATGAAGGCGGCTTTCATCTGAACAGCCTCAACAGTTTTACAGTTCATAGGGAAAGGAGACAGAGACTTAAACTCAGAGAGAGTTGGGCTGGCTCCTGTCTGTCTGCAACGGCTGGTCTATACACAGTGTGTGCAGTTACTATTACTTTAAGAGGCTCTTTTGGCTGATCAGGCATCAGCATCACAAGCCTTGGGCCCTAGCCTCAATCTGCAAACATGCTGTTATTCTGTGCTGAAATGGGATTTTTGTTTTCCTGCTGCCTTTCCTCTCCCTACCAAGTGTTTTCCAGTGAATCATTTCCCAAAACTTGTTTTGCATCCTGAGTTGTACTGCTGTGGCTGAAAGTGTAGATTTAAGTCTAGGTAAAGTGTTGACCTCTTGGATGCAGATGCCATTAGGGAAATGTAGTCCTACAAGCTCTGGGTGACTGAAGGCTGTCACAAGCAGCCACAGCACTGAATGCCGTTCATTTGAGTGAATCCCTCCTATGGAATGGGCTCCTTTCCTCGCTTCTCTCATCGGACACTGCTCCCAAACCTGACTGCTCTGATGGCTAGAAGCTTTCTTCTCATTTCCAGCCTGAATTTTTTTATGGTCAGTCATATACACTTGTTCTTGTGACAGCCTTGTCTTTTGGCTTCAGTAATTTTCTCTTCCTCTGATCTTTACATCCTGCTATATTTATAGAGAGGAATATAGCCTCTCTCATCCTTCATTTTGCTGGCTGAAAAAGCCATGATTTCTTAGTCTCTCCATACAGGCTAGGAGGCTCCCCATTCCTGGTATCGCTTGCCGGCTCTTTGCTTTACCTGTTCCCATCTGAGTACATACTTCTAGTAAGTAAGTGACAGGAATTGCACACCATTTTTCAGATGAGATCTCCCCTGAGCCCTGCATAATGCTATTCATTCTTCCATCTCTCTTCGGATACATTGTAGGGTATTATTTGTCTTTTCAAAATTCTAACACTTTGGGGCTCACAGTCATCCTGTGATGACAATATAATATATTACTAAGTACAAGCTTTTGTCCTCCTCTGGCGTTTCCAGCTGCTGAGCCATCACAGTGTTGTTGTTATGGATGCTAATACATTTTTGCATATTAAAGGTAATGGCCTGGTAAAGCCAGTTACTGACTTCCATTCTTCTAACCTGATAATTTCTGTACAACCTACTTTCTTCTTCCCATCAGCAAGTTCTTTACTCACCTTCTAACTTTTTCATAACTTCTATTTTAACTATTAATTTTTGATGTGGCACTGTGTCAAATATTTTAGTGTAGTCTGGACAGATAAGATCTATATCATTTCCCTTGTCCAAAACACCTGTCTTATTAAAGACAGATATCAGGTTATTCTGGCATACTCTGCCTCTGGCAAACTAATATTGCATTGTACCTCATTGTTCATTTACCTCCATATTTTTTATTATTCTTTCCTACAAACTCGTTCTAAAGCTGTGTGCACTATGGAGGTCAGAATAATGGGTCTGCTGTTCCCTAGATTACACTTCTCCTTTTCTTAGAGATAACAGAAGTACTACATCTGTCATTCTGCAGTCAGACAGTGCCACCACCAACTTGATGGATTAATTAAAAATCCGCCCTACAAGACTTGCCATTTCATGTGCCAGTTATCTCAATATTCTGAGATATTCTGGTCCCCATGACTTGAGTTGATCAAGATGCTTACGCTCTAGTTTTATCTCAAACGCAGTCATTTCCTTTTCTATACACACAGTATGCGTGTGTATGTACTCTACATTCCCTATGCTCTCCATCGTCATAATTACAGAAAACTGAAGGATTACTCATTTTATTCATGTTGTCTTTGGGTCACACCTATGATCCCCTTATTACTTTCCTCAACAATGCATAGGTCCTTTCCGTGTCATGTGGGTTTCTTTCGCTTTCCTTTGCAAGGCCTATCTCAACTTGGCTTTTAGTCATTTAAAATTAATCCTTACAGTTTTAGCCCCTTTGTCCCCCAGCACGCAGCAGCCTTTGCTGAATGACCTGCTACTTACTTCTGGTGGCATCTGTGCTTTCCAGGTTTACATCACTCTAGATGTACAATCAGCAAAATCAGTCTGGAGCTAACTAAAAAGAGGCCTTACAGGGGCTTGCATGAGCTTAACATTAGTCAGGTTTTAAACTATTTTAAAAGTTAAACATGTGCAATGAATGTGTGCAGATACACCCTAAATCCTTTGCTGACATTATAGATGAAGGCACTTCACGGCCACAACCCAGCTGCTCTGGGTCAGGGAGAAAGAAGCATTTTCTCTCCTTGCCTGTTCTGCACGTTCACTTATTTCGTAGATTGTCTCTTTTGTATTTTTAGAAATGGGTGTTGCTAAGGCAACCAAACTAGCTGAACATTTTGTTTCCCTAAGAACAATACATGTTTAAATATTCAGGCAATTTTCCATTGTTTGGCAGGAATGGTGAGATCAGGCAGATTATCCAGACCAGATGAGGGAAGTTTAGGTTGGCTTTCTATTATATTTTAAAAGCATTCAGTGTGCTGACAGCCGTTCAACAGCTCTGTCCAACGAGGAACAATATATAGCAGACACGTAGCAAACCCTCCATAAATGGGAGAAATGTTTAATTTTATTCCCTTCTGTTACATTCCCCTACAATAAATCAAAGCTCATGTGTATTTCCAGGTAGCTGAGCTATGCTCACCCCTATGCTCACACGAGGCCTGCTCATGCTCTCAAAGTGTAGCATCAGATAATGATAGTATCATACAAAATGGAAAAGGCAAATAAAAGATTTATCTGATTTGTCACATCCTTCCCTCTGCCCAGCCCATGCCTTTCAGGCACATGTTTCAAGCATCTGGAACAGATTTAGATGTTCCTACTAACCCAGCTGTCTGTTGCAGCCCCCAAAATTGGGCTGGTGATGGGATGATGTGAATGACTCCCACCTACTCCCGTGCAAGTCCACCAGCTTTCCTTCTTGCTGCCTTTGCGCTGGAGCAGATGAGAAAGGGCTGGCACAGCCCACTCTGTGGGCTAACCTGCGGTGGCAGTAACCACCACCTAGGACATGGCTTGGAGCAGTGCACTCAGGCTCGGAAAGGCTGGTGTCCACGCCCCAAGAGAGCCAGAGCCATGCAACGGAGCTGAGAGTATCTAGAAGTCTAATCCTGGCTTTGACACTAACATTTTCTGGGCAGATCACTAAGTGTGTCTAGCTTCACTTCCCCCGCTGGCACTATGAGATGGCTAAACCTGTACAAACCGCGTAAGGAAATATGATTGTGGCTAGGAAGTGTTTATCAAAGAAGTGCCAAATACTATTATAATTCTAGAAAGAGCAAGTGGGGGAGAGGGGAAGGAAGAAGTAAAGGAGATAAAATGCATAAAGTGGTTGGTGTATGAGCATGCAAAAGCGTTGGAGGCACAGAAACGGGCACAATCAAGAACGAGATGCAATCCCACACCCAGTCTGTAACCCAGAAGGGGGAGCAACGTGAGACTAAGAGATGGATGGTCCAGGGGAGTCACAGAGGGAAGATGGGGGACAAATACTGGACTGAAGCTGCCACCAGTAATGGGGAAGATGCTGCGCAGAGCAGCAAGTGCTCCTCCACCGAGGGCCACTCAGTGCACACCTGACTGAGTTGTGTTGATATAGGATGGAGCTATTTATCCTTTCGAATAAGTCTAGTTCCCAAGATGTGCAACTTCCTTTTCCTTCTAATTACTTTTTCTGGAGACACAAGCAAGGCACCATTAACACTGAATGTCAAGTTAACAATTTGAAAACAGAATGTTAAAAGCCTCTCTGTTTTTCAGTATTTGACACTTTTAACTGTGTATATTTGAGCTCTTCTCTTTATCTTTTTAAGAAGTGAAACATATCACCTAGAGCATTCATATACTTTAGCCTAATAGCTAATCACTGCAAAAGTGGTTGTTCAAAAAAAAGTAATGGATGTTCGAAGGGCAGTAACAAGGTCTCCTATTTTATCTAGGCCAGAGCCAAGCATAGTAGACAGATAGATATGAGAAGTGTTATAGGATTGCCCAAGATACTAGGCTGAAATGTGGTGTCTGCAGGAAGAATTAGTTTTCAGGAAACTACTTGGTTTCTATGATGATGGACAACTAGGCAAAGCCTGAATTACCAGAAAAAAAGCAATGAATTATGAGTTAGCCTGCTTAAAAGCCATAAAAGTCCTAGCCTCAACACAGGCTAATCTATTTGGTTCTGTTTCATCCCATTTCTTTTCCTGAAAGAGGAGCAAAACTGCTGGATTAAATGTGGCTCAGGGTGGGTACGGATCACATAATGTGTCATAAATCTGCTTTTCTGGAAGGAACAGCTGCCCTCACTCCTCACACACACTGGACTGCCCACCTGACCAGTCTGCTCCAGCCTGGGCCTGGCCTAGCTGCAGGACTAGGAGGAAGGTCCAAGTCTCTGTTAGGGCTTGTGGGTAAGAAGGCTCCGTAGTCAGAGACCAGAGTCTAGCAGATGTTTAGATATGGGTAAATGGAAAGAAGAAATTGGGTAGAAAAGGGTTATTCAGAGATCTGGGAATGAAGCTGGCCTGTCCATCCCAGGCTCCCAGTTTGGAGACGTTAGGGAAAGTCCTGGCTATGAAGAAGGTTCCAGTTTCAACTTTCACCCTTGGTCTCCTGAAACTGCTGTGCACGTTTGGGCATGGAGCAGCTGAGCATCACACTCCCATGGGGAACCCAGCCAGCCAGTTCCAGGGAGTGAAGGGAGGAAAGAGGGGAAAGCTCAGACTGGACTGCTTTGGAGGGGGAAGGATGGCAAGGGGAAGAGCGGAAACACAAATGTGCTTGCTCTCAGTGCACCCTGTTCTCCGAGCATCAGCAAGCAACAAAGCCTTTGTTTCACCATGACAGACTCTCCAAATGACCGTGCCTCTCCTCCTGCCAGCTGGTACCTATAAATTATTCAGTCAACCAAACACATCATGTGCCCAGATAGTGAACATTGAGCTCCATAGCATCAAAACCCAGAGGGGATTCTTTTCATTTGAGGAAGTGCACCTATCGTGTAAAGAATCAGCTAACTTCTCCACACGGAGACCCTCTCAAGAAGAAAAGGGAAGGTGCCCCCAGGAGCGTTGTCAGATCAAAGGCCAATACACTGGTGCCACTGTGGTGTCAGCCGTGCCAGTTGCCTGTAGTGAATCACGCTGTGGCAAAAGCGTGGGGAGGTGACAGCTCTGGTCGTTGCACATTACACAGAGCCTGGCCTAAGCCATGCTTAGCGTCAAGACTTGGCATTGCCAGGGTTTAGTCATACCACTTTGAGCAATTCACTTACCTCTGTCTGTCTCGGTTTCTTCAGCTGTGAAGCAGAGACAGCGACAGCGGCTTTGCTGTGCACGACTGCCTTTCTGGCCCTGGCTCCTCAGCCTGCTCCGCAGCTACAGGAAGAGCAGTCTGCACGTGGGTCTGCTTTTAAGTCTGTAGCCTTCAGGGAGGCAGCTTTGGTTGTGGGAGACCACGGTTGTATGAATATATGAATAGCACAGTCAGTACTGCTACAGCTATTACAGACAGCAGCAGGGGCTGATACAACTTCTCCAAAAAAAGGGGATTACAGCCCAGGCAGGGCAGGTGGGACAGCCATGCAAGAGTTCTGCCCACCATGCAAATCCCATTTGCATTCATATATGTGAGCTTAGTGCAAAGTGGTTTACCCCTATTTTTCAGTTATTCGGGTAAAACCTTCTCTCTGAATATGACAAAAAAACACCTGAATGGTCTTCCTGCAACAGTTCTCCAGTGCACCTGCCCCATTACAGGGCTCTGGGGCCTCTGAATACAAATTAGCAAATGCTCTGCCTGACCTGGGAGAACAATCTCGGTCCTGCACAGCAAAAAAGACACTTTCCAAAAAGCAGCAACCAGAAATCACATGTAGAACAGACATCACTCTGCATTGAGCAATGCCCCTCCCAAACGATTTTTATTGTCAGTTTTCCAAGGACAGCAGATTTCTATTCAGTTGGTAGGAGAAATGTGACCATAGATTTGGGGGTTGTATGGGTGGGATGGTCTTTCTTTACACCCCTGTGCTTCTGATTGCTGTTCTTAATAAGCATTTAGGGAACAGGGGGAAGGGGAAAGGGAGAAGAGGGTATGAAAGAGCCAGGCTGAAAGCAGATAGTTGTGTTAGTCTTGTCAAGCAGTTAATTGGGTTTTTTTCTATACACTGTTATTTGACTTCTGCAATGCAAAAGCGAGAAGTTAAAAATAAAGCTGTAACCTTAATTATTCCTGCCAATAAAACAAACGATCTGCAAATTTAAGCCACTAAAAAGAAGAAAAGTTGCAAAAGCAAATGTGAATGAAAAGATTTTCAAGTTTAAAGAAATGGAAGGTTCTGATTTTACTCTGTTTCACTAGTTCCACACTACACAGACGTACTCCTGATCTGAGTGCTCTTTACATAACTATGGAAAATGTCACAGATGTGAGGGAAAGAGTCTTGTCAGGGTTCAGGTATTAGACTCAGACTTCGAAAATGTTGCCATGAGTTTCTCTCACAAATCCACTGAGTTACTGAAATGTTACAGATTATTCACACTGTGGGAGGAGCCAAGGAAACCTTGATATGGAGGGAGAGGCCCTTTGTAAGAGCCAGCTTTTGCTTACTGCAAACAAGAAGCACTTTCTGGTCTATGTCCAACTAGCCTAGAGGTTCTTTTGAATATTGATCGAACCAAGAACATGTTTCCGCACACTGTTCCCCTCCATCCTAGGTACATGTGTACAGGATTCCTTTAGAACCAGCCCAAAATATTCAACCAGTTTGGGTCTCCTAGAGCTCTTTATGCTACTCCAATGCAAAGAAATGGCAGAAAATTTATTTTCATATTGTCCAACCAGACTGGAACTTCTTGACAGCAGGCACGGAGCTGAGGGGACAGACGGACGGAGAGAGGAAAATCTCCATACATGAGGGGACCTCCACACCAGCTTGTGCAAGCAGCCCTTTTCTTTGATTTCAGAGTAATAGTTTTCTCTTCAGAATGACAGCTTGGGGCTCAGCTGCCGCAACACTGTTTTTGGAATCACATTACTAGAAAGGTCAGAATCATTAACATGCACTTTAGGAAGAAGGAAAATACCAGGAAAAACCTGTAAGCTTCCACTGCTGTAAGATGCCTACTGGACTAGCAGATGCTGTTATTTGCTTCATTTCATTGTAAGCAGAAGGGCATCCTCTCATCAAGGGAGCAGAGGAGGAGGTCATTCTTCTTGGAGGGTTCACATAAATGTGCATGGCAGGAGGAGCCTCTCCAGATTTCATGGAAATTAGGAGGCACAAAAAAGTATTAGAGGGCGCGAATGAATAGTTTATGTACCTGACATGGCCCTAACCTGCACACTGTCTGTAGGGCCTCTCTAGTACTCTGCGCTACTGCGGATGGTTGTCCCACTGTTGAAATGTGCTGACTATTCTTGCTCCCAAATCCAGCAGGAGGGACTGAATATGGAACTGGTGTTACACCCATAGGACAAGAATTAAGAAGAGAGTTTTGCTCATGCCCCATTGTATGGAATTACCATTCTTCAACATGAGGCATTAATAAATAAGAGAATAAAAAGCAGGAAAGGCTTCCACACTGTTGGGGCTACAGCTTTGTCTTTTCTGTTTACCTTACACTTCCAGGAGGCCACCTGGAGACAACTTGTACCTAAGCAGTGTAAGACCCACCAAGGTATCCGGCAGGTCAGGGCACCATTTTTCCCTACAGAGAGCATTCAAATAAAAAGCCAAAACATCTATCTAGAAATAGTCTAGAGTGCCTCCAAAGAGCAGTATTTTGGGGGCTTTGTGCATGAATTGTCTCCTTTGAGCTGGGCCTCAGTAAGTAAAAAACAACTCTAAATACTCTGCAGTATATCCAAGACAACGCTAAACATCAACATCTCTGTCCAAAACTTCTGAATTTTAACAAGATAAACAGTGTATTTACAGGCTCCTCTCCCAGGTGCATTTATCCATCTCCACACAGGTAACTAAGCTGTCCCTACATTTCATACCCCATATTTTCGTACCCCTGTTCCTCTCTCATTTGTCATGTGTACTCTTGCATGGATAACAGAATTCACCTTGATGTGATAGAGCCAGCCACCCTGCTGCAATCTGTCCCATGAAAAACATCTTTCTAATCCTTGAGAATGTCTTGTGCAATTAGCTGCAGCCTTTCTGGTATGAATCCTCATGAGTGGATTCAGTTTCACGCAAGTCCTAGCAAGAGAGACCCCTCTAGACTGAGAGCGCACATCCCCTACAGTGTTCTTCAGAGACAAGTCACCATTGCTTTCCCCACAGGATCCACCTTTAAACCTTTACAAGCTGTAATTTTTCCTTCACAGAGCAGGCAGGTTCTGTTCTTTTCTTACCACCTGATAGCTTGCTTTGGATTTCACTGTTCAGATGTCTTGCCCTATATCACCCTGTCTTACTTGCACGCCTTTTGGTGCAGCATTGCATATTCACACTCAGTGTTCACCTTTGCTTGCAGCATTAGCTTGGGCTTTTCCACAAGCATTTTTCTTTATCCAGTTCCCCTTAACCCACAGAAACCTATTGCTTGAGTTTAATGAGCCATTCAACTTGGCTCAGGCTCAGGTTGTTAGCCACTGTACTCAAAAGTGCTAGTCTTCCAGTGCTTTTCCATACCTTCCCTTGGGCCACATGTTCTTGGTCAGCTGCCTACTCACTACTTCGACATCAGAAATAACTCCTCCTCTAACACACTATATACTAGGTTTAAGTCTACCTGGAGTGCAGCCTGATAGGTAGGCAGCATGTTTACTATTTCGGTGGAGATGCCCGGACCAGTCCTTTGACTGCACGAAAGGAAAGAGCTCCCCAGGTGCTGCAGGACAGAGAACCTGGGAGGTGATCCCGGAAGCCCTATGGCCTCACTTGAGTGAGCACAACTTTTCAGAGGACATGCTCCAGTGTGGCTTAACATACTTGTATTGGCTAGTCCCAAGGTTGTACAACAGCAAAAATGCACCCTTCATGCAGTATACTCCTGTGAGAGCTCAGCTGCGCTGCATGCTTTGCCTGCTCCTTGTTGCGCAGTTTCCACACAATCATGCTCACACACATCACAGATTACTGTGGCATAGTCTGACTGTTTCTGTGTGTGGATTCATTTGGCTTTTGCTGCTGCTTTGCATTGTCTTGTGTTGGTTACAATACTGTTACAGCAATAAAGTATTTAGGTTCACAACAGAATAAGCCTTTGAAGATACAATTATTACCCTATTTTATCCTATCAACCCTGTATGCCAAACTTTAAAGCTCACGCAAGCACCTCCACTGGAGAAAGTGCACATCAGACACAGAAGATATTAGGCAAGATTTTGCTCTGTGGTAAGGAAAGCCAACTCGGGAAGGTTGAAGAGAGGCTGCATTTCATTTGCTTTTACCGTTTTTGAGGGGGGCAGTGTTTTAAACTTGCAGAAGTGGGTTGCTGCCTCAGGATAGGGACTCCTTGACTCCACTGTGACCATGAATATTGCAGCAGAGGTTCCTTACTTTTTAGACCTGGCCAGTTCTGTGAGCCAGAGTGAAACAGTGGCAGTCATGACCTTGCTTTCACCTTTCCCTTGTTACTACAGTTTGGTTTTGGGGGGGGGGGGGGGGTTTGGTCAGCTAGTATCTTTACGGGCATAAGGGCAGTGGAAGGATTGTGTTCACCTGACGATGAGGTTAGAGCTTGTCTTTGTGCAGGAATATAACATGTGTGGTGAAAATAAAAGTTCTGCGCACCTCTTCCCTCTGTGGGCACCTCCATGCAGGATATCCTCAGGGCAAGGGCAGGGCTCGCAAATCAAAGACCTGGCTTCAGGCCAGCACTTGGTCCTTTGCCTGTTGTTCAGGCAGACTCCTAAGATGCCCTAAATGTGAAATGAATTGCGGACAAGCTTGGTTCTACCCCCACGGGGATTAGAGTTAATAGCTCAATGTTCTCACGGCAAAAGGAAAAAAAAAGAAAAAAGAAAGAAAAAAAGCCATGCAGGCATTCTGAGCAGCCTCACTGCTGGGCTGTGTGTTTCCTTAATGCGGTTTCAGGAGAGATGGTTGTTAGGGAGAGGCAGTAGGATCTCATTTTGTATGCAGATTTCAGTGCTGAATCGCAGGTCTTACAGCCTTCTGATGACAGGGCAACAAAAGTGATATCTGGCTATTCCTTCTGCAGTGATCATCAGATGACCTTGAGATTTACCCAACTGGGGCAGTACGGTTTATATAAATATCCTGCTTGCCAGGATGCTGTTTTCAGCTATATCAGAGACAACCCCAGTGAAGAATCAACTCAGTTTGGCTCGCCCTCCCCTTCCTCTCACCCTCCCCCATCTCCCCCAGCCCTCCCTTACTCTGGGTTGTACAAAAACCCTCCGAGATTTCTCTTTTAGCACTGACCTTCTGAGCTACCTAATGATGAAGATACGAAGAGGCTGCAACCAGACAGAGAAAAAAGAGATGCCTTGCGCTAGCAGGCAAATGTGTGAGTAATACACACACCGTTGGAGGGTTGCCAAATCACTCTAGTAACGGCTGCTCATCCCTCTTCCCTTTACGAAGAAAATGATCAAACGTGCAAGAGAAGCTGCAGCCGGGTGTCAGAAGTGCTGAGTCGCAACGGGAGAGTGCCGCAGCCGATGGAAATTTCCCCGGGAGCCGGTGCCCTTTGCATGCGGGGACGAGGGCTGTGGGCTTGTGGGGATGCTAGTCTCGCTCACAGGCGGCTGTACTGTCTCCATGTCACCACGCGGACAGGGCACGCAGTGGGAAAGGAGGCCAGGAGGTGAGCTCAAGAGCCGGGCAAGCTCCTAGCCAGCACGGGCTGCCAGTGCAGCCCGGGCAGCAGGGAGCCGGGCTGCTCTCTGCCACACGCAGGGATAGCTGTCCCCACGGCCCAGCCTCGACTCTGTCTCTGCAGGTGCTCCCCGGCTGCTTCTCCAGCGCCTCCCCTGCTGCTTCGGACACGTGGTCTTGAAATGAGACAGTTGGGTCCAGCTGACCCATGCCTGGAGCTAGTCCAGCTAGAGGGGTGGTAGCCAAGGTGACTTCACGTGTCCTGGTTTCTAGAGCCAAAGGATTGTGCCTTGTAGCCATCTACAGCTGCCTCCGGCCTGCTTCAGCACATGCCCTGTAACCATTTTCACAGTACACTTCAGGTGCTTAGTATAATCAGACTACAGGAATACTTCACCCTTTTTTGGGGGGGTGTGAGGTTTGGGATGTCACCAAAACGTCTCCCATCCTCCTCACTCCCAAGTACCGGGATGCGTTTGGTGACCTGGCCTGCAGCGTTGCAGCCTGTCCTTGAACAAGGGAGGGGAGGATGTATAACATTGCCAGGGGACAAAGGAGAATTGTAGCTTAAAATACAGGACAACTACTTGCATTGAGCTGGAGGATGGAAAAAATGGCAAAAAAAGGTAGCTGGTGATGCAATGATGCTGATGTTGGCTAGATGGTGCTAGCACATACTCCTGTGCATTTGTCAGAGACTAGTACAACATTATTACAGATTTTCTTATAGACAGAGGTTTCATTTCCATGAAGCTTCAGAAACTACAGTCTGTTGATGGTACTGCTGACAGATAACTGGTAGCCCCCCGTGTAGTTCTTGCCCCTTTCAAAGATGATGGGCTTCTGGAATAGAAGAAAGATAATGCCCTCTTTGCACAGCGGATGAATAAGCAACTGACATATTCAAGCCAGTACTTCTGTGCTGGCTAAACATGACACAAAATAAGATATCTGCCTCATGTCATCCATGAAATCACCCCTTCTTGCACTATGCTGCAGGGACTTGTTCTTAGTCCTCTGGTCTATAGACCATTAGACTTTCCTGTCTAAGCTAGTAGAGCCAGCTCCAGTAACCAAGGCAACAGTAGGCTCCTTGGCCTCTAATATGAGCGTATCTACACGGTGAGGTGAAGATCTTGGCTCAAGCACACCTCGTCCAATGACCTTCAGACTTCCCATCCGTACACTGTGGCTTCAGCTTGGCTGTATCCTGCTTGTGGCACAAGTTATGCAGCATCCACATTGCCCTTCAGAAGATCCAAGTCCAGGTAGGCGAGATCCTG
Source organism: Dromaius novaehollandiae (assembly GCF_036370855.1). Lineage (NCBI taxonomy): Eukaryota > Metazoa > Chordata > Aves > Casuariiformes > Dromaiidae > Dromaius > Dromaius novaehollandiae. The sequence goes on from NC_088098.1 coordinate 94,358,365, forward strand.
TGCCCTGCAGTGGTGAGAAACCACTGGCCTTCTGGGACACCTGCTGGTAGACTGGTGCTTGACCTAACCAGGATGTGTGAAGTTTGGGCCAGTGCTAGGAGTGCCCAGGCTATACCAAACTCCAGAGCTTGGGTTAAATGTCCTCTAGCACTCTTAGTGTACACCTGCATGTGAACAACAAAGGTCGAGCGTAAATTCAGTTTTGAAAGTAGGCTCAGACCTATGGCGAACAACCGGTGTAGCTGTGCCTTACAGATAGCCGAGTCACCACTAGAGGGAACAGAAGGCCACACTGATAGGCAAAATTATAAGATTACTTTCTAAAATAAATGCAATCAACCGGGAAATAGTAATGGACATTCTCCATTAAAACTGGAAAAATATATTTAAAATATAGCCATCTCCTAACCTGGTGAGAGCAGAAAGTGGAAATCAGAAATGGAGGGAGAGCAGGAACTTCTAGCCTCTACATTTCTTCCAAGTCTCATCACCAACTCTTCCTTTAGGCAGTGGGCTAAAGAGGACATCTTATACCTAAGTCTCCCTGAAGCTGTTGACAGGAGGCCAAAGTCAGTGGAGAACTAGGCCAATGAAGGCTAATTGGTGGGGTTGGGGTGGGGAGGCACAATTCCACAGTGCCAGTGAGTTCCCACCAGGGTCTAGGCTCCCAAGGAATTAGGCAAGAAGGAGAGGAGATCATCTTTGCCATCTGTACCAAAAAGATCCTACAAGCATCCAGGTTCCTGGAGTGGGCATAACACGTTCCACCTGGGAGCAGAACCAGCTGTGTGTATGTTCCCGGCCACCCTGCTCAGTGGACTTGCAGCTCTGCATGGGGCTGCATTGTCCAGTCCAGGCCTGCCAAGCACAATAGTGGAAAAAGAAAGCAGAAAACAGACCAGCTAGAAGGTGGGAATTTTGCCCCAGAGGTTAGAAATAACTTCAGCTTCAGCAGCCAGTTATCCAGTACTAAGGCTGACCCTTAAGTACAGACAGAAGCAAGACAAACAGGAGAAAACATCAATGAGATTAAACAGTACAAATCCCTGCATGTCCTTGCCTATCCTTAGGGTTAGCAAGGACAGGACTTCCCCAAGCACTGCCCCAGTTGCTCATTCAGGGTTATTCACAGCTCTACGTGTGCCCTTTGGCCCATGTCCGCATAACAGCAGGGTGCCTTGCTGGGTGCCGGGATGCCAGGACACTCTACACCAGCACTCCCACACAGAGTGGCCAAGGATCAAAATGGACTAAGGGAGTAAGACAGTCCTTTTCATTTAATTCTCCCTAAAGGTCAAGGTTGACTGGGGAGTGCTGTGGGAAGAAACTGCACTCCTACTGCCTCTGCTGCCAGTCATTTCAGGATATTATTAAGTCTTCAGGGCCGTCCCTTTCCTGTGGGATGTACTGAAGCACCTTTATCCTCCATTTCATTTTGTCAGAACAATTGCACTGACTTCAGTGGATTCGCTCCTGACCTATGCTGCTATAAATCAGAGGAGAGTCAGGCCTCCACGTCCCTGTTCCTAGGAACGAATGCTGAAGGTCTCTCTTAATCAGCGCAACAGCTGCAGAGAAGTTTGTAGAAGAAACTCTCCCAATACTGCCCTTTGTCTACCTGACTCATCATGATCTTGTCGTTACTAGTCGCTAATTTAATTCCTAAGAAGTCAACTTTGTGGCTTTACCCTGACAGCTTTAGCTCCACCCCCTTCTTATTCATAAGCTTTCTTTCATTTCTGCAGGCACTACCCTGCCTGGCACAGAGGAAACATTTTCCCCTTTGCTCACACTGGCAAAAGCCATGCAGCACTGTGCTGTGTGCCTTGAACACCTGCCAGTCATACCGCACTCAGAAACCATGTTCAGAGCCCCCCGACTGAGTAAGAGCTACAACACAGCTCCAAAGCTAGCTCACATATTTGCTTCTTCTATGACCCATCTCTCCTCACCAAAAGAAGAGAAAAAGCTTGGGTTATGCACGGATGTGGTCACTGTGGCTGTATGTCACAGCAGTCAAGGGAACAGCATCATGTTAGCCCCATCCACATCTAGGATGGTGCATTTCAGGCCTTTGGTGTCCTCTGCCCTCTCCTCCTACCCTTGGGGCCGGGCCGGCTGCTCGTGTTGCCTGCTACACACCTCCATAGTTCTGCTTTCAGCTTCAGACCCACAGAGGCACTCACCCCTGTGCACTCCCAGAGCTGTCAACACCCGCACTTACGGCCTGTCTTCCCTTCTCTATCTTCACCCCCAAGTGTGAGCCTCACACACTACCCCACTACCACACTACCACTGCAGGCACAGCCATAGGGAGGCTGCCTCTCCCCAGGGTTACAGGCTTCGGGCCTGCAGTGACCCAGGCATCTAAGCCATTCTCCCAGGCCATATTTATCTCAGGGGTGGGCTAAGGGTAGGAAGATGCAAAACTGGTTTGTTCCTGACAGGAGGTCTCTGATTCTCATCTGGCCTAATGCTGCTGGTGAGACAGGCCGATGCCACAAAACACAGTGCTGGGAACAACTCAGAGACCAGGAAAGCTCCAACCTGCAATTTCAAGTTTTCTGTCAAGAGAGAATGACTATTTGCTGCAATTTGGATCCCACTTCAGGCTTGGCATTTGAACCCTGAAAAAAGAGCAGGGTAGCTCAATCTAAGATGTGGAGTTGGGTTTCTCCAAAATCTTTTCAGAGGGGTTCTTCAGGACTTTTCCATTCTGAGACCCCATGCTGCCCAGAAAAGAGTATTACGGCCTCCTCCCATGTAGCAGTAGAGTCTCTCAACTGTGTGGTTATGATCCTTTCTTGACCTAGCCACCACAAGAAGACTGTTTCTATAATGAAATGTATCTTCATACTATGAAATCTATTTTCATACTATTTCAGCTATGGTAACAGAAAAGATCTTTCTGTATAGAAGCCTATTAGCACGGTACAAAAACCTGGCCCATCCAGACTTCAGCCATTTGCTGTTTCTAGAAAATCAGGCTTTGCAATCCTTTGGCCCCAAAGGTATCATTGGGAGCTTTGCTCTTGATTTCTCTGGGGCAAGGGTTTTGCATACATGTATGTATACACACACACACACATATATGTGTGTGTGTGTGTGTGTGTATATCAGATTTTAAAGGCATTTCATCTCCTCAGAAACCAAAAGCACTTCATATATTCTTTGCACATAGGCCTTACCTTTCTATCCACAGAAATGCTGTCTCCAAGGGATGGCCAGGGGCTGACAAGACATCCACATGCATATAGAATCACCATGTCAAGGCCCTAATTTTTTTTGATAATCTTTGCCTCCAAGAGCTATGCAAATTAAGCGGTTCACCCTCCCTTCCCTCTGGTGGAAAACAGGCTGAATCAAGTGAAGGATTAGACAGGGGACTTTGTGAAGAGTACAACTCTTAAAAACAAGTACGGCCACAGAATGGGACAGTAGCTGAGCACTTCAGTGTTCTGCCAGGTGTTCCTGTCTTAATGTCTGCATGGAAAGTTAGCCATTGTCCTACAGACAAGAAACAAGACAGAGATATGCAATGACTGGGGGGGGGGGGGGGGGGGGGGAGAGAACTGCATCGCTGTTAAGCCAAGCCTCTTTCCCTGGAGCAAGCCTGATGTCAAGAAGTATGTCTCCATACCTTTGACAGGAAATCACACCCAAAGAAAGACCGGGAAAAGTGAAACAGTGAAGCCAGACATTACCTTAGTATAACCTTCCTTATGCAGGCAAGCCTTCAGGGATGAGGAGCCCATGCTCTGGGGTACGGAAAGAAACTTGCCACGTGCCCAAGGGCCTCACACCAAAATGGTCCATTTCAGGATCTGTATCATATTCATGATGACTGACAGTACCTAATTTTGATGGTAAATCTATATGGTGGTTTACTAGATAAATAACTGCATGCATTCCTGTTCTCTCATGAGCATATCTGTATCTACAAAGGGATAGGAGCTGTGGGGGCTGTCTGCTGGAAAGCTCCCGTAAGAACTCCTTGAGTCAGACAATCTCTTCTCACTTTGATGTCACAAGAACAAGGCTGCTGTGGGTTACACAGTCACAGGCCGTGGACCTCAGCAAGCCACGAGACTGCTCAGGCATTGCTGAGTAGTGATTAAGTATTAGCAGGCATCAGTCAAAAGTACAGCAAGAGAGGACATCAGAGAGCAATGAAAAGAAGGCCTGCCACAAATCTCCAGCGAGGCAGAGAAAATCTACATCTACATGGCAAGCCCATTTCCCTTCCTGCTCTCAGCAGATCCTGTCACCTCTGCAAAAAAGCTCTCTTTGCAAACAAACAACAGGGCCAAGGTTTAGCCAAGAGGAAAAACAAATTGCCTTCTTGAGCAAGAAATGCAGAATGCAAAAGACAACATCAGCCTGGAGAGTCCGGCAATCCATTAGGATGAGCTTACATGAGCCACATTTTCCGTGTTCCTAAAGCACAACTGAAGTAGCTAGCTAACATCACTCATGTGGCGGGAATCCAGAGAAAAAGGCAAGCCAAAGCAAGACTGGGCAGTCCTCCAGTGGAGTGGTTTAGCTTCAAAAGTTGAAACTACCACTTAAAACTTTAAGGGGGAACAAGAGGCCAACTTTAAATGCTGTTCTACCAGCCATAGTTGGGTTTCCAACCTTATGAGAAGTTCCTCTCTCCAGATTAATACTCCATCATTAGACTGAAGTTTAGTATATATGAATGAAGTAACTGCCTTTCTTTGTAGCTCAAGGAGTAACAGAAAGCAATTTTGCAATAGGGATCTTAGTTGAAATACAAGCTGCGAAAGGATCGCCCTCATCCTTCCAGACTATTGCAGATATCCATACAATAACCACTGCATCCGGAAGGGCCCACAGGACACTCTTCTTCCAAGTCTACACACTGCAGGCCACAGAACATTGGGGAATGACCTATATATAAAGTAAAACACTTAGGCCCAGAACAAAAAGTTAAATGCCACCACTGTAGTGCACCATGAGAAGAGAGCTGGAGAGATCAGAGTGCTGCCAGTGTCCATGGTCCTTGCAATAGCTGGGAGTTTGCTATGTGAAGTTCCTGGATGTTAGCAAGCAAAAGAGGAGATGAGGACAAGTCCAGAAAATAGAAAACATTAATAGGGATGAGACCTGCTGAAAAGGAGAATCCAACAGTGAGTAAAATGGTAAAAGGAAAAGAAGGCAGAAGGAGATCAGGCAGAAAGGAAGAGAATGGCCAAAATTAGGGGAAAAGATAGCCAGTGACCTGGGGTTTATTGCCAGTTTTGCTATAAACTCAGTGCCTGACCTTGGTGACAAGTTACTTTACTATACTTCTCCTCAGTTTCCCACATCTGTAAAGTATATATAATATATACAACTACGTTTCTGTACCTCACAGGTTTAAATGCCTCAAGATTCTTAAATGGAAGGTGCTAGAAATGTACAAAATATTACAGTGTAAAAAGCATCAAGTAGGCATGAGTGAGAAAAGCCAACTTAGAAAATAATCACTGGTATCTGTGGAAAATGTCATTCAGGGTGCAAAAAGCAAAGCCATTTATGTTCTTAAAAGTAGGCATGGCTGAGAAAAGCAGTGCTCAACCCTTATTATCATTATGGTTCCCAGCAGAGCTTCCTATTGAAAGGCCAGACATTCAGTGTAAACAAATAAAAGCTGATGTGCTGGTGATAATGACTGATGGAGGCAGATCAGGCTCCTATTGTGTTAAGTGCTCTGAATGCCTAATGATCCTTTCGCCAGTGAGTCGTATATTTAGACTGTAAGCAAGAGACAAGGGATAGAGTAAACCGATAACAGATGTAAATACCGAAATGCAACTGCTTTTTCTAACTGGGTTTCATTTTGGTGAAATATTATGTGATGCCCTCACCTCAGCCTGATGTTTATGGGAAGCAGGGTTTGCCTCTCCTGTATGAAGACAGCTAGCAATTCCCTGACATTGAGGGCAGAGATTATATCAAAGGACTCAGTTACTGTGTGCAAGCTATTTTCTCTGCAGTGGATGACAGGGAAAAAGGGATTTTTGGTGATGCCCTCTGAAGGTTTTTCTCTATTCCCCAGTGACTCTCTGCCTAAATGAAGGGCACTTACTGGATACCCTATTTCCTTAGTCCCGCAGCTTGGTCATGGTTTTCTCTGCAGCCCTGCAGGGATCTTAGCATGCAGCTTTGGACTTCACCAGGCAGCTTACTGGACTGTTTGAGCCCAACAGTGAAGTCAATGCAGCAAAAATGCTGATTGTACTACAGTCCAGGAGAAGTGCTATTCATATTCAACTCACGGCAAAGCCTGTTACAACATCATAAATTCTCCACAGCAGTGAGAGCAAGGCAAGGGAGAAAAGCCTGCTGCGTCTGCCTTTCTTACACAGCTTATTCTCTCCACTGAATGTCATGCGCTCCTTCATTGCCCTCCATCATTTCTAAGCAGTTCAGGCAGATCCTGAGATCCAGGTTTGCAGGGTTGTGACTTAGCAAAGGCCTTTTGTCACTGTGACCCAATGACCACGAAAGCCAAAGAGTTTCCTGTCGTTGGTCCATGTCTTTATGCTCTGAGTAAATTTGACATAAGAAATACGGAGCCCCCTCAGGGTGCCAATATTAACAACAATTTTTAGAGCACAACAGCACTTTAAGCGAAAAAAAAAGAGACAAGGTTCCTGAAAGAAATAAAAGCTGTTGTAAATGTCAAATTCATTTAATGTCAGGAAATTATATGCCTAGAGAGACAGGCTCATAGTAGTTATTATAACTGCTGGATGAGAAACAATTTTCCTTTTCTGCTGAATAGTTGTAAGCTTTTTTTCCCTATCTTATTCCACAGTCGGACAAGACAGAGCCTTGGGAGTTTTCCTGTGAAAAGACAGAGAGCCAGAAGCAGGAGAATAGCTAATAGCTGGCTGAGTAGGGCTTTTGCTTGGGGTTGCAAGAGACTGATTGTCAAGTCCATAATAAGAGACAGTAACTTAACTACTGAATTTACAGCATCAGACTAGACAGGCCAAAAATGAATGGAAGGCAAAAGAGGACACGAAGAGGCAAAGTAACTTGCTAAAGGTTACAAAACAGCCTAGCAGCAGATCCAGTTTGACCTGTGACTTAGCCCACTGTGCCAGGATTTGCTAATCCAGCACCTCTCCCTGAACTGCTGATATGCTGAAGCTTAGATTTAAAAATTTGAAAATATCGTTGGACGGAAGATATGGAAAGGGTTTCAAACAATTCGCACAGTTCCTTCGCTGGGTGCAAGTTCGCCAGAATGTTTGGAGACCGGCAGTGCTATCAGGCTTGGGGACAGCGATAGTTCTCTAAGCAATTGGTCTAATCTAACATACTGCTTGTATGAAATATTCATGCACTCTTTTTAACTGCAGGGTTTTGCATGCTTCCTTGAAATAACCAGCTGAAAGCTGGCAAATGTGCCTAATATAGTCCTAGAAAAAGTCTTTGCCTTTCACTGCATGTGTATCATGCATCTGCATCTGTTCTGCTAAGTACTCTAAGAGCACAGAGGTAGGATGCTCCTCCTAAACTGTAAAATATACAGCTTTCAGTGTATCACTTTGAATGGGAAAGTGATAAAGATAGCTACATAGCAGGGGAGTGCAGAAGTAGCAGAATAACAGGAGCTTCAATTCTGTTATCAAGTTCCTTAGGTCACAAAGATATTACATTGCCATGCACTGTAACTTACATTTTCTGTTTGTGGGTGGAAAAATGAGAGGTTGTGCATTCTCAATCCTTGGAGGTTTTCAAGAGTGGATAAAGCCTTGAGCAACCTGATCCGGCCCCAGCTGATCCTGCTTTGAGCAGGACATGGGACCAAAGACCTCCTGAGGTCCCTTCCCACCTGAATTATCCTGTGATCCTATGAACGTGTCTGCTCCATAAATTGCATTGCCCATCTCCACATGAGGAAGGCAAGCTGTTGCTGCCCGTAGTTAGCAGGAATGGCTACATCTTGTCCTTATTCCCTTCAGCTGGTGCTGAAAACAATTTTGTGGCTACTGAAAACAAACTAACTCCCCCATTACCTATCCTCCACCAGAAATTGGGTATGGCTACAGGCAGCTTAACACAGTAGTGCCAGACATATCCACACACATCTCTAGTTTGCTTAAATCATGAGCTCCAGAACCAGTCAGTGCTGACACTCTGCATTGTGCTATGTGGACATAAAATTTAGCCAGGCATTCAAGTCATGAGCAGAAATGTCTCTTAATCATATCATATTCACATGAAAGTGACCACAGAATACAAACATGAGCTATTGCACTACTGCCTCTCATGCCTGCTCTTCTAATGTCTAACCTTAGGAACAACCCAAACACACACCTCTGTTTCCAGAAGATTTTTAGAGTTCTGTTGATTCTTTTTTATTCCTTCCCTGTCTATCTTTACATTTACTTGACAACTATTTTCTCTCATTTATTGATTTAAAGGAAATTATAATACATGGGTTAGTCACTCTCAAAGCTATCCTTCCACAGACAGACCCACTGTGTTCTCTGCTGATGAGCATCCTCTATAAATATGCTAAAGGTGACAAAGGTGACAAGAGAAATGAGGAGTTTGCTGCTCTGTTAGACTTGAGTTCTCAGATATCTCTGTGTGCCAGTGATCCCCAAAATGCAGCAAAAATAACCTAGAGCATAGCACAAAGAAAAGGAAGGATACCTTGTTCTGTGAAAGTAGTTGAAAAAACAGCACAACTTGATATGTTTAGAAAAGCTAAAGAAAGTAATAGCCATTTTCCTGCTTTTTGGTGAACATAGTTATTGCTTGGATCTAGCACAGTGTCAGGCACACTAACAAAATACAAGACCGCTCTTACAAAAATGTCCTGTCATGTGGATGGGCATAAGGCATGATAAGCTGTCTAGTGTAAAGGCAAATTTCACATGCTTGAAAGCTGAGAGCGGGCTCAGGAACTGCATGGCACAACCATGCAAACACAGCAACTGAAATCATGTTTTAAGGGCTCTCAATTATACTTGTCATTGTTATGAGGAAGAGCTGCTCTGCCCCAGCCCCACAGAGAAGCTGAACTGAAAAACATGTTGTTTCTAGCAACAATGATCATTGCAATTACCTGCAACAACATGGGAGGAAAAAAACACATCGTGGATCAGACCTAATTGTGGCAGTGTGCAACTACTGCAAAAAAGGGTGTGTCCCTATCTAAAGGACTTGGGATACCAGCTTGCAAGAACTTTGGAGTCAACAAATTGTGCATACATACAAGGGGGCAGACTAGGTCAAGCAAATGTACTTTTCCTCTCATGCTAACTCCATCAACACGATATCTGAGCCAGGTCAGTGTTAAATCTGTGTCACATGCACCAAACTAGTTCACCATCCAGTTAAACTGCAGGAATATTGGGGTATCTTTGTTATCTGACTGTGCTCTATTTGCTTGGACGGATAAAATGAACAGAGAGACTGGGTGTCAGAGATTGTTACATTCCCCATATTCTAAGTTTTCAATTGAAACCCCAGAAATTTCCCTGGGGAAGGCAACCTTTCTCTGCACTGTCATTGTGCTGCCACCTCTGCACAGCAGATGAGCAGGAGCTGCTCATCATTAGCCAGAGTGGCAGCAGGAGTGACCTCCAGCCACCCCCTGCTCATGAGATAATGAAGCAAGATTTGTAAATGCCATCTAATGAGGGCCTTGACAACAGCAGTTGCCAGTCACACTTGGAACATGTCTATAATCCCTTGGCAAAGGTGAGGAACTTGTAGCATGAGGAGGCAGACCTGACCTAGCTTTAATCCACCTGCCTGAGGTGTCCACAGCAGCAAAGATGCGGAGTCTTAGCATGAACCAGCTGGCATGTAAGCAGGCAGGGACCCAGATGGTTTTGTATAGCCCAAACTGAAGTCCATGCTATTGCATATCCACTGCTATTAGCTATTAGCTTTAGGTAGCTCAGGTAGTTCTTGTACTGTCATTGTTTGCTAAACCCAACTGAGATATTGCCTCAGTTCTGCTTGGAGAGGAAGCTTCCAACTGAAGAACTACAGAACTGGGAGGTGAATCTCTGCCAGTCCAACCTTTATGATTTTTGACGCTCTCAGGAAAATATTCCAGGAAAATTTCAGGAAAATCTTCAGGACACCTTTCTCCATTCACACACAAAGAGCGACCTCAGCTTGGGGACTGAGGCTACATCTCACTTCTGGGTCTCAGGCTGAAAATTCACATGCCAGTAAAATTTCTGGGCCTGCCTTGCAGTCCTTTGACAAGGTTAAGGGTTAGCCAGACTGGAAGGTGAATCCATGAGCCCTGGTTCAAACATGCTCTGCTTAACCTCTACAGAGGCTGTAGCTTTCCAATGCTCCTGGCTTTCTTATGTCATTTTCCCATGAGGCATCAGGGAGTGACTTTCTGTCTCAACCCAAAGTGACCAATTCATTCCTGCCTTCTTCATTCACCAAATGTCTGCCCAGCTTTCCAATTAAGGAGCCAGTCCAACTCAGTGGAAGACCATCTGCCAGCTTCAGTAGGCTTTCAGTTGGATCTGCGGCAACCAGGACTAGGCCTGCATACAAAGATGAATAGCATCCAGTACAAATCACAGCCATACTTTCAGGGATGGCTGAACACTGAAACTCTGAATACAGACCAGAATTTGGGTCATCTTTCAGACTAAGCATGGACTGGCAAGGACATTTCTGATCGCGACTTCTTATTGGCATTGCAGGAGTGCCTGAAGTGTCATCAGGCTCAAGGTCAATGTACTAATACTTTATACTTGCCCAGGACATACAGCATGCCAGTAACAGAAGTGGCATGGCCAGCCCAGCAGCCCAGACACCCCTTTACCTTGCCCAAAGCAGTTGACCACACAGTTCTTCTCTGCTGCAGTACAAAGGCAAGGCAATGTGCCAGCACATGTTGCTCATGTAAGCCCTTTCCCCACTGCTGTTGCTGGGCCAGTTGAGTGATGGGGGAGTTCTGGAGAAGGCCTGTGCTGCAAAACTGCACTTGGTGCATGTGATTTCTCCTTAGGAATGATTTGGGCCCAAATCCACAACTGAGGTAAATCAGCATACAGCTATGGAATATGGGTGTGGCAAAGCTCTGGTAGGGAACACTTTTCTTCCTTCTCTCCCCTGCTTTGACACAGCACTGGGTACACAGGTACAGAGATATCTACATTCCCAAGCAGCATAAAAATCCTCCCTACTGTGTGGCCTAAAATGCTCTGTGGGCTTGTTGCAGGGCAGTAAGCAGATGGTGGGTTTCACTCCTGGGGGAGCTGTCAGTGTAGAGGTAGAGAGGTTTCAAGCTTGACTAATAAAAACCAAGCAGAAGCCAAACCTGGAGTGACAATAGAGGGAAGCTAAGAAACAAACAAACAAACAAACAAACCCCCAGCAAAAGAATGGGCATAAAGCTGGTGGTGCAAATATCTTTTTACATTTACATTTTGACTGAAAAGGTTCCTACTTGCACAGTATAAAGCTTGTAGGGCCCTCTGAGAGTCGTTTAATGTTTGCTCAGTGCTGAGCATGCACTCAGCACAGCACAAGATGCAGATATCAAGGCAGTCCCTTGTTCACAAAGAGGTTTAGCTACTAAACCATCATTGAAATCTACAGAAAGTAAACGCCTAAGTACCTTAATGGATTTGGGGTCTTACGGTATGAAAAGAAGATGTACAATTTCATGATATAAAACCTTTAACTAGAGTGAGGCTAGAAGACAGCTCCTCAGGCTAATGGCAACCTGCAGGGATCATCTTTCATTGCTGCGAGCAGCATCACCATGATGGATACTAGCTTTCAGGATCAGAAAGATTTACGGATTCTCTGAAAGGAAGAAATGTGTGTGAGAAGGCCTGCCACAAGAAACCTGGGCAGCTCCGCTGGGCTCGCAAGGACGAGGTGGCAGGGAGGGCGGGGAGGGAGCCCTAGGCAGCACCAAACGAGCAGCAGGGCCTTTGCCGATGCAAGCGGCTGGAGCTCCTCCGGCACAGCCAGCAAGCTCTCAGCTGCCCGTGCTGACACTGGGGCTACTGGCTTGGCCGCTCATGTTAGCAATTTCCTTTCTCACAGCCAGCAAGCAGGGACAGTGTGTGGGGAGGAAGGAGGATGAAGCAGACCCAGGAGCCAGCAGGACACGAGGAGAACAGAGCAGGGTAAGACAGAGGGCTGGACAGTAAGGAAAGCAGCATGTGGTTGCCTCACTGCAGTTGCTGGGGGGCTGCTTCGGGAGCAGGACATGCCAGGCAGCTGTTTCATGGCGAACTGCTGGCTAGGCCAAGAGCTGGGGAAGAGCCTGTCTGCAACAACAGAGTTGATTTTAAGCTGCCAGAAAGATGCTGGGAGGTTTTCACTTCCACTCTCCATCTCAGTGGCTGGCAGTTGCTAATTACAATAATGCAGGGTTAGAGTCACATGAGGAGCAGTGGACAGCTGAGCTGGGCTGAAAATTCACAAGGTCAGATTGCAATGAATTATTGTGCCGGAACGCAGAAACCCCTTCTTCAGATTTCCCTCCCCCTCATTCCTCCCCACCTGCAGTATCAGAAAGGCAGAAAATTTAAGAAAAAATAAATCATTCTAGTGGCTAGAATGCAGATGGGAGCTGGGCCTGGAGCTGGATTTGAATGGATTTGCTGTCACTTCAGCTATCAAAATTCAACAAGTATATGGCCAAAAGGGACCAGCTGAGCATCTCTTTTCATTTCCCATATAACATAGGCTGGAGAATAGCACCCAGCTTTAGTGACTGTTAGAACAGGATCACTCTGAACTATTAGATTGTATTTCCACACACAGAAGGTTGCGCAAAAAGAGTGCAAAACTGGTATTAAACACTATGAGTTACCTGTGTTTCCACCCAGCACTGATGTTTTACTGGCATGAAAGACTGCACAGAGATATGGCCCTTTGCATCATTGTACAACTGAGATACTCATGAATGAAGTCACATTTTCAGCCCTCCCCCCCATATTTAGCACAGAGAAATCTGGTTTGGACTCAGTCTCAGTCTCATGACCAGTAAGGGAATTATAGCTACTGCCACTCTAACATCAAAGATCAATCCGGCCCTGACCTCAGCCTTACCCTGTGGGTCTGTGCAGAGTTATTAAGAGTGATTAGTTCAGATTCCCCCACAGCATTTCAGAGAGACATTAGGATCTGCAGGTCATGGTACATGCTAGAGAAAGCCATATGAAAATTTTCAAAGGATACCCGAATTCTGGAAGGAGAAACCTGCTCACCATCCATGAATACTTGTTTCCATGATAAGAATCACAGCTAACTGACCTTCTAATTCTGTTCAGTTGGACAGCTTCAGCTGGATGTCTGGAAAATTGTGGCCCGTATTAAGCCCTAGGGCAATAGTCTATGGATTTTTAAAATGTTACAGCTGGCTGCCATGGCCTTCTTTAAAATGTTTCTCATGGATTAAGGTACAAGAAAAGGTAACTCAGCCATAAAGGGAAACAGGCTTTGTGCGAGACTTACAAAAATGAAGAAAATGGACTTGTGCTTCTTCTGCATTTCATCTCAAAATATGAAGAATGGCTCAAAATAAACTTTGACTGCTTTTTCTATAGACTTTCTCGATGCTTCAAAAATCAGCTGATGCCACATATGTTTTGAGACCAAACTTGAACAAGTTGGAATGGAGAGAAGCTAATTTTCATAGATATATTCAAAACTCCTTATGCTTAGGTTTAGTACCAATTGTATTCAAATATCCAACAAGCCTACTGGAAAAGAGATCTCTTCCTGAAGGAGTCATACCAGTTTTAGAGCACTTCTGTCTCCGATGATCTGGAAATCGCTGCTCTTCCAAGAAAGCTCTCCAGCAACATAAAGTTGGAATCATCAACTTCTACATAGCAGAGAGAGCCAAACTTGAATTTAGTGCAAAGAATAGATATAAAGCTACCATTCACATTAAAAAAGATGTGGAGATCTTTGATAAAAAGGTGGATTCAGCTACGCAGTTCATTTATTAAAGGTCCTAGTAAAACACTGCCTGCTAGTTCTGTGAGGAGGCTCAGCGCTGGCTCAGACTGAAGCATCTGGCTCTCCCCTGAATCAATGTTACCATTTCCTGAAGGCTCAAAGCTTTTTTTTCTTCTCTTTTGGCATCTTCACCTTCAGACACAGCACCCTCTCTGACTCAGCGTAATATGGGACTGTAGCTAGAGACTTGTAATAGATTTTAGACATACATGCTAAAATAAATAGTAACAACAACAACAACAGCAACAACAGTAAAAAAAGACCTCTCTAACAAAGAATACTGGGGAAAAAACACATAGCTTTTAGCAGTGACATGTACTTGGAAAAATACTGTGCCCTATCCTGACATCTGAAACTGCAGCTGCAAATGCTTGTCAAATTGGATTTCTTCACTGTAATGATCCAGGAAGAGTAACTGTAATTGCAACAGCTCTGTAATTGGCAACAACTCTAGGAAAGAATTTATTAGCACAAACGGTAAGAGTTACTAGAACAGGACAACTTTTACAGCCTGATGGCTGGGGGGTGGGAGAAGCAGTTACATCACTGGTCTGACAAAAGCCTGTGTTACTATGATTAAAGCATGCAGGAAGTGAAAGAGCAGGAATCATCTAACTTCTTTGCTATCACTGGATTTCAACAAATAATGCATCATTTTCTCTTCATAAGCTGCTCAGGACTTCTTACTATATGTATACAATAGTCAAGTTACACAGTTCCTCATGCCCAGATCCGAGGAATGGCTCTATCAGAACTGGGGTCAGATATCCCCTATAAAATCTGTTTCAACGTATTTCCAGGGAGAGGTCTACGGAAGCCAGTACTAAATGGTAATAGTCTCCTGTGTTAGCTAGCAGAGCTGCAGAATATTCTGTGCAGACATTCTAGGATGCCCAGATACTGCAGGGGATAAGGAAGTCTCTCCTGACACAGTACAGCTCTTTTCCTCTATCCAACTTTCCCCTGCACCCTCCCTTCAAAGCTCTGTGTGAGCAAAGGTTTGCAAACATCACCCTTATACCCAATTTTGTGGGGCAGTCTGAACTAGGAATGACGATCAATCAATGAAGTAGTCGTTTACTGCTTACTTAAAAACTATGTTTTTAAAATATTTTGTTATATTTTGAAGTTGCAGATAGAAAAGTGTATCCTGATCTCTAGTCCGTTTCCTAGACGAGCAAAATTCAATTCTCTTCTTTTTCACTAATGCTTGTTAGTCCAGCTGCCTTCTCATTTCCTCAGACACTCTGATCTATGTCTTAAGTTTTGCATTTCCTGCTTGTTTCTGTTACTAAACCTGTGACTGAATATTATGCATTTAGGCTGCAACCTATCACAAAAGTAGTACAAAACACTTACGATTACCTTGGAAAAAGCATTGTGGATAGCACTTTCTTTCTCCACAGCACTATTCTAGATGGTATCATATCAGAGTTTTCTACAGCTGTTTCCAAAGTGGAAAGAGCTCTGCAATATCCTCAAATATCACAAGATCTAAAGTAATAGCATCCCTTTTACAAAGAAAGAGCTATGCAAAGTGGAAGCTGAAACAGTATCTCTGCCGGGAAGTAACAAGAAGGACAGCAGAAGGATGCATTTGGAAAAGGTGTGTTTTCCCATGGCTAGAATACGATGCTGAAAGTCTAGATTATGGAGTTTTAAATTGTTTCTAGCCCTGAGGTACTGTCTGACATTAGGTGGATCACCGGATCTGTCATGTAACCTAAGAATAAAAAAGCTTTCTTACTTTTCAGGAAGGCAACTGGACTTAATCAAAATAGCTTGAAAACATCAAATGAAAGGCACTAGGAAAGAGTATCATTAAGAGTAGGAAGCTTTGACAAATGGACTCCAGCCTTCACCATATGTATTATTCTGATAGAAGGTAATAGCTCTGAGCTAAAAAATTGACAAGGATATATCTCCATCCCTTGTGAAGCACAGCTTTCTAGCAGCTTCATCTTTCCCCACATTAGCAAGGTTTCTACAACCTCCTTGCAAAAACACAACAAGGCATCCCAAATCCTCATACCTTTATGAAAACTGACAATGCAGGAAGCTTATAAGAAAAAAATGTCATGCTGCAAAGATAGCATGGAAAAATAATCAGCAATCAAGTTCAATTTGGAGCTCCCAGATCATATAGCCTCCCTGACTCATCCAAGCTCCTCTGCTTTATCAGAGCTTCAAGCATCACTCTGAGACAATGTGTAATAAAATATGGAAAATACATTCAGAATGTGTGACCTCACTGATGCACTGAATTGACATGAAAAACACTTTCTTCTCACTGTGAGAAGCCATGATGGGGTTGCATTAGTTTGGAAGCAGATAGATTGTTGCTGCTGCTGCTGCTTCTGCCCTACCTATTTTGTGTCCAAAGAACTTCAGGATTCAGGACTTCAGCTACACATTCAGCTCCCTTCACCAGCACTAAATGCAACGCTTCACTTCTGGCTACAGTCCTGAGTCATATGGGATGGAATTATTCTCGTGCACCAGAAGGATGAAATGCTGTGAGATAACACCCTTATATGACCTTTCTGCCCTCAGAGTAGGGAAAAAAACAGGTCATCCATGAGTCAGACCTTTGTAGCTGGAGGAACTTCAGCAAGACAGAAATGCTACTCCACTAAAAACAGATGACACTATTTTCATGTAACACAGCTTTGTAGAAACATGATCTAATTGTACCTGCTGCTGATCAAGTCTGAACCCTTGCTATTCTCATTGCAGCTCTAGTGTCCCTGTGTTGCCAAATGATTAAAAAAAACCTTTCTCCTTCTTTCCCCTACTTTAGCATAGAGCTTGGGTGCTAAAATAAAACCCATCAAGCTGGTTAATGTTATTCTTTTGAATAACAGTACTGCATCTATAATTTTAGTCCAAAGCACTGCAGTCTCTCTGCATTTCATGGTTACAATGTGGCATGGTAAAAGAATACTGCTGCATTTTTCCTAAATGGCTCCAAGGCACTAATAATGCCTGCAGTGCCATGAAGGAGCATCTTAAAGTAATGCAGCATATAGTACCTGCAGCAGGAGGGAATCGCAAAGTAATTCAGGTTGGAAGGGATTTCTCTTCAGAGGTCTGTAGTCCAACCCCTTGCTCAATGCAGGGCTAAATTCAAAGTTAGACCAGGTTGCTCAGGGCCCTGTCCTGCTGCTTTCTGAATATCTCCAAGGATGGAGAAACCACACCACCTCTGGGCTCCTGTTCCAGTGTCTGATCTTCCTCACAAGGAAGATTCTTCCTCAGGTCCAATAGGAATTTCTGCAGCTGTACCTTGTGCCCGTTGCCTCTCAACCTTTTGCAAGGCCCCCCAAGGCAAGTCTGGCTCCACCTCTATAACCTCTCATTACAGCCCCGCTCCCTGCTGAAGACAGCAGCTGGCTCCCCCTTAGCCTTCTTGTCTACAAGCTGAGCAAATCCAGCCTCTCCTCGTACGCTGAGTGCTTCAGCCCCTGACCATCTCAGCAGCCCTCTGTTATACTCGCTCCAGGGTATCGATGTCAGTAGCTCTCTTGCACTGGGGGGGTCAAAACTGGACACGGTGCTCCACTTGTGGCCTCACAAGTGCCAAACAGACCAGAAGATTCACTTTCCTCCACCACCACGGGGCAAGACAGAAAGTAAATCCTTGTTTATGTGGATTAAATTCAGCATTTCAAAGAACTGATAGACAACGAAATAACCAGTCAATATGGATTTCATGGCAAGGAACTGGTAACGAAAGCCTGGCACTTCCTCTCTGCTACTTTATTGATACTTTCTCTTTTCTAAAGATTGAATGTGCAAGACCTGCAGCTGACTTTTTCAAGTTAAATGAAGGGACAAGTCATTTCAGAGAGAGAGAGACAGATTTTTCAAAATCTCTGAGCTATTCTCCCAGTGCAAATTCTAGCTGAAGCCAGCCAAAGTCACAAAGCTGCCCAAATCACACACTGCTGTCAGCCAGGCAGACTAGTTTGCAGATCTCCAGTGGTTTCAAACCACTGGCCACCAGCCTTTGAACTACTATGTTTACTTGACTGGTCTGAGCAGAATTCGGCATATTGGTTAACATGCCAGTGAGTCACTGGAAACATAATTTTGCAACTCCCAGCACTGGCAACATCAGTGGAACTATTTGGGTTGGAGCAGTGGTGTAAAGTGTTAAGGAAACAAGCCCTGTGTAGCCTCAGCTTTGCTCCATGAACAAAGCTGCTGTGAACTTCAGAACTGAGAGAGCATTACTCTGAAAGAAAATTCATGTATGTACACAATTCTTCCTTTCTTAACCCCTAACGGGACTTTTCATATCACAGTTCCCCCCACTCCCAAATACCACTTTACTCCAAGGTGACAGAAAAACATCATGTCTCTCCCGTAAGAAATTCTGATCTCTCTTGTTTTTATTCAGAATCAGAATGATGCATGAAACTATTAAAAGTTCCCTGAAAACACTGGAGCCAAAAATGCAGAACTGTAGCTTTTCAGTTTGTCCCTGACCAGAATATATCTACAGTGCCACAACTGCTACAGGAGAGTTGTGGTTCCAGATCTCTTGTGTTCACTGACTTCCCTAGGCAAGTTTTTCACCCAAACTATTTATTGATCACAGCATAGCAAGGATG
Organism: Dromaius novaehollandiae; assembly: GCF_036370855.1. NCBI lineage: Eukaryota > Metazoa > Chordata > Aves > Casuariiformes > Dromaiidae > Dromaius > Dromaius novaehollandiae. Next base: position 94,376,973 of record NC_088098.1, read on the forward strand.
TGCCACCCTATCTGCTAACTGGGATTAGGCATTTGTAGGAATAACATCAACAGACACCTCAAAGCTTCACACACATCGAAGGTAGGCAGGGGAATATTGTCCCCTACCCACTGTAGTATCCTCCTCCTACTTCACATCCCCTCTTGCCCCTGATTTTGTGCGGGTTACTTGAGTACTTCTTTCCAAGGAATGGTGTTTATGAAGGGGCAAGGGTTATGTAAGGAGAGGACTGTATATATGATAATGTGGTACTTCCTGCTAAAATGACTTCCAGAATGCCTCTCAGGCATAGAGAGCAGTGTACGGTGCTCCCAGATGCTGACTACGTGGATCTGAGGATGCAAGGCGGGGAAAAATGTACACTGTTAAGTTAGCTGAAAAAATTATGTGAGATCATGCAGTTCGAGTCTGCACTCTTATGCCATTGGGAACACTATGTCTTTTTTAATCTCCCATTTCCTCTCTCTTTAGACTTTGGCTACTTGTGTCCCCTACTGTCACCAAAAATCTAGAGGAGAGTGGTGCCAGGGAAAGGTGCTGTCTCTGTATCCTCCTCCCCTGGGCACCCACTCCTGCTGCAGCTGGAGGTGAGGTGCTGAGCTAGATCAGCAGCTCTGAGCTGCTCAGATTCGTATGAATCTGCACTTACTGTGAGTGTGGACAACTTCGGTCATCGCTGCACTCTGCTCTTGGCAAAGAGCTCAACCCCGTTTCCAGTCCCATCAAACAAGGCTCTGCTACAAAAAAAGCAAAAGGCACATTAGCACTCACCCAGCCTGTCTGACAAGGCTGAAGGACATGCTTCCCACAGGCAGCTTCCAAGTTTGGGGGCTGGTTAGGAAAGGTGTCTTCCTCCTGGGATGCTTATGCTCCTGCAAAGCAATGAAGCAAAGACCCGGACATGATGGGTTTGGAGCTTCCTAGAGAAGTGCTGCCATTTGGAGCAAGTCCACTCTGTTACCCATCACAGATCATCTTTCTGATAATCTCAGAAGCACAATAAAGATTCAAATGTAAATTTTTGCACATGGCCAAAATGGAGGACAGTGATAGCAAAAAGGGTAGAAGAGAAATCTGCAGCAAGAAAAAGGTCTCCGGATCCTTCACAATTATTTCACTGGAAGAGACTGGATCTGAATCTGGAGCCATTTCAATGGTCACACATTTCACTAGTAACACAGCATAGGCAACATATGTGTATATGGAGTACGTTACACTGACTTTGGACTCTGAACAAGGAAAGCTTAAGCATATTACTTGACAAAACCTCCTCAGGTCCCATACTTTCCTATAGGTTTGAAGTATACAGTTAAATAAAGTGCATCCTTCCATGCTCTCCTGAATAGGATGGTTTCCTGATAAAGAAATGATCTGAGCATATGCTATACAAATGCATTTCCAAGTGGTAAGCCAGGTGGTGAACCTGTAGCATAGCTGTTTCCCAGTAGCAGCTCCATGATAATTGCAAAGTAGTTTGAAGGGCCTTGCTCAAAAATGTTCAATGGGCGATGGTAACACACAAAGTTTTTCTCACTGTAACTTCCTTATGTACAAGCTCTCACATAAAAATATCTGCTGAGTCCACAGTTTTACAGTGCTCACACCCAGCCATAGCAAAATCAGTTTTGAATGGAGCAAGCTGGTGCCCTGCTTCTCAGTGATGTGGGCTGTTTCCAGGCCAAGCCAGAACACTGGATTCTCAGTCAATTGGGTTCCACTCCCCCCTCAACCAAACCAAGCCAAAATGTCTAAAGGATTTTTTACAATGAGAGTAGTGAATTCCCTTACCTTGCCCAATTTCCATCTTTCTAGGAACAGACAGAATCATTTCATTCATATTTAAGGAAAAAGTGGCGGGGGGAACACAATCACATTTTGTCGGATATTAGTAATGATGGGAAATGGCAACTTCGAAGAGAGCTTTAATTTCAAATAAAGTAGTTTGCAAACTGAACTGCTCTCTTGAGGGCCCAAGTGGGATGTCTGTGACATGCATTACAATGTTTATTTTGTTCTATACAGTAGCTCTACAGCAAGGGATCATAGATGACTTGTGGTCATGGGAAACCCTCATTCTTATGGCCTGCAGAGTTACTGCAGTTGCAAATTCCACCTTAAAAGTAATTGGACGTGTCTGTAACTCAGAGAAGGTTTGCTAAGCAATGACACATTGCACTTGGATCTGGAAGCATAACATCTGGAAGCCAAATGTTAGAGGCGATATAAAAGGGCCAGCCCAACAAACTGGTGGGGCATTTCTAAGCCAGAAGCATCGTCAATATGGATCTTGTCCTTCTCTGTGTGTTCCTGCCTTTGGTGACAGTGGCGTGGGGCCAGTATGGTGACTACTACTATGGCCCCTACAACTACGGAGATAATGATGAATGGGCCAACGTGTACCGGCAGGGCTTCAACTTCCAATGCCCGCACGGGCAGGTGATTGTGGCCATCAGGAGCGTTTTCAGCAAGAAGGAGGGCTCCGACAGGCTGTGGAACTACGCGTGCATGCCGGCGGCCCAGAGCCTCGGCGAGCCGACCGAGTGCTGGTGGGAAGAGATCAACAGGGCAGGGACCGAATGGTAGGATACTCCAAACCATCTGCCGATGGTGCAGCCGCGATACCCGAGGTGGAATGCGTATGCTAATACTGTGGTGACAGCAATGCAAATGCATATTAATGCTACCATAACCATCTGCTTAGCTACCCTGAATAACTGCCTTAGGCTCATTAATGATGCTGCATGCATGAGACGTGATCAGGATGCTGTCTGCCTTCTCTGTAGCACTTTCTTACCGGAGGGTCTCAGTGCATTTTACAAATGCTGTGCCATTTGGTCACTCACAGCCTCAGCTGCAAAGTGGCTCGGTCTTGCTCTTACCATTTTGCAGATGAGCACAATGAGGCATGAACCTTTAATAAGGAGAGGATAAAGTCACTCCTGAAAGGCCACACACCGAATCAGTGACTAAACTGGGGAACAAATCCTCAAAGTCCTGACTCTGAACTCCTGCTCTTATCACTAGGAAAAATTTCTTCTCAGTATTGCACTGGCTTTTCTCTTTGTGTTTTGGTTGCTAAGCTTTTTGGCTTAGGTCCAGCCAAAGGCTGTTTTCTAGTCATGCTGGTATTAAGGAGCCAAAAATTCACACTCATGAGTGATGATGGTAGTGTATATATGCATGACAATGATAGGAAAAGATCACGTAAATTCCCTAATATGGTCAGTTTTGGTTGATTATAACATTCCATTTTCTATCAGGCTTAGAGGCAAAATGTGCTCACATTTTATGGCCATAATATTTTATGGAAATACGTATGGTGTTTCATGTTTAGGCAGTATATAACCCCAATATTTAGTTTTCTTCTGATTTTTTCATGAGATTTAAAACATGCATTTGGAAAACTCTATATGAAATACTCCTTGGACATAGTGAAATGAATGAAGAATATTTTCAAATATTTTTAATGGTTTTGCTCTAAAAATTTGAATGTAATTTTTGTAGATTTCACATGCTATGGGAACAGGTTAAAAATGAAATGTGAAGCCTCTGCTTTTTAAATGGTTCAAAATTTTGTTCTGAATTATTCATACTCTTTCATTTACCATGTGATACATTCCTATGGCTGATGCAACTGTTAAGAAAAAAAAGACTGACCCCACACTTTATTTTGGAATAAGACTGAAAAGAAAGGGGGAGGGCAGAACAGCAGAAAGGAAAGAAGACATTGTGGTAATACTGCATTACCTCTTCATTTTTCATATACTAATGCAATTTATACTTATTGCATAATAATTTCAAATGAGACCTTTCTGTTGTTCAAAATAAAATGATCATTCTCCTTCTGAAAACCCCTGGCAGTAATTGCTCAAGTTCACTTCTTACAAAAAGGATACTGTCTAAGTCTACACAAAATGTTTTCTTCTGCTATCTGAACCATGGAGCCATATACATCACCAGGCTCCATATGCTTAGTATGACTAGATACTCAGCATATTATGTGAATCTTGTTTCTTTCATTTCTTAAAAAATCTTTTCACTTTGTCCTCTTTCTTGCCTGTATTTTTTCCCTATTGCCTTTCTCTCAGCCCTATCTTTTCTACCAAATACATTTCTTTCCAATCCCTCTTTAACGTATTATTCTGTTTAATTCTCCTTCCTAGCTTTTGGAGTAATTTTAGTTATTTTTTCCCTGTATGACCTTTCGAGTCCAAAACTTTTACATCTCTCTGTCTTCTCTATGCAGAACTCTTTCCTTCTTCTTCTATTTCAGTTGGAGGTGTCAAATACACCAAAGTGACTTGGGAACAGGAACCCCGTAGGAAAAAAGGTGAATATGTGCTCCTAATTAGCTAGTTTTTTCTGCACTTTCTAGCTAGCTGCGGCTGCTTGTGTTCTGCAGTTTTCTATACCACAGGGCTGAGGCGGTTGCATCTGTGGTGCTTCATGTGGGAAGCTTACTGCAAGCCAGTGCGCTCTGCGCTGTGCCCAAATGCTGCTGTCGGAGAACCCAGCAGGCTCATCTGGACTGGACTGAAAGTGTGGGCCCAGAGGTAGCCCACTCCGGTGGCTGAGGGCAAGTTCACGCCTCAAATTAATGCAATGGCACAGATGTAGCCTGTGGTACCTTTGACAATCCCGTACCTTCTCTCTTGGCAGTGTTTAAATGACTTCTTTTTGCCTGCACCTCTTTCCCTTGTCTTGTCCATACTCTTCTCAGTGCTATTTGGAGGCCACCCACAGTTCTCAAGAGAGATTCACAAGGATCTCAAGAGAGACCCTCAAGAGAGATCTCAAGAGAATAGGCAGGATCACAAATACAAGTCATTATCTGTATCACTGGTTCCTGTTTGGTCACCTCTCTTTTCCCTCTGATCTCCTGACTAATCACTCTCTTTGCGAGCAAAACATTACACTCATGTCAGCTGAGACTGCTCTCTGCTGGACTATCCAGTCCAGTCCCCATCTGGATATGATGGACTGTATTATTTCTTCTTCAGCTATGCCTTGCAGGGAATTTTGTCTCACCCTGCACATCACATCCAGAGGAGATTCCATGGCTTGTTCCGCAAATAACCACAAAGCCACAAAATTTTCCTTAAAATGTAACCTACAATTCCCCTGCTGTAATTGAGGCTTTTTATTCCTTGCCTATGAGTACTGGGAAAAAGTACCCTACCTTCTTTGCAAAGTCCCTTTAACTTATTAATAGGCAATAGCTATGCCTTTCCCTCACCCCTGCACCCTCACAGTGCTTTCTGTTCAGGCTCAACATGTCTCCCTTCTTCTTACCCTCCTTTGGCAGTTTTATATTGCAAAGCTTCTAAGCAAGCACTGTACACGTGTGCGGCTCTCTCCTGAACTCTCTCCAGTTTCTCAGGCATGTCCCAGAAACTCTAGTCTGGCAGAAATACCAAAAAATGATCTCTGACAAATGGCGTTTGTGCCATTTCACAAATCACCATTCCTAAGTGTTGTGCAGCTGCATAACAGAGACAAATCCAAGAGACGTTTCCTTAGAAAAGACAACAAACCAAGAAAAGCTTTAGAGAGAAAACTGAGTGGGAATATAAGCAGAGAAAGGAAAGAGTCTCCAACTCATTATTTTCTTTGGCCATTAGCGCTGGGGGAAAACGGCAGAACTGGCTGTGGGGAGCACAGGGAGAGTGCAAGGCAGGAGGGGGCCACTACAGAGCTGGTTTAGGTAAGTTTGCTTCCCACACTAACACTGGCTATCATATGGACTTCTAGGATTAAGCACTTTGGATTTTGCATCTTAGGGATACGAAAAAATGATTCAACAGAAAGAGGGCAATGACACAGATCAACATTAGACACCTCATATCTTCTCTGGATACTATAAAGTTGTCTCTACAGACCAATATTTGGAAGAGGTATTTAAGAAAAACTGTTTTTCTTGCCCAAAAGTGATTGTATCAGAGGGCAGGGATTAAATAAACAAATAAACAAAAGCTTGCAAGTCAAAGACAAACAAGTTTTCTTTACAGGACGAACTGCTTGTTTTATACCCCTCATCACATCATACAGATGGAACCTCGTCATATCCCCACTATACTCCCAGTTATTCATAAGGTATAAAACAGAAACATTTCTAGCTAAGTGCTACTTAACGCATGTTTGCTGCCTCTTTTCCTTGTTTAAACTTTCGAGAAAGTGTTTGCATGGGACTTGGAGAAAAACAGATGACTAGATTCTTCCACCCCACTCCCATTCCCACTCTCTTTTGTCTTGTCTTTATACACACAAACACACAGACTCAGATCCTTCAAGTAGATGCACAATCCCATTTACCATAAGCGAGTGCAAAGACAGACTCATGAGCAAAGGAAGGAAATGTCTGTAGGAGCCTCCTGTTCAGACACTGGCAGCACATCCCAGTACATCTGCGAAGGACTGTTTTTGTTCTGAATCTCTGACCAATCCCAAGTCTCAAATCTGAGGCTGTGCTACCCAAACCTGATAATCAAGCTGCCCTTTAAAAATGTTCCAATTTGTGCTATCTACATAAACAAGTTAATTTTCTTCACAGTCCTACATTTTTATTAAAGGAATAGTGCCACAAGGTTTTAACACAGCTGCAGTAGACTGAGGCCAGTGGGAATATTTTCTCAGAAGAAGGATTTTTATGTGGATAGGGAGGTCTCAACAGTAACTTTCAGAGAGAAATGAATTGGGGGATTAGGAGCTTGCCTTCCCTTTGGGCAGAGAGGAGAAAGGAAAGTCATTGATAGCCCTTTCATGATTATAGGGGTCTTACAAGAGAAAGAAAAAGACAATGGAGGATGACAGCAAGATTGCCTTTGGCCATGTGGAAGTGCATGAACATGTGCCTCACCATCCCAGAATGGATAGTAAAGACTCTTTGTAGAAGTGACCATTAGAGATCAGCATGGCCTAAAAAAAATGGAGAAGCAGTTCCCTTAGTCTGACTGTCAGTGTTGCAAGTGGCCTGACCCTCTCCTCCCCACTCATCTATCACGGACTGACCTTCACATTAGCTGCCATCATGCAATGAACAGTTTCATGGAGGAAGGACACCCTACAAAAATAACTCAGGGCAGTGGGATGGGGCCTCCCCTCCATTACTGTACCAAACGGAAATTAAGTTTAGGATATTGAAAATAATAGGCTTTGGTGAAGCAACACTGTTAGAAATCAGTGTGCCTCATGTCTCATTAAGAAATGCCTCTCTCATTCTAGCCATGCTCCTACACACCAAGTGAGGTTAGGCCACCTCTCTCCATGGGCACTCCAGGAAGGACTGCGGATGATTAAGAATGCAACATTATTTCTACTGGGCCAGTTTGTCATGTCTGATGTAGCTCCATAAAATGCAGATCTGTTCTGCTCTGACAAGCCCTAGAGAGGCAGCTTTAAAGCAATTAATGATACAGTTTCTATAGAAGCTATCAGCTCTATTACAAAACAGTGGGATTTTTGGAAGTGTGGAGAATGACACTGTCAAGTGACCCTGTTATAAGGAACAAAGTGCCCTTAATGCAGCATGGCCTTGTGTCAGCTGAGCTGTGCATCAGACTCTGCACGTGGCATTCCCAGAGCTACTGTAAGGGCTACCTGCTTAGTCCACCTGGTATGGTTCAACGCGGGCTCAGAAAGCATCAGCCATTGCAGCTCGACTTAGGCCTCCCTGAGTGGATCTGTAGTGAACAGGTTTCTTCCCCGGGCTGGGCTCAAGACGATACGCTGCTCAGGCTAATCCCTAGCAGATGTGAGGGACAGAGGGCCTGAAGGATGGGTTACAGCACAGCACCAGCATTAGGTGGGGCACAAAGCCCCAGGGCACTGTCTACCACAGGACAAAAAGGATATACAGGCATAATTGTGAAATGAAACCAACACTGTTGGTACTGTTCAAAACACCAGCACTGCTGTAAGCAATATTATTTCTTGAGTCTGTCAGGCAGTTATTGAGTCAAGGAGATATACACTTCGTCTCTGAGGCTACATCAACATTTGCAAAAACTGTGGCAAAACTGAAGTGCATCTGTAGGGTGAAACAGTTTCTGCAGATGGCCAAAAAACAAACACACAGTATGAGTTGTTTACTGCAAACCAGCTCTAGTCTGGTACTATGAACTAAATGCCCATCGGTGACTGGGGGGCACAAGGCAAGCTGTGGAATGCATCTTCCAGTTAAAAGTTTCATCTGAAAGAAACTCAGTTTGCCTGCTCCAAGATCATTCTACCTTGTGACTCAAAAATCGGTAAACAAGGATGATTTACTTTGGTGGCTCACCATGACAGAACTCAGCTGTACAAAGGACATAACTATTAACCAGCTCAGAAGAAGATTTAGTGAAGTCCTGTGCTTTTCATAGCAATTGCAGCAGGCTGTGGAAAGTCTCAGCTACCATACCCTTTTTGCTCGCTGCAAACAACCCCTCCCAGACAGAATCAGGCTGTGCAGGTTACTTTATGAAACCCTGCAGGCATTTACAACGATGCAAAAAAAAAAAAAAAAACTTTGACATGACTTTTTAATCAAATACCCAGAATTACTCTGAGTTCCAAAAAAAATAAATAAATAAATAAAGCAGATAGCATGTATTGCAAAACACATACCTTCCTAAAAATACACAAAACCTTCAGCTTTAAGATTGTAACTGATGTACAGGCAGATGCCTGCGTACAGCTTTATTTTTGATGTGGTGCCAGAGTGGTATAAAGGACTTCTGGGGTCCCAAAGAATCACACTCCAAAGATAGAAATGAAAGAAGGGAAGGACAACTTTCCATTCACCGGCACCTGATCCTCACCGCCATGAATCTTCCCACTCCTCCATCTACCAGCCAGCTCACCTCCCCATCTCCCAGTACCAGATCCAAAGCACAGCTCTTGATGCATCAAAATCTGAGCCAAATAGGAGAAAACAACCTGTCCGTAGCCAACTTTAATCCCACACAGTCCCAGCTGGCTTGTCATGCTCATCTACACTCACCTTCTAAAAGGTATCTTCCTCTCCTCTTAGCAATGCCGAGCTTTCACTAGCGAGGGGAACCCAATCCCATACTACTGAATTATCTTATACAATACCGCTATAGACAGGGTCTGGGAAAAAAAGGCAATTTTTTGACTTGGCTATAAATCAAAGGTCTTGAATTGCTGGGTTTTACTCACCATACAGGTTTGCAGCATTTGTTGTAACAGAAGTAGTGAATTCAAAAGAGAAGGAAAAAATTCTCACAAATTAAGGCTTGTTTTCAGATTAGTGTTCAAAGCATCTATCTAAAAAAGTGTGTGTGGGGGATGTTTGTTACCCTTGAAGAATTACTTTGTGCTTGCAGAAAAGAGGCCAGCTGAAGGAAGGAAAGAGAAGAGACTTCACATGAACTCACAAATAAGTACTCCAGTTTCTGAGTGTCTCTCTCCTCATTTTTGGAGGGATATTTGGATTTGACTTGAAAATTAGAAAGATCAAAAGAAAAGTAAACTTGTATTCTCTCAAAGCAAAAGTGTAGTACTTCAATTTCTCAAGCTAATGTAAAGTACTTCAATTTCAACATTACTTTCCTTTCTCTGAACCCAACATTAAGGTTGCAAACCAGATGGCAGAGGTAGACAGGGAGAAGTGGACATTAGCTTAAAAGACTATTTCAGATTTTCCTTTCATGTTTTTAAAATAAAATGACAATATCGTTATAAGACATGACATTTCTAGCTATACTCTACATAAAAGAAACTCATTTTTTAAGGAGGCTCCAAAAGTATATACTGTTTTTTAAAACAAAGCTTCTATGATAGGTTCCAAACTGACTTGGGATTAAAAATAAACATTCCCAAAGTTTGGTGCACAAATACGTGTGCACATAAGCACGGCAGATTATATTTGCTGGGTTTTATTCAATTCACTATAAGGAGAAGGGCCCACCTCTGATGGATTTTTTTCTCAAAATGAGTCTTTCCCTCTAAGTTGGAGGTGGTAGAGGTGTCAAGATAACAAAAAGCAGTTACAGGAGAAAGAGAGGAAGAAAGAAGGCAGGACTTTCCAGCTTGAATGTGAGCAGGTGAGCAAAGAAAAGCAGGAGGAAGAACCTTGCCCAAAGATACGTATGGGCAGGAATATCAGATACTAGTCAGCGAGGATGGGAAATTGCAGTGCAAAAGCCTCTGAGAGGAAGTGCAAGAGAAAAGAAGGAAGGAAATGCTCCCGTTACTGCACCTATGCAAAAGAGCTAGAAAAACTCTGAGGGGCCCAAGGACTTGAGCAGTGGGAATGCACATAACTGGGAAGGAGGAGAGGCAGAAGAAGGTAAAGAGACACGAGTTTGTTTCTACCTTACACAGAATACAGAATAGAGAAAAGTGCTCATTTTGCAACAGGTACAACCGTTCCCTATATCTCTGTGTATCTATCTACCTTCCTTCTATCAGGATAACACCAATCATCTCAAGCTATCCAATATGTTTACACAGAGTCTTAGCCATATGTTCCTGTGGCCTATGTGCCAAAAAACCAGAGCAACTTCCTATCAAAGTCCTGCTGAAATCCTCTGAGCACAAGCCAAACTGCCTTACTTGGTGTGATACCATAGCAACTCAGAGTCCCCACCATTGCTTAACTCTGAAGGGCCTCGAAAGCTTCTTGCAAAGCACAGCAAGGATGTGTGGCCCCAGCAATGTGGGAGATGTGGGGATGCAAACAAATGTAAATAAACTTATCTGAACAACAGAATATTGAGGAAGAGACATATGGAAGAAAAGAGACCCCTGGTTCAAAGCTGGAAGCTTAAAGTTAGGCAGAGGAATTGATCCCTGCACAGGTCAAAATTGGTCAGGTTTTCAGCTTTTGCATCAAGTGCTGGTGCCTCACACCTTGCCAGCACCAGCCCCTGTATGCACAAGTGAATGACTTTCCTAAAATCAAACTCTGTTAGATGATGTGTTTCTCCTTCTCGGAATGCCAGAACCATTAAAATAAACTACGAAGTCATTTAATGAAACTAAAGCAACATTTTTGATATTTTTAATCATAGAGTTACTTCTTGATGAAGTCTCTTGGATATATCAGTGTATTGGATTTTACAGTATCAAAAGGAAGGTTTGCTAGAGCTCTAGGCTGCCAGTTTTCCATGACAAAGGAAATGGAAGAAACTGAATTCCTGTAATTTTCTCCAGTGAGGAGACAATGAGGCTGGGAGGGTACTTCAATGAATGGGCGCTCGACAGCTGAGCCAGTGTGCTGTCTGTTTTCATGCTCTCCTGGTCTTTTGTCTCAAAGAAGCAAGCTATCCAAACTCTGATTACTGCTTGATTTAATTTGGGTATCAGTGACCAGCTGCTTGTAGGGTGTGCAGAGAGAAAAGCATATATATGCATGCTTAGAGAACATACATATGTTCTACTTGAAGGCACTGATATATTTGTATGACATAACTCTCCATTACACAGAAAACATGAAGAAGCAGATTTGCCTTTTGAAAATCCAGTGACAAAATTTATGTGAGTCATATAATTTCATAAAATCTGGGTCTCAATTTTACTCATGTGAAAGAGTATTAGCAAATCACGATTATAATGTTTTCTGTTAAGAGTGCCTTCTCCTGAGTGGTGATTAAGAAAGAAAGAAAGAAAGAAGAGAAAAGAAAATGCTGAACTTCTCACATAAAAGGTTTTTTGTTTGTAGAGAAACTGTTAAAAAAGTGACTCCAGTGAACATCAAATGTCCAAATACCATCAGTCAATGATAAAGGCATTAATGGACTATTTGGAAGTCAGTCTCGCAACTTGTAAAAACTTGAGAACAGCAAACCAGAGCAATTTCTTTACTTCATTGGCATACTGGAATAGTTAAATGATTAAAAACTGTTTGTACAGTGTTTTGAAAATGTAAAGTGCTACATAAATACTAAGGCATTATTAGTTAACTGCTGTTGCTTTCTTACCCAAAATGATTACTCAATATATAGTAACAGAACAGTGGTTCTCTATACAGAGCTAAACCCTTAACATCTTCCCTGAACCACAATTTCTAATGCTGTTTTAGAAAGCACTTGAAACTGTCAGGGAATCTAACATCATGTTTTCCTTGTTGCATTCTGTTCTTTCTCCTTTTTCTTAGGTATCAGACCTGTTCAAACAATGGGCTAGTGGCCGGTTTCCAGAGTCAGTATTTTCCATCTGTGCTTGACCGTGAATGGCAATTTTACTGCTGCCGCTATAGCCGGAGATGTCCATATTCATGCTGGTGAGTTCAAGCAGAAACCAAACCTGTTAGCCTCTTTCCTCCAGCGTTCCCGTAAATGTCATTGACTGTTTGGGCCATTAAGGGTTGGAACTTTCTTGTCTGAGAAAAGGTTAACTATGGTTTATGGGCTTAAGTTATTTCCACTCTGACGATGGGCATCTTGAAGATCCATGGCTAAGGGAAGAAAGTGTGGGCACAGGTGCACTGAATAGCACAACACAGGAGAGACATCTGAGATAGCCCTAAATGAACTGGTCTGGGTGCCAGCAGCAGTGTAGCTATGCTGGAAACTATGAGTGGGAGTTCATTTCAAAGGGGTGATGCAGCTTCCAATACCTGATCCAGCACATGTACAGGAATAAGAGCATCTCTGTGCTGCACTACTGGGCTGCAATAACTTACACTAGTGAACTTCCTTCCAGTTACCTCAGAAAAACCATCCTCTGGCTGAGAATTTGAGATTTTCTGTTTTATAGTACATATGAATTGCTCCCTCTCTAAAGGCTGTTTGAAGCCCTAAGTCAAAATGAGTCCAAACATAACAAAGAGATGGCCTCTTCTCAACAGACTATCACAACTCGCTGCTGCTGGCAACCTCATAGACACTACGGGAAAATGAGTTTCCCAGTGTCCCCAGGTGTGGTCTTTCTAAACTGAGGTGGAAGCACAGTAGCAGACTGGGTAGAGAAAGCTCATACTGCTCCTATCTATTCTGTGTAACAGAACTCAAGACTTCAGGCTTCAGGGCTATTAATCCAGCCAGTTTCACTGGCACAAAGCATTACCCTGGTACGCTGTTAAAAGGAGGATAAAAGGGGAGAAAATCTGTACTTGAATCTTTGTTTCCAGAATTCGACTTTGAAGTAAACTTTCTATTGAGATGCATACAAAATGTTTACAGGCCCACTGGTCTTACTGCTTGTCTGGCTGGCTACTGGCCAAACACAACAACAGTGCCTTGCCTTGCAGACTTCAGTATCCTTGCAGTCAGGAGGAAAAGAACTGTTGAATTTTTTCATTTTTAAAGATTTTAAATGATAGAAACTCTATAAAAATGTTCGAATGTTCCTCTGCCCCCTTTCCAGCCCCCAGTGCCTACAGATGTTCTGCACCTGTGGGCTTATTTCCACCCCTGCCCCGGCTCCTCCATCTGAGGGAGACTCACTCTCCGTTTTAAGCAGTTCTTTCAATCTCTCGGACTTCTCTAATGGTGTGAATTTTCAGTGAGATGACAGAAATCATCTCTGATTTCTTTTGTTATTGTTGCCAATTCTGTTGCATTCAGACGTTGTCTTGACAACCTTGGAATGGCTTTGTCTCTCTCTTGCAAATCAGAATACAGAGTAGTGTAAATCCTAATGGAAATGTCTGGGGTTACTGATGTCTTGCATTTCCATCACAGCTGCACATGGATTTCTGTACTGCCCTTCTGTTTCAAACAGCGACAGCACTGTTTCTTATCCCTGAATAAGAATGTGTTATGCTGGTCAGCAGCTACCGTCTTTCCATGCAGAAAAGGCTGCATTTCAAAGGCAGGTGAAGTGCTTCCCTACTTACGTAGGAGAGAAAGCTGGTCCTTTGTGCTCACATTCTTCTGGGAAAGGAGAGCTGAACATCACAGCATCAAAACTCTGTGCAGATCTGACACTCAGGCTTGTGAAAAGGTTCTGGAGTGTAATAAGATTACAGGTTTATTACAAAACCACTTTGCGCCATCTACTATTACCCCTCAGTCACTCCAACTGGAGCTCAGTTAGTTCTGGTCAAGCTACCAGCCTATCCTGACACTTCCATATCCTCTCTCATCTTGGACAGTCTCTCATACACTTTCTTTTTCCTGAAACCCCTGTTTGATCTGACTCTCTTAGACTGCCTCCTTACAAAGTATTTCTTCCAATTTCTTTCAAGTTTTCCTTCTGCCTGTGGAGTAAGCAAGGTAGATACAAGCCTCTCTACATACAGTTATCCAAATTAGGATGTTACCATCTGGATGGGCAGACAACTGGATGGGTAAAAGACTGGTGGGATGATTAGGCTCAGCGGGTAGTCATTAATGGGTCATACTCTACCTGGACGCCAGTTTGAAGTGTGGAGCACTGCAAGGATCTGTCCTGACACCTGGCCTGATTAACCTCTTTATCAATGACCTGGAGGAGGCAACAGAGCACACTCTCATCAAGTTTACAGCTGACACCAAAATGTGAGGAAAAGCTGATATGCTTGAGGGTAGGGCTTCTATTCAGAGGGACCTGGTCAAGCTGGAGGAATGGGCTGACAGGGACCTCATGAAATTCAACAAGGAAAAATGCAAAGTCCTGCTTCTGGGAAGGAAGAGCCCCTGGCAACAATCCAGGCTGGGGACTGACTGAGTGGGGAGCAGCTGTACTGCTCTACTCTACACCCCAATACATGAGAAACATTGATAAACTGGAGTGAGTCCAGTGGACAGCCACTGAGACAGCCCTGGAGGCTGTAGCACTTGCGCTGTGAGGAGAGGCTGAGGGACAGGGCTTGTGCAGCCTGCAGAAGAGGCAGCTTCAGGGGCACCGAACAGCAGCCCCCCAGGACCTATGCAGAGGTTACCAAGAATATGGGGCCAGGCTCTTCACAGCAGTGCGTGGTGGGATGACAAGAGACAACAGGCATAAGGTGAAACAGGAAAGGTTCAGACTGGATGTAAGGAAAAACCTTTTGCCCATGAGGACAGTGAGGTGGTGGAGCCAGTTGCCCAGCGAGGCTGTGCAGGCTCCATCCTTGGAAGTTTTCCAGACCTGACTGGATAAAGCCTTGAGCACCCTGGTCTGACCTCAGCTGACCCTGCCTTGAGCAGGGGGTTGGACTAGCGACCTCCTGAGGTCCCCTGCTGCCTGAGGTATCTTGTGATTCGAACAGGACTCCTCTGCTGGAAGGCCCACATCATGCAGCTAAACACTCTCCCCTCCACAACAGAGTGGTCTCATGCATATCGTCAGCTGGGAACAGGTCCTTTTATGTTTTATTCCCTCTACCATCCCCAGACAGTGTCTGGGGGAGTGTCAGCTGTTATGCTAACATCCGAACACGATCCATAATGTGCTAGTGTGAAACCCCATGCCCTGGAACCACTTTTACTACTACAGATGCAGCTTGTCAGAACTGCTAAATTTCTGTGTTCAGGAACTAAACTTTTGAGTCCTTAAGCCCAGTGGGTCTCACTCACAACCTCACTTCCACTGGCATTTTTCCAAGTTATTGCCACAAAACCCAGTTAAGACATCACACTTGTCTGTATCTTGCACTGTCTGCCTAAGATGCATTTGCCACAGAGACTCTGTTTCTGAACAATCTGCAAAGCAGTTCTAGGCTATCATTGGTAGTACATCAAAATGTATATACAGTACATATAAAATATCATAAAAATGTGTGTACGTATATAGTACTGTTATTTATTACAGTTTCTGCCCAAGCCTATAATGGTATTTCCTTCCGTTCCAGAAACTAGTTGTCAACAAACTGTCTGCGGAGAAATGGCTATTAATATGCTGCTGACTCCTGTTTCTCGGTTGAAGCAGCTTAATTTCATGCAAAGGCATCTATCAATATATGACTGTGTGGAAAAGTAATACCAGGGAAATACGAAATGACTGTGCTGCCTCATGGATCATGTGTGACACACAGGAAAATCCATATTAAAAGACAGTCCACACTGCAGAATTTCTTAGAGCCTTGAATTTTAGCTTGCAATGAATCCCTCATTATGGAGCCAAATGCAAGCAGAAAGGCATTTTTAAGGAAAAATTTTGTTTTAAATTAGTGTTCTCACTGTGGGTATTTATCCCTTCCCTTTCCATGTCTCCTCACATGGATCTCTGGTAAATATATAACTAGTAAGACAGGTAATCTTTATTTATGGTTTCTCTTGGATCTTCTCTTTCAGGAGACCTATGCAGGAGTATATTCCTGCTAAAGTGAACTTCTCTTCCCTGAAAGGAATAAAGACAGTTTTCTCCCATGTAGATTAGCTATACAAATGGTTTGTTAGCATTTGACCCAACTTTTAGAGCTGGAACATTCCTCTCTGTGTTTTTTCCTCTCTGTGTTTTTTGAGTCTTGCTGCTACTTATTGGAATATCAATTTATGACACCATTATGCTAACTGAAACTCACACTTCAGCACTTTGCTTAACTTAAGCACATGGTTAAAGCCAAACACATGCTTAAGGACTTTGCTTGAGTAGTCTATATTCTTAGAGTCCAGCAGTTATGTTCCACAGCTCCTCTTCTCACTATTAATTCCTAGTTTAGCTGCACAGTGAGCCCATACTGCAAATAATTGTACTAATCTCTTGCATTCTCATAGTTTTGCATTTGTTATTTTTGATTTTTTTTACAAACACTTGATTTCCTTCCTCACCATGCCAAGTCTTGTCATGGATTCTGCACATTTTTACCATACTGAAAATAATTAACATTCTTCACAGGAGGCAGAAAAGCTCCAATTATTTTACCTGGCTGTGGAATGCTACTGCAGTAAAATAAACTGAATGGTTATCCAAATCATAAAGCAGCAAATCCCTTGCAGATGTGGAGACAATGTTATTAAATAGTCCCATTGGACCTCAGATTTTTCTCTTTGCAGGGAAATTGAAAGCTTGATCCCATACTCTCAAAAGCAAACACATGTCGCAGAGCAGCCCCAAGTCTGCACAAACTGTTTATGACTGTTTCCCCTCTCCAAACAACCAGCAGTTCAAGTGCCAGAAAGGCTGTCTGGAACTCTGGCTGCTCTCTGTCACTGTGATATTGTCCAGCCAACAATTATGTTTTCCAAGAGTTACGGGGCTTAAAGAACTTGTTTGTTTCCTTGACTCAACCTGCTACCAAAGCCATACTGATACTGAGATTCTGAGCAGGCTTCTATGGGATTGCCAGCAGCACAGATATCATTCCAGGAGGTGAACTCAGAATAGATGTGATAGAAACATACACTTCTAGGCAATCCAGTGCCCATCCCCGTGCTTCTTTAAAGGTATTTTATTGATTTTATTGTTATCCTAGCAGAAGCAACCTTACAGTTCAATCTCTAGGGCCATCCTTCAGACACCTCATAGTAAACACATTCACTTAACCCTGGGAAGTTGGCTAATGTTATTTCAAATATGTCTTTCTTCAGGAATGGGCAGAAGGTGTCCTGAGCTCTCAGCTGCTGCTGTTATTTGTATTGCACTACCTGTGGGCCTCCACGAAGAGTTGTGGTCCCACTGTGTTGGCCACATGGCTCCTTAGCTCCTGTGAGTTTATGCTCTCACTAGATCAGAGCCGAAAGAGAAGTGCAATGACATGCCTAGGCTCACAGCGCACATCAGAAGCAGCAGCGGAGCCTGAAATCAATCCAGAAATGTATGTGATGTGGCCATATAAGAAAACTGCTCATCTCTACAAGAGCTCCAGGATATCTCTAGTTCCCCGGCAGCACGGCAGTCCTGGATCTCTACTATGAATATGGGCAGGAATTTCTATAGACAGTTTACTAAGATCTGCTTTGGCTTTTCAGCACAACATGCTTGTTAAAAGGGGATGCCCACTGTCTGCCAGCTAGAGAAGCAATTGATGTTGATTAAAGGGGCATTTAATTCCCATGTTCGGTGAATGTGACATACCGGCTCACGGCTCTTGAAACAAAATTCTCCTTTAGGAAAGCCATATTCTTCAAGCAATTATAAATAACAGCTGAAGCAATAAGGCCACTCATGGGACACTTTTTGTCCTCAAAGATCACAAAGTCAATGTCAACGCTTATGCTTCACTCTTGAAATGAATCAGTTCCTTCTTTTGGCAGTTGCTTTGTTAGAGGAAAAGTTCAGCAGTGAGGAGGAAAAGAAAGGTTAAAGAGCAGCCATTCATCTTGCTAGCATAATAGTTGTGCAAGAACAGAAAAGGGTAAGGCACTCTGAAACAATGCATTTACCATCAGGGAATAAGTACATTCAACAGCTGGAGCAGAAAACGAGCTCTACCACTGACTATTTTTGATCTTTTTAGATTTCTTTTCTCTGCTTGATATCTGAAGACAATGCATACCCACAGTCCCCATTTACTTCAGTAAGGTGAGGGTCATAAAACACTAATAAGGCCATCAGTGTGACTCCAGCTCCTTATCTGTGAAAAAGAGATTCGTGATAACTACCTCTGAAGTCAGTCCTTAAAGAGTGTTAAGAAGCACTGTAGATTATTACAACATTCTTCTCAGTGCTGAATAAATAACCCTGTGTCTTCTATTAATCCCTAGCACATTAATTCTTCATTATGGAGAATAAACAAGACTGCTACTTTTGAACTAAAATAATAACAAAAGTAATCCTGTTACAGATTCAATGCCTTTAAAGATGCCTTTTTCCTCAGTACATTTTCTGCCCTGAGCAACATTCATGGGATTATGCTAAAGTACATTTATAAAGCATAGGGCGAGGGGCAACCAGTCAGAAGAGAAGGCATCCTAGATCAACTGCACTAGGTAAAAATCCCATTATGAAAACACCCTTTTCTGTCAGGTGTTCCTGCCTTTCTCCACACACACGCCAAACCACTTACATTCTCTCTCATGAGCCTTTTTTCCCAGCCCTTACAGCAGAATTTCCTGCCTTCTGCTCCCTCAGCAATGCCAGTATTGCTCCAAATATCTCATGTGCAAATGTCAAACCCTTAATACTAACCTGAAGTGGATTTGTATAGCGGAAGCAAAATTCCTCTATTTTCTGTACTAATTCTTGCAAATGGATCATTCAGACGAAGAGGCTACCACTTGAGAAAGTTCTCACATGGTTATTTCCTCTCCTCTGCAAGCCCTTCCCCAAATCTAACACCTCTGGGCTTATCCAGGTTAAGGATACAATCCCACTGATATGCAGCTTGCTGGCCTCTATGCTGGTCCCCTTCATCCCCAGGGTTCATTTGGACCCAAACTATCCAGTGTCTAGGTGCCATGATCAATGTAATGCAGGTTTCACGGCTGTTTTGCGAGCCTCTGTTCAAGGGCTGTCCCTCATCTGCTCTCTCAGGCTCCAAAAGCACCACTGCTTGGTCCCAGACACCTTAGATCACCTCAAAGGGCAGCAGCAGCTTTGTCTCAGCACTTGGCAATTCCCAGGCTCCTCAGTGCTCCCCTAGCCCAGGCGTTTTTGCTAACAGGTCAGTGCTAGGAAGTGCTTACAGGGCTCTCATTCAGGCTGCTGCGGATGGGTCTTGCTAAACTTGTCCTTGCTCTTCCAGACTGCCTTAGACTGGCAAACTCTCACCAACTAGGGTAAAGAGTTCCTCTTTTCACTTGTGTCATGACTCCCCGTGGGTCATGTAAGCCACACATGGCTTACAAATGCTACCACATTTGTAAATAAGTTGCCTGCAAATCACTGGTGATGTGAAAGGCTACTCTGGTAGGTGGTGCACAGTTGATATGCAGCATTGCATTAGGGAGTAAAACATGCAGTATTTTCAGTCGGAAGTTTGATACTAAGGTTACACACTAAGCTACAAGAAATTCTGAGGGAGCCACAGACCTGTGCTGGGCAGACTGCTTTGAGAAGACCTTTAGCTGTTGAGTTAAATGACCTTTCTCCCTTCCAAGAGAAGAAAACCAAGTACTGAATACCCCTATGCTATCAATGCTAGAGCTTGATCTCTCAGTGCTGATATATTTTGTGAGACACAGTCCCAGGACTCCAAAGCTGGGGATAACAGACAAAGGCTGGTTAACAGCACAAAACCCTGCGATATGGATAATGAGTTGCATTTCCTTCTAAAGGCTCTCACGCAATCCAGGTGACCTTGGGATGCATGGGCTTCAGGGAACGGTTACATAAATGAGTACAGCAAACATCAAAGAGAACAGAATTAGCCAGACAGACCACACAGACCCAAGTGAATTTGAACATCGCTTTCATAGCACTATTTACATTTTTTCTCTCCAGAACAAAAGGAGTCAGTAGGCATCTGTCCACATTACAAGACAAACTGCAGAGCAGCTCAAATCCCCATATCATTTGTTTCGGTAATTTTCATACATTTGCTTTCTGAACATGTCTTACTGGAGGAGCCATGAAAGGCTGAATGGTAATGTGGAGAAGTTAGTAGAGAGAGAAGGGGAGATGATAGCAGGCAGAAAGAAAAGGGAAGGAAGCTAAATGCAGGCTTTCCCTACCACATCCCTTCACTTCAGAATAACACTGCCTACTTCTGAGAAACATCCCTGAGACCTTTCACAGTAATTCTTGAGCACGTCATCAGATTTACTTTTTAGCTGAAAGACTCATGAAACTATTTCAAGGGACTGACTCTCAGTTATTTCATTTCTGCCTCCAAGTAGGGCTAAAAGCAGCTTTTAAATCTCATGTTTTGCACAGTCTAGCCTGCCCAGCACACAGTGCTAGTCAAGATTACAGAACATTTTCCTTGCTGAAAGCCAAACAGATGTTTGAAATACATTTGGTGGAACATATACATGCATCTCAGTGTTTTTCTCAGAATAGTAGCCAAAAAGTCCCCAAGCCCAACAGCCCAGAGTTGATAGGGAAATGCAAAATGAAATCCTAGCCCATATCTGGTCCCCATGCCATAGGACCCAAATACCTGCCGTGACCCAGGCATCTTCCAAGACACCTTCCAAGTCTCCACGAGCAAACACTCATGCTACAAATTGGTAAACTAAACAAACAGACTTTCCTCGGGCACAGGAGGCAGATTAAACTTTCTTACCCTCCAAAACAGAGTGGCCGCATTCTACCTGTTGTGAATGGTACCTTGCTTACACTGACTCCCAAATGGTGAGCTACCTGCAGTAGTGCTAGGTGGTCTTGGGCAAAACTGTCCAGAGGATTGTCCTAACAATTTACCAGTCTGGGCAATCGAGTTCTAGTGCCCAAAACATTTTCTAGTGTTAATTTACTAGCATAGATGTTCACAGTTTCTCTTGGCCTCTGGCTACGGATCTAGAATACCCTCAAGTTGCCAAATTTAGATCCATGCCTTCACTGAGGTGGGTCTCAGGCATGCAGCAGGTCCTCCTCCAGACTTCAGTATCAGAGGAAAGAAAATGGATAAAATACAAACCAGGTAGCAAAGGACAGTCTTTGTGGACTCCAGCCCTCTGGCATTCACACTGCAGCTCCCAACATGGGGTGCAGAGCCCTAAAAGCAGCTCTTTGCCAACCGGAGGGTTTCCAGCAAACTAGTCCCTATATACGTAGGGACAGGTTTATACTCAGGTTAGTGGCTTTTATAGGGCCATAAAGGTGTACTAGAGATTCAGGTCACAGGTTGTCTAGGTAAAACAGTATTCAAAGGTCAGCTGTAACTGTCTGACATTGACAAGTATATTCAGGAGCATGAGGGGAGATGTCCTGAAAGCAAAAATGATACTGTCAGCCTTCAATCAAAATAACGGATAAATTAGGTTTGCCATGGTTTCACAGAGACATATTTATGTGACAAACTTTACAGCCTAGGAAAATCTACCAGCATACTTGGCACAGTGAGAAAGGGCTTTCTGTAACATTTTTATTTATTCTCCTGGTCTGGGCCTGCCCCAGTTCCCTTAAAATCTATAGAGGCCTCATTTTGGACATTCATTGGAGCTGGACTGAAAAGTGTGGCTCTAATTTTCCCACTTCCAGAGCACAGTGATGACTCTGCCCTGTCTGACTAATCATCCAGCTTAACAATTGCCTGTGTATGCAGTTTTTTCTGTTCCTCCTAGCCTGCAGCAGCTGTCTGTACAACTTGTGAAATACTGCTGTCCGTTTCTTACCAACAGCACAGCACCACGAGGGCTCTGCTGATCCCTGGGCCCTTGGTCAGAGCCCTGACAATGGGCATTGCAACCAGACCAGGCTGTCCGCTTCCCAAATGCACTTGGACATGGGCGCTCTCATATTACAACCGTTAATTCACCTGACGATTGCCATGGCCAAAGGGCAGGACGCAAGAGACTGAGAGAAGTTCAACAAAGTTGACTGTTGAGACTTAGGGATCACGTCAGAACTTCACACTCAGTCTCATTTTTCATCTGTCAAGGAATAATGATTTGTTAGGAATGATGTTCCAACTAGGTGATGGCTTTCTTCCATTTTCAAAAGCTGAAAATGACCTGTATTTAAGTCACATCTGCTTTGCAAAGAAGATGTAAACCACATAAGAATGGGGTAAACAAAGTGATCAAAAAGACAGTAAAATATGCAGACACTGGTAGCAATTACAGAGTATTTTTTCGTTATGGTGAGTAGAAGAAAGCAGGCTAATACAGTGTATACCGGAGTCCCTCAGTTTTTATGTAAGCTTTCACTTTCTCAGTACTTCAATAGCTACTGGTTTAGGGCCCAAATACCAATAAAATATCTTATTTTTAAAACTTAAAACTACCCCAATAATCGTATTCCTAATGAGTAAAATATTTAAGCATGTGCTCAAATCCAACTGATTTAATAAAATGTAAACATATAAATGAGTCCTAGGATGGGGAGGGCTAGGATCACCTTCAAGCATCATTCAAGTCCTTCTGCCGGGCTGAATTAGATCAGAAAACCAGATGTCAGGATTTTAACCTTGTTAATCTCACTAGGAGATTAGCCTTTCATTTCAATGGGGACAGCATTTCCCATACAGTGAACCTGATTCTTCCCCATGTAACTCTGAAGTGAAGCTGATACAACTCCACTAGCAACTCCCACATAAAATGGTGTAATGCAGGGAAAGATTGAGTGCTAAGTTTCCATTCCTGACCTCTAACACAACGTTGACCTTAAATACCGGTCAAGGTCCCAGTCCCTCCCTACAACTGTCCATTAACCTATAAAATGTCTGTAAAACCAAGTCCAGTATTACTTGTTATTTCCCAGGAAAGCAGAAACGATTATTTGATTAATATATGCAGAAGCATGTTGAGTTTCTTAGATAAAAACACTTCGAATTTCTTAGATAAAATATACTACAAAAAAAATATGGTCCAAGTCATTATTTTTAAATTACAAGCTAGGCTGAAAGTGGAAAGAACAAAGAGGAATGGATTAAGTTCTACAGTCATTTAATAAAATTCATAAATGAATAAATACTTGTAGTTATTTAACTTGGCAACAGCTACAGCACTCTACAGTAGCAAACCAAACAGACTGACAAGAGGCCAGAAAAAATCCCTGCAACAAAGACATAAGTAGTAGACAAGCTTTAAATTCTTGTTCAGGCTGCTTTTCTCCTAGGATTGCAGATATATGTATATATAATATTCCAATCTGCTCTTAACAATTCTAAATTTGCTTAAATTATTCAAATAGCTACATAGAAAAGAAATGAAAGTAGAGTATGGGTGAGACTGCATCTTGTGGTGCTGTTAAGAAATAAGAACTTTCTAGGAAACCAAAGAAAAATCTACTCTTTGAGTTGCATTTCATCAACTGGCCTTTTTTATAAGATGGTCAATTATTTTTTCTTCTTTTTCCTTAATGTAAAGGTTAACAACAGAATATCCTGGACACTATGGAGAAGATATAGACATGATGATGTATACTTACGACCATTACATCCGTGGGGCAACCACAACTTTCTCTGCTGTGGACAGGTTTGCTTTTTAGCTCTGTTTTACTAGAGATTTTTTTAAAAGGCTCTCCCTTTCCTATTTCCCCCAAGTACTGCATGGCTACAGGCCATCAGCTGTGGTATTCAGTATCAGGCTAGTACTTCTGAGAACCAAAGTCCACAATGCATGTGGCTAATTGTCCAGGGTGGTGTACAAAGAAAAGGAGATCTTCGTGCATCTTGGGATCATCTGCCATGTCCATCTGAGTATGAAAAATACAGTGGTGGTAGGCTTGGCTAAATCTGAGCTCCACAAAACATAACAGAGCTTCAGTTTGTTTCTCACCTACTTCTAGTTACAGCATCCTTTCTCTAGCCCTGTGAAAGTCCAACCTGGAACGGTTTGCCCTTTCAGGGGATGAAGGGCTTATTTTGGCCCACCTTTCTTGACAGAGAAGCATGGAATCTGCCAGCATGCAAAGAGACAATACAAACTGCAATCTGAATGTTATAAAATGCCCAATCCATGCAACTGAAGCATTGCAGCACAGGCCTAAACAGATTTGAGGCCACACCAGGAATTAAAATTAATGCAATGCACACTTATTCCTTTCCAGGGAATGAGTTCATTACTTTCTCTTGTTCAGTCCTGGTGATATTTGTCATCAGTTGTTCCTCTTGAGCGAGGCCCTGTGGATAGTAAAGTTGTAGTCATGCCAACAGATGCATGGGTGCCCTGCTCAGTTAGAAAGAAGCAATTCTCCTTCTCCATTATGTACAATTGCGAAGTTGTAAAAGGTGCACTACGCATAAACCCAACAGGGCTGTCTGTCTGGGACTACAGAGATCCTAATGCAGCAGGTCTAAGCAGCATGTGAGCACTCACAGAAATCTGAATGTGGGAAGAGGGCCCTGACTGCTTCATCTCTCGCTGACTGCTAATTCATCAACCATGTGCGCTATTTCATTACTGACGCTTCTTTCAGACACCACAGTCCAGTATATTAAAACATTTGTTATCAAACACAAAATAGATGGCAAGTCAAGGTGCACTGCACCAGCCAGTTGTTGCCAATAATGGCTGAGGGAGAACGGGAGACAGGGGAGGGAGAAATGGGGTTTCAAGCACACCAATATTTAGAGCTGCCTCCAATGCTGTCCAAGGGATCTGAAGTGTTTTAGTCACTCTGATGTTCTCAGCTTGCTGGAGCTCGCTAGGGTTTCACTGAACCAAAAGATTGCCTAAAATAAGGAGGCCTTTCCAGAAATGATAACACACTGTCAGACTGTGGCAGATCAAGAATTTGTAATTTTCTGATTAAAATTCATTAGCCTGTTTATTACCAACTGGAAGTTGCATGTACAGATTATTCCTACAAGTGGAAGAATAGCTTTCATGGTTGGTTGACTCAAAGGTATCTCCCCTCCCTGTGGATAAAGAAGACACAAGGCTGCAAGGTATTTCCCTATACTGGGATTTTCTCTTATATATTCCTCAGTGCTGCTGTTATCCCTGGTTCCTCATAGCCCTTGCAGCAAGCAGGAGGGATACTGCAGACAATGCGTTCTCTGCAGCTGGACTGCAGCCATCACCCGATACGGACCAGGGTACTGTCAGGAATCACAGAGATGAGTCTGGAAAACAGAGCAGTTTCGGCAACCAGCGCCTCTGAGCAGACACACCTGTGTGACTGCCAAAGGCTTAAGAAATCTTTCAGAATGGAGTGACAGTGTGGGACTGGCCAAGAACAGAGAGAGCATCACAGGGACGTAAGGAGTACAAGTCCTCACAGGTTATGAGATCACAGTATTCAGAAAGGGCAACAGCCACCAACATCTCTGTTCTACCACTGCTATGATGGTAGACATGAACCTGCAACAGTAGCAGGTGAAAACTATGGAGAAAACATTTTATCAGTGCAATATGGGAAGAATAACTAAGACCAGCTTGTTCTGTGCTAGTGTACCAAATGAAAAGATTTCCTGTGATGCCAGTCTGTAAATCAGACTCATGCAGTAACTCTCATGAAGAGTGTGCATGAGAAAGTAGACAAAGTTTGTCTTCTAAATATTTCTTCGCAGCTGGCTGAGGCAGAACAGGAGCAAGACAAGCTATTCTCAGTCCCAGCCTGCCCGAAGCACACACATGTGCAGCTTATCTGTGTGCACATGCCATAGACTTTGAACTTGCTTTTCATTTTCGAGTACATTAAACCTGTGTCCCTACTATTTACCCCATGTCAGGCAATGCTTGGGCTAACAAGAAGCACAAAAAAAAGTCTCTGAAGCTATTTTAGTGTAAGCTATCCTAATCACTTCAAGCAGTTGGATATTTTTAGACTTTTTGAATTAGCTTGCAGAAATCATATCTTCCCCTCCTACTTCCTAATACCCCGCATTACTGGGGTCACTGCTGATGTGCAGATACTTGAGACAGCATGTAATGCCTCTGGTGGATGCTCCAGAAAGCTAAGAAAGAAGGCAGATGAATTTCCATGCCTGTGTATTGTGAAAGAATGAGTTGTTTTTCATCATCAGAGGCCTTATGAGCTCATCTGTGGAGAATAGGTTTTGTAAGTGGTTAACATTCACATTTTTAGGCTCCATTTTAAATGGGTCAAAAAGGAGAAAGCAAATGTCTGTCAAGCAAGACAAAAAGGCATCTGGAAAGAATTGGCAGAGGCTTGGAAAATCTCTAGGAGCACATCTGGGAGTCTGGTGGTAATGTTGCTACAGACAGGATGAGCTATGGACATAAGTAAGGCAACATTTTTAAGGGGAGGTAATATGTTTTATTAGACAGACTGATAAAATCAAGTTTCAGAGATTTCTGCAGGTGGAGACGGGATATGTGAAGTAGTTTGAAAACAACAGAAACTGCCCACACAGACCTACACATTAAGCCCTTTGCAAAACAAGAATAGCTTCAGCCCGAGCTCTGAAACCTGTTAAGTGGTGGTAGCATGGGCTCCCTCGCAGAGCCTTCATATGAGGCAGTGGTCTTGAGTTCAGCTCTTTCTGAGCACCACTGAACATTGCTAGCCCAAGCCATGGGGAGCAGCTTGGACAGAAAGGTGGGGGCTATCAGATGCACTTGGCATGTGCCTCAGCTTGCCCTTCACTGTGTAGTATAAAGTAGCATGTGCAGATTGCCCTAAGCTGATTTCTTTTTTAAAACTGTTTTCTGTTCCATCTATTTGGGTGATCTGAATAGCCAAAAATTTCTCAGTTGCTAGATCATCACTGAAAGATGCATCAGCCCTCAGATACCCCAACAGTAAGTCCATTTGAAATGCCTAGACAGCTGGATACCTACAGGCTGAGCTGGGATAAATTGTCAGGTATTTTAGGTTTGTAGATTGAAACTTTGCCCTACAGCAGGAAAACCTCAAGTCTAATAGCACTGGGCACATGACAGCTAGAGAGTAAAAGTAACAATCCAGTGTTGGCTCACCAAGCCAAGCAAAATGCATGAAATCAGTAATTTTTGGGGGGGGATCTATGAACTGATGTTAAGGGTCTGCAAAAACAGGCCCTTATATAGACTAGATATGTAGAACCTTCATATATACAACATAGTAATGTTCATATGATAATTCCTAAAAGAATCTGCACCCCTTGGGGTAAACTTCAAAGAATCTACAACTTGAAACAGGCTGACAGCTATGGAATAAGCACACAACATCAACGGTGCAGAGTAATTTCTTGCATGCTGAAAAGTTGTAGGTATACACTTAACTTCAAACATGAGTAGTACAAAAGAAATCAAATTAAGACATTAAATGCATAAATCTATTGGCCATCACCCATGTGCATATATGCTGAAGTGTCTGCAAATCCAAGCTTAAATTAAAACTTCGGAGATAATTGTTTTAGTATTTTAGAGCATGTCATTACTTCATTTGAATAGAATATATTTCTTTTAAACAGCCTGAGTTTTAACTTGACAATATCCTTTTCCAGAAAAATGACTGAGCTTCAGCTTTTGCAATGAAAGTCTCTCTGATAACAGGTGCTAATCTTGACTGGTAAAACCCTGTTAATCCATATAAGTCATCTTTTTCCTCTGTATGGGTATCTGAGTGACCAAAAGAGTAATAAATACCTTTCAAGAGCATGCACATAGCCCAAATGAGGACTACCTAAAATAAATCTAAAAATGAAGTTTGCATTTCATTAACCTTTGTTAACAGTTTTATGAGGAAAAGATAATTAAAACCCGCTAGGAAAGTCTAAAGAAAAAAGGACACAAAGGAAAAATAAAAACTTTATAATCAACCTCAGACTTGCTGAGGAGTAGAAGACAGACCCGTTCCAAACAACACTCAGCATTAACTAATGAATCAGCAGAGTAAAATTTCAACGAAAAAGCTCAGTAAATGAAAGCTGAAATGAGAAGCTTTACACCTACAGAGGGTTTAAGGGTCAAATTACTCTCATTCCAGGGTAAATAGAGTCTTCTAAGCAATGAAACCATAGAAGAAAGCAGGTGATACCCAAACCTCAGGTAGGGACATATCCCTGCCCTTAGTTAAGACTGACAATCGGTCCTGCGCCTGTCCCTACGCTGCTTGGGGCTGGCCAGCACAAAGCGGGGCCGTGGGCAGGAGTCTAGCAGAGAAAGCTCTTGCTGAGCTGCTCCTGCAGCACTGCCCATCCCATGTCTCAGGCTTAAGAGTTCACTATTAGCAGAATCCAGACTTTCAGAGCCTTTTGGAGAATTACCCATTGCTACTTTAAATGACTGCTGCCATCTGCAAGCACTGTACTGTAGTTCTAACCGCTGGAGTTACCCAGTACTGAATAGCCTAAACTGAGCAGCTGCATTGTGCATGCTCTGCTCCACAGCAGGATAGTAGTTGCTCCTCTGAACTATGCCTTTCCGTCAGGGAAAATGTAATGTACAATAAGCTAAGGCAGAAATTTTCAGAGTATTAGATACTGGGCACGAAATCACTGGCCTCCACTGTTGCATCCTGCTGCTCCAGGCACGTTTCTTTTACTAATGATTATTAGTCGGTATCATACTGCTCTCCTGAGAGAGAATTAAAACATCCAATTAGTCACACAGCAGAAGGAGCATAAACTCTGCTTACACTAGTAAAAGCTACTCTGCCTCACATGTGACTGGTGGATATGAGATACGAATTTAATTTCTGTCACTTATTGATTCTTTCACATCTTTAATGAAGGTCACTAGATAGAAGACCTATCAGTGAAGAAGAAGAAAAAAAACAGGAATGATTTTGCTATGGGGATAACTTCCCACTTAGAAATGGCTTGAAGCTCACCCCTGCATTTCACTTTGTACATATTTCTGAGCAATACATCACATGACAATAACTTTTGACTAGAACCATCCTTTCCCTCTTGGTTTCCTCTCTGTTTAAAGCTGATTCAGGACTGATCACCATCAAGAGTCACTGTCTGCTGAAAGATACTCAGAGACCTGATTACTCAGAGAGGTGATTTTCTTATCTTGTTGGGGAGTGGAAGGGAATCACAACTTGCAGACATACTTAACCTCCTTCCATCAAACAAAAACACAAAGTGCTCAGAGGAAAGACAGGCTAATGGCAGACAGATATTTGTTGCTGTAATGTCTGGTGTAGAGTTCTTCTCTGTACAGTCTTATCCTTTGCAGTTGCCCTTCATTGTCTCATTAACACCTATGTCTCGTCTCTCTTCCCATACAGGGATCGTCAGTGGAAATTCATTGTCTGCAGGATGACAGAGCATGACTGCCCATTTCAAAATGCTTAAAAAGATTGAGTATCCCAAAGTCAGAAAGCTTAGGGAGGGCTAGGGTGGGGTGAGGGTGGATGATTATGGGACAGGGCCAAATAGGCTCACAAAAAAAGTACCCAGACTCATCAGTTGTCTGTTGAAGATATAATTCTTCTTTGCCTCTGGAGCTATTAAATAAATTGCCATCTCACGTGCTTGCAACAGCAATTTTGAAGGATTCCCTCAAGCTGCACTGGCAGTTGCATCCCCCAACTAAAATTGCTGATGACATACATGTTTATGACACACAAGTCTATAACATATACACAGTTACCTTTTTTTTTATATATATATATATATATATATATACACACACACACATATATATATATATAGCCATTCTGAAAACATACAACTTACTTTCACATAGCACCTTTGCATAAATTACTTCCCAGAGCAAAGTCATTGCAAATGAGGTGGAAACATAATATAACCTTTCCAACATGCAATAGTCTTTCCTGTCTTCTGCTTTTACTTAGAACCCAGTGATGTCTACCAGTGTGCTGAAAGCAGTACCAGTAGGTCTCTGACAC
Source organism: Dromaius novaehollandiae (assembly GCF_036370855.1). Lineage (NCBI taxonomy): Eukaryota > Metazoa > Chordata > Aves > Casuariiformes > Dromaiidae > Dromaius > Dromaius novaehollandiae. The sequence goes on from NC_088098.1 coordinate 94,407,060, forward strand.
ACTGCATTTGGGGTTACCTGTTACAGCTCCCAGTATAGCTGCACTGCTACAAATGCCTGTCTACACAGGGGAATTGCAGCTATGTACAGTAAGGGAAGATGTCAGTACCTGATTAAAATGAGAGTAGATACATCAATAAAAACAGAAGCCTAAGCCAGCTTTACTGAGATCCCAAGTCTCTTTTATATTTCCCTAAAAGTTTTCAATGCCACAACTACCCTGAGAGCACTAATCTGAGCAAACCCAGGGTAAGCCAGGCCATGCTCTTAGTAAATGTGTATACTCTACCCATCACGTGTCTACTTTTCAGGTGCATTGGGCTATCACCATAGGTGCCTGCGTGACAATATCTTGCCTTGACAATGTATTCTTGGCTCAGATCAGACAAGTAAAACTAATGACCTCAGATCACCTCAGTTCCTCTGACTTGCAGATCTCATTCCCTGTAAAGGATGATCTGACCGGGTTTCAAGACTGCACAGCACTTGTGCAGCTGTAATCTAACAAGAAAGACCACTGATCTCTTCTGGGAAGATGTGGTGTGGGACTTCTGTTCTTGAAGAAGCCAGAATTCAGGGCCCAGTTCCTTAGCTTGTGAAGTCAATGACAAACTTACGGTGGCTTCAGTGGCACCTGCTCAAGGGCCATGAGGAACCCATGTACCAATTTCAGGTTCTAAGCTTCACAGGAACAGTGGTGTTGGTCAGTTGGTTTCCATGTCCCAAGCCTTTTTAATATATTTACTAGCATACCCTCAAGTGTGAGCATTAAAACTACACTTGTCCAATAAAAAGAATAATAGGTTTTGCACTGCTGCAGCCTTGTTCTTTCTTGATTATACTGTTCCTACAGTGACTCACTAATTTGCAAACAAAAAAATCCCTCAGTCCTTCTCAGAGACTGTGAGGGCAATTAGGGAGTTTCTGTGATAGTTGCTGAGATGTTAAGTAGCAGTGGAAAGGAGCAGTTAAGAGGCCCAGGGAAGCCGGAGAAGCTTTTTAGCTGATATTGGCAGGCAAAGAAAGCCAAGAGCGCTCCAAAAAAGACAGCATCAGAGGAGAAGGCACTCACCCCAGAGGGATTTGATGGAAAAGGATAGGCACTAGAATTAGGTAGGTAGGGATCATCTTTGGGAACACCTGCCCTAGATGGACTCCCAAACATTATGTAGTACATCCTTCTCCCTACACCACCTATAACATGATTACTTAGGCTGCTCTCAACTGTGTGCACATGCCACGTCTAATGCGAAGGTACTGTGGGCTCATGGAGGCTTCTGAGGGGACAGTGCAAGATCAGCTCACACCATTCTAGATACACCGTGCTATGGAAAGGAGCAGTTCTGCTCTCTCATCCACTGCAGCCACCGTTCATTTCTGCTCCTTTCCTTCTGCTAGCACTACTGCTCCCGGAGCCATATGGTCACAAGGATATCAGATAGCTCATCCAGAAAAAAAAACATTTTTTGTTTGTTTTTTGGTAGTGTTAGTTTTCAGCTGCATAAGGCCCCTGAGCCTGCTGACTCTGCAGCCATGAATATGCTCAAGCAGCACCGTGGAGCCAGCAGGAAAGGGGGCTGTAGGAGCTGGTGGGAGTCCTTTTCAGCAACAGACACTGGCCGTCTTAAGGTGGATGTAAAACCACATCTTCAGTATTTCTTTAACTTACATCAGCGTTCACATTTGCTACTGACATGCACACTTTGAAGAAATCAGGGTCATGGGTATTTGCAGATTTGTGAAGGTATCAAGGCATCCCATTCCCACTGAAACAGCCTGAATGAAGCACCTCCCTCCTTCCTGCAAACTCTGGCTCTGTTTGCTCTGTTCAGCCCACCTGCAAATATGGGGTCACTCAGATTTATGGGCCACTCCTTGCAGCACACTTTTATGAGGCAGATTTAGCTCTTACAAAGTTCTGGGATAGGTAGAAGGAATGACTGATGTGGAAGGTATTTCATCAGCATGCAATTTCCTACGACAGATTAGCTGGAGGTAACTGAAATCAGTAGTCTTAAACTGTCTGCACATCTGCTTTCTCTCTTGCCCAAAGTTACATTCTGAACACTAACATGCCTTCCTCCAGCAGCGGAGGAAATCACTCAGGGATGTGCAAAGATTCCTCTCATTGAAGCATTTTGAGCTAGACGTGGTGCACAAACCACTCCTACACACACAGGCAACTTTCCTTGGACTCCTGCTGGTCCCATGTTTGGAGGGGTTTGACATTAAACCAATTCCGTTCATTCAGAGAGATTTTCTCTTCTCTAGACAGGGAGAGTTCAGGTAGATTACAGTCACAGAAGAAAAGCCAGATTTTCCAGAGAGAAGCCGTCTTGCACATACTAATTAAGTACTGCGCTCCTGAGCTGAAGCAAGGAAGGAGGAGACTAGAGAGAAGCTTTAGATAACCCTGACCCTTTCAGACCAAGCTGTGGTCAATCAGTCCATCCTGTATCATTTTCATCTTTGTGAAGACTACTCTAAATCACAATTTGCTATCCAGCAGGATAATAACCCTACTGCGGTTTTTCTTACTCCAGCCAAACCCCCAATCTCTCATGTGAATGGCTGGTAAGAGAGCCAAATGAAATCTCTTTTGCTAGCTTTGCATGGCTTATGAAAACTTTCCAAATAGTTATATCTTCAGCACTGTTGCTACTCCCTTGTGCTGTCAGCACAGACCGAAGGACTTACAATGCTGAAGAGTCAAGCCCAGGATATTTCCTTTAGCCCAGCCAACTCTCTTGTTGTCGGGAAGCTCATCAGGTCTCAAGGCAGGGGACACACGCCATCTCTCCCAGCCTTTCACCTGCAAATGGGTGCAGCAGCCCCTGGATGAGTCTCCTCTGCTTTCTGTTCTCCCATGTCATATTGTCCCATGTCTCACCTTTTTGCTTCTTCCCTGTCCCCATCACCTCCTTCCTCCCATGCTGCCTGCTCTATTCCCAACAGCACCCTAGCAATGCATCGCTGTGTGGGTTACATTTCACAGAACTCCCCTCCAGAAAGTTAATTTGCAAAAGGGGAAAGGCGTGGGTGGGAAACAAAATGTATCTTGTGGACAGGCAGAGATGGGGTGCGGAGAAAAAAAAACGAAAAAGCAAAACTAAGACAGAGGAGGAATGGTTCCTGTGAGGTCCTAGGACGGTGAGTCAGCAAAGCTGGAAACCATACTTAGTTTTTATCTAAGCTGTCGTATCCACCTCTAATGTTTAGATAATCCTTGTGAGTGGGAAGGTATCACTGAAGCTGATAAGGTTCAAGCCTGAATTCCTCAGTGCAGAGCAACACGATGGTGAGTCTGCTTTGCAAAAGTTTCCTGACTTCAAAAACTGATCGAGCTAGCTTTGAGTTCCCTAAAACCAATCTACAAAAGAGAGAATTTCAAACTGCTTAGCACACCCTTACTACACAGAAAAGGCCTGACCCACCTTTCACTCATGCTAACACAAATCAGATGCCATTGCAGTGAAATGAAGAGTTGTGCCTATACAGACCAAATGCAACTAACAGCCCACAGTACTTCTTCCCTTTCATATGTTCTGTGGCACAGAAATGTCCCACCAACACTTGTAGCATAAGGTGTAATCGTCACCCCTGATCTGAGAGCCAACACAGGGCCTATGCATCACTAAAGTCCCACATAAGCCTGACATTTTAAATCAAACCCTATTTCTTCATGAATAAAAACATCAGCAAATAAAGCCTTATTTATTTAGTAAATAATAATACACGTTTAATTCAAAGACTTGGGAGAAAAGCACTCCTTGGTAAACAGGCAGCATTGCTTCAGTCATTCTACTAGGTCTGCAGATGGCATATGGTCAGCACAGGCAGTTGCTTTTTAGCTAAGCTAGGACAGAGTAATATTTGCATTCACTAAACAAAATGCAGCAAGCTTCAAAAAAAAAAAAAAAAAAGCAGAACCTTTGAGGCTTTTCTAACTCTTAATAACAAAGGTGAAGAAGAAAAACGTGAGAACGTGAGGGCTGAGGGAGAGACATATCGACACTTGCTCGCTGTGTAGGTCTCCTGAAATTCAGGGAGGGCTGTTGATAAGCCACTTGTTCCACTCCTCATGAAGAGAGGTTTCATGAGCAGGATAATGGCAGAAGTAGCTGGGGAAAATATGGGCAGTTTTACCAACCCCAGAAAGGAGGAGCTCAGAGAGGAGGACTCAGCTGCTCTTCTTCCCAAATCACAAGATTAACTTTAAAAAAATGGGACTTTTGTAGCAAAAACTGAGCTGTATTTTTTCCACACATTCTGACTTCTCAGTTTTTGCTCAACATTTTTCAGTATTTTTCACTTTCAATATTTTTCAAGCACTTTAAACTGATTACTTTTCAACTACTTCTCAATTACTCTGAGCCTAGTCTTTTTTTTTTTTTTTTTTTTTTTTTTAAGTGAAGGCTGAGATTCTTATTTAATCACCTAAATCTGGGAGTTGGGACTACTTTTACAGGACATCAAATACTCTGAGACTAATAAGAAAAAGATCAGCCTTAGCAACACAGCACTGGTTAAAAAAAGAAATGGCAAACCCATAACCACATGGATTGGAGGCATATTTCCTGTAAAATCAAGAAGGAACTTGCAACCTGTCAGTCCAGTGTTCAGGATTTTGTAACATAAGATAAGCTTGGCAAGGAGTCATGGCATCACCCAGGCAGACAGATGCCAACACAGCTGAAGAGAAACCAGTCCATGGATGAAGGAGAAGACCTGGCAGAAGACCAGCTGGCTCTTAGGAGAACTTACTTAGACTTGACCCTTGACTCACAGTTACTGAATCCTTTTCTGTTTTTAAACTTCATTGTAAGCCAATGTTTATCACACTAGCATGTTACTGCAATGGCCTGCAATTTTAAGGCTACTGTACTGTTTGCAAGCAGGTAGTATAAACATCACCAGCAGTGATGCTGGCATGAACCACAGGCAGGAAGAGTTCTGCTAATAACACAGTGTCAAACATAAAACATTGCTTGTGCCTAGATTTACTTTTCAAGACACAGTAGTTACATGGGAGACTGCTATCTTATTCATCACTATGTCAAGGTACCAGCACATGTGTAGCTGACACTTTGCATAGTACTCTGCATCTGTGCATTGAGAAGTTTAGAAAAGGCAGTAGGGCTGCCCCCATGCTTACAGTTAAAGACATGCACAAGTGCCTGTGGGCCATGGCCAGCAGGCTTGGCTCAGCCCTTTGAGCTGAATTGCTGAATAGTATTGATTTCACTCTTATCCATTGAAATCAATAGGCCTGCTTGTGAACTTTGGCCAAAATCAATGGAGTTCAGTCTCAAGCAAGAGTTAGGCATCTAAATGCTTTTCAGGATCAGAGCTTACCTGGAATATGTCTACAAGGGAGACTGGAAAAACTGTGCCCCAAGTTAGAGGGAATCAATCCAAGAGTGTGCCAAGATAAAGGGGGACGGATAAGGCACTGTGTAGTCTGTTCTCACTTTCTCAGACACAAATTTTAACTGACTTCACTTCATGGAGAGCAGGACACACTCTGCCTTAGGTTATCTGTATACCATTTAAAAAGAATAAGTAGAAGTTTTGCTGTAGGAATAAATCCTTAATTTCCTACTCAGGTATCAGCTTCAAAACCACTATTATCTCACTGACTTCAATGGGAACTTTGCCCTAGTGCTCTGTTACGCCCCAAATTTATAAGCCTAAGCTTAGCATACAAGCCATGCCAGTGGGATAAATCCCAGTACATAAAGAGAAAGACACAGCTACATTTTTGCAGGATATGAGCTTTAGTTTACATGCAGAATCAAATTCTTCAGACCTTGCTTGAGCAAAGCAAGTCACTCTGCTGCAGAACCTGGCCCTGAAAACATCGTCTCAAATTGTGAAGAGTGCAGAAGGACACATAGGTGCCCAACAAGAGATGGTTCTTGCAGAGAGAAACCTGAGGAGAATGCCAAGGACTGAAGTGAAAACAGTGGAAGAGAGACATGAAGCCACCTGAAGAATATGCCATTATGTAATTCCTTAAAATAAACACATGCCCTTATATCTTGAGAGATGTGATGCCTGGGATAATACCAGCAAAATTTTAAGAAATTGAAGAAAACATCCCCAAAAAGTGCAAAGAAAGAAGACAGCACAATATATCCAATGTCATCCATGAAAAGCAGGGTATTTGCCAAGTGTATTCGAGCCAACTGATAATGTTGATATAATTCTTTTAATCTCTGCTCAGAGGTCTCAGCCCTTGACCAAAGAAAACAGAGCTGAGAACAGAAGTAATACACTAAGGATGAAGTGTGAGTAACAGGAGAAGGGGTGATCACAGATCAGGAAACAGGAAAGAAAGAATCAAAAGGAAATAAATCCTCAACAAGTTAAAGAAAAGGGGCCTTTGGCACTTCATGTGGCCCCAGAACTGATCTTCTAGCTTTCCATGCTTGTATGAGGCTGGATCCAAGGTTTTTTTTTCAGCCAATATAAACATACTGCTCAAGCTCCTTCAAACTTTGAAGTTGCTTAAGACTCTGGTTTGGGTTCAGGCGCATCTTAAGGTGAGCAAGCATTGACTCTGAAATGGATACAATCATCAGCAAAAACAACATCATAATGACACAAACCAGCAAAAATTAAGTGGTTTTGTGCTCTACTGTAATCTAACAGATGCCAAGGCTAGTCCATGGGTGAATGTCACTCCTATCCACTGCTTTCCATCCAGGCAAGCTCACAGTTTCTGTCCTTCTCATCCCTTTCCGCTGTTTTCATTTGGGAGGCAGAGAACATGGCCTTGTAAGCATGTAACATTGCGGGTTTTGCCTTGGTAGCCCCTAGCCACGAGTGCTATGACCTGGGAGGCAAGTAATTAGCATCTCCTCTGTCATACTTGTGGCCAGGCCTTTACTTAGTTTCACATGATTTTGCTTTGGAGCTTCCAGCTCCCAAGCTTTAACTACATCTCTCCTGCATTCATGTTATTCTTGCAACTACCGAAAGACCTTGGGGCAACAATCTTCTCTCCCTGCCTGGCTTATCAAGTTACTACAAACTAACTGCATTCACTACTGTATAAACAATAATAGGCAACAGCTTAAAACAGCACATCATGGTCTAATTTCAGATATATGTCGCCACTGTCCAAAGTCCTGGCCCAAGGCCCACTGATAATGGTGGAAGCTTCTCCACAGATTTTTGTAAGGTTTGCGCTACTCCCTGTGTGAGGGAATAGAGCCATCTCATGAGGAGAAGCTCACACATCTTTCCCAGTCCCAAGCTGGCAGCAGGCAGGGAAGTCGGTTTTAATAAGATGTGAAACAGTACATAGCCAAGACCTGCTATAATAAATAAATAATCTCTGACCATGGTTTTACAAGGATAGTTTTTCTCTTCCTTTGTTTTTCTTGATTCTACCTTTTCAGAGAGAACTTAGCATTGATGGAAAATCCTAAGTGGCCTTGGAGAAACTCCTATCCACAGAACATACACAGCACTGCTCTGCCATGTCCTTTTGGCCTCCCAGGGAGGGACCTCTTCAGGGTCCAGGAGAGCAGCTAAGTGTCCGTGGCTCATTCACGTAACAGTTGCACGGCTGAGACAAACACCAAAGGGCTTAAAGTTGCTATCGCTTCTCTTCTAGGAACTGACTTACGACCATAAACTTAATTCAAGATCAGCAATCAAATAGTTATTAAATTGTAAGCAGCTTGCACTTGTTCAGCTCACAGGCTGGACTGTAGCACCAAGAAAAGATTTTTCCAAGGATTTTTGCTTGCTGAATATGCTGCACTAGGTTGGAAATAGCCACCTATTTCCTTAATTAAGAGTCCAGGGAGAGAACTGGATGAGACAAGATTGATGCAGACATCCTTCTTCACCCTATGTAGAAATGCTAAATCTGAACCTTTTCAGCAGCACAGCCTGCATTTTGCTCATTCCCTAGTTCAACATTATCTGCTTTCCAGACACTCTGTCTTACATCTGCCTTCACTGCAGATGGGAACTATGGCATACACATCACAGACTCTGCACTTAATATTGCAGCATAGCAAATGTTGAACTCTCAGTCACAAAAATACCAAGCCAAAACTGAGCTATCATTTGCAGTTACTCTCCACATTATTTACAAAGCTGACAAGATGAGCTAGGCTTTGAGAAATGAAGTGCTCTTCAGCAGACACAGTAAATACATAGATAACCATGGCATTAATCTGAAACAGTGTCTGAGAGAACATCTATGCTCTGCAACCACTTCATACAGACTCAGAGCATTTGCAGGATTACTAACTAAGAAATGTGGGTCATGGCTTTAGTGATTACTTTCCTCTAATACACTGTATATGTCTCCCTTGGCTAGTAGTATAAATGGGCTCAGTTCCTCGGCAGTCAGGGAACTCTTCCTGCTTGGCGTGAGCTCAGCATGTGGCCACACTGTTTTTTCTGGGCCAAGAAATCTCATGAATAATGGCCCCATCCAGCCTCTGTCTCTGCCCGAGCAGTGCTGCATGCCATGAGCCACTCCGCAACATAGCTAGCTTGACCTGGCTCCTGTCAAGCCATCCACGATGCTCATTTCTTCCTCTTTCCCCTCTCACCATAATAACAGCTGTAATGAGGAAGCAACAAAAAAACATAAACATCAACAGAGAAATTATCAACATCAAAAGGAATTTCAAACATTTAAAATCAATCCAGCAGGATCTCCACATGTCCTTCTCAACAAAATTACCTTAATACTTTGGGAACCGCTATTTTTTGGTGCCTTTGAGCAAACCTCTTTCTAATACCAAGGGTTCTTCTTTAAATTGACACTTGGGTTGACCCTGCTTTAATCCACCTTTCTCATACTGACAGGCCTCCCTGTACACCCAGTGGCTGGCTTGAAAGGTTAGCAGAAATTTCTCGGACAGACTTAGTTGAATCAGTTCAGACATGGAATACTTCTTCCATCTCAGGGAAGAAGTCCCTGCGTGTGCACTTGTTCTCCACCTGCTGTGCCTATTGATCTCATTACCTGGGTTAGATTTAAACAACTCTGTTCTGCAAAGCCAGGTACATTCACTTGCACCACAACACTCAGATGCTATGTGCACATTCAAGAAAGCTAATAACATTTCCATAATGTGCTCTACGAAAACGTGAAAGGAAATGAGCCACTGTTACATCTTTGTGAGCTGAAAGTTTACAGCAGCAATGAACTAACTCTTCTGATCTAGCAGAGAAAGAAAAAGCAGGTGACGTTATTCTTTTGCCTCCTCTAACAATATACTAAAAATTGACTCAGACTTCAGCCTGTTGCTTGAAGGACCATGTCAAATAAACGAAAAGGGCAATGATGTAGTGTGAGAAGAGCAGAACTAAAGAAAACCACGATATAAATGCTTTCAGAGCCAAACGCCCTGAGCGAGACAGAAGGGCCATGGAAGACATGTCTCAGTTTCTGTGCTGGTCTCCGGCGAGTCACTGAGGTCTTAGCCATAATGGAGAGCAGATGGTAGCATGGTGCTGACACATTGGAGCATTTTGAAATGAACTTGTTTGTTAGAACAGTCTAATTCCAGTTGCCCAGAGCTCACCATGAAGTATTTTATCATGCTTCTCCTGCTGAGTTAATTAAAAACTATCAAAAATGGCTAGTGCTTCAGAGATGGCTGAAATTAGACTATTTTCTACTACGTGGTCTTCCTTTCTGCTGAGAGCTACTTCTCCCTGATACAGATCCTAATGCTATTTGAAGCTTTTCTAGAGAAGGAAGGTAAAATAGCCCACCATGACCCATTATGTCCCATTCTGTCATGACCAGACATATTCCTATATCTGAGCCATTTTGCTTATCATTTGCTTGGGTAGTACTAAGTGCTACTCTGTGCAGTGTACAATGCAGACAAACCCTCAGTGTCTTCACTCCTCATCTGTAATCTGGAGATTGATATTTTCCCTAGTTCCTGCATGGAGAGTGAAAATAACTGCTGGTACTTGAGACCACAGATTTATAGGAGATAGGAAAGGATAAGAAGGTGACACCTGCCACATTATAAGCACCACCTTGGCAGAGTAGACATGGTACCCCATGCTCCAACAAACCTCAGCCATAGATTTGAAAGCCAGAACCAGGCAAGTGCCTAAAAAAGCGTAAGTTCTGATAGGAAGAAGGATAGAAGAAATACATACCACCCTCAAAACATGTGCAGTCAATATGATAGTGAGAGACTAAGCTAATGTTTTCTTTGAATGTTTTACCCATGAAGTGTGAAAATGCCAATTAGAAACAAATTAAGAACGAAAATTCATCACGAGGCTTTGCTAGTGAAGCAATCAATTGTTGGAATTCTTAAAAACTGTAGAGTGCCTGGGTGGGTGCACGACAATAAACTTGAAGGTAATTCCAGCAAAAATAATCACAACTGTTTGTTTCTTAGGCACCTTTCTGGGTGAAAGTCCAGTGCAGAAACACCTGGCTGATCTTCCAATCTTTGCCTGGGCAGCAGGCCTTTGGGTTATTCACACAGAGTCCTTCAGTCAAGGGAACAAATCCATTATTCTGTTAGAGGATCTTGCTCCAACAAATTGTTCAAGTAGCAATTTGTGTCCTGAACGCTGCGCAATGCGAAAAGATGTCTGAGTCATGTCAGACTGCTTCACAGAGAAAAGAAAGAGGGGAAGGAATGGATGTAGAAAAGAAATCCTCCAGAAAATAAGGGAGTCCTAGGGAACAGGCATCCACAGCAGAACTGAGATGAGATTAGTCCCATGAAAGGCCCTCCTGTTAATCACTGTGAATAGTCCCGCTGTGAACAGTCCCAATGGAAAGAGTGTCTAACGGTTCAAACACTAGCTTGAGGCTTGAGAGGCTCAAGCCCAGTTCCTTTGCTTTGCCATCCACTCTCCATGTGAGCTGAGCAGGTCACTTAGGTTGTGCTCCCACGGCACAATGCAGCACAAGGCTACAGACCACTCCATGAGCTTTGAGGCAGTATTCCTATAAGTCCCGTACAGAGATGCTAACATAGATTTTGGAAGCAGTACTGTCATTATGTCCAGGCTGCTAATTCATCCAGGCACACGTCAGCTAACACAGCTTGCCTGATTCCAGGATAGCTCGGTTAACACTAAGACAGGGATCTGTGTACTTTGTTTCGTTGTAATTTAGACCTGCCCTGTGCCTCTCTGCATCTCATCTCTCTTTCTGTAATAGTCATCACGGGCATCGTGCACACATAAATGCAAGGATAACAATGAGGCTTTAAGATAACAGGATAAAGAGAAGGCAGTGAGACACCTCCAAATATGGAAAATCAGATGAATCATAGTGTGATACTGCTAGCTCCATACTCTGGCATTTTGTGCTTGTCTGGATTACAGACGCCAAGAAAATCCTGCACGGCTCCTCTGGGCTCTTCTGCCCCATGGGTCCCTCAAGAGCTCGCAGCAGCATGGTGACCTCCCAGGCAGGGCAGTCATTAGGATGGACCAAACAACACTAAATTCCCTGCTCATGTGACCACTTCTAACTCACCAAATATAGCTGTTTCTTCTGGGAGCGGTGGTGTGTAACACCACACATGGCCAGTGACCAGCACCCTGCCTACCTTGCCTTTTGCTGCTAGGCCAGCTACCACATGTTGATGGTGTCAATGAGCCAGCTGTAAAATGGACTTGGCTTTCACACCCTTAAGGAGTCACTCAGCTGAAGAGAGAAAGTACACCAGTGATCTAGGCAGGCATTTTCTTTTGCAGCCGTGCCAACTACCTATTTTATGGGTTAGGGGCTTTCAGGATAGAGCAGTGGAGCTGCTCTGCTGCCCCTAAGATACTAGAGCTGCACTTTTGATCTGTGGGGTACAAGACAGGTGAAGTGCTGCAAGCAACGAGAGGTATAAAGGATATCTTCCTGCAGTCATCACCACGCACCTCGGTTGTAAGAAAGAGGGAAAAGTTTCCTAAGGGATCAAAGTACGACTTGGATTAAAATGTTTTTTTCTATTTTTCCATCTAAGGTGCTACCAGGCATATTCCCCCTGACCAGATCTACCAGTTTTATATTAGAATATAAGACATATACTTTCTGCTTAGGAAGAGGGCAGCTGTGATCCGCTTGCATTGCTGTGTTACTACAAACCCAAGTAATTTCACGTACTTCATTTTACACAAGTGACTTCTCACAGAGTGTAAGAATAGAGTTCAGTCTCATTCAAAGACACTGTCATAAATCCTTGTTATTTTCCTTTGTTCTTTTATTCTGTCTTATCTATCACCTCTCATCCTAGGGAGTAAGAATTGCTGAGGTCAGCATCTTTGTGCTTTAAACAGTCAACTGCGTACTGTTTTTACTCAGAAGAGGGAAAACAAGTACCCCCATTAGGGAAAAATGCCTTTTTTTCCCCAAGAATCTTTTTAAAAATGGCATACTGCTGGAGAAGGTGGTGTCACTGAAAAGCAGAATCAGCCCGGGAGTGCTGGCAGCCAGCCCAAGCTCTCAGGGACTCTGCTGAATCACAGATTGTGCCTGAAGGAGGGAACGGCATGCTTTCGAGAGCTGCAAGAGCACAGGCAGAGGTGAGGAGGAGGGGAAAGTGAGGCTACATTTCAAGTGCAAACCCACTTTTCAAGAAAGGACAGGATTGTGTGATTTAAGGGGAATCTTTCTCATGTATCACTTCAGCCAGCACTATCACACAGCCATGGCTGCTGTGTAATGCAGTTGCTCAACCAGTTTCTTACTAGGGCTGATTTGGTGGCTGAGAAAGTGTTTTTGACACACTCACATACGCTCCCTCAAATTGTGTGACTCTTCCTATAGAGGAAGAAAGGGCTGCCCGGTGGGGAGGGTTATCAGGAAGTTGAGAACTTCACGTGTGTGTGTATCTGTGTGTGTATGAGTTTTCATGCTGCACAACATGGGCAGCCTTCCACAGCTGTGATACTGAGCAAGTTAAGCTGCCTCTCACCCTCCTCTCAGACAGAAGGCTGTTTTGCCTACTGTCGTTACTCAGCTCAGAAGATATAATTGCTGGTGCAAGGCCACAACAGCATGTACACTGTTACCATTCACTGAGCCCCAGAGAAGGAGAGAAGAAATCAGTAACCTGATCACCTAGCACATTCAACTGGCAGAAGCAATTTGCTCTAACAAACGCTTAAGTAGTTCATACAGAGTAAAGCAGCTTCAGCAAGACAAGCTATGCAGGCCAGAACATGGGGTAGCCTGATAGTTCCCAGCAAGTGGAAAATGCGAAACTCTTACTCCAAATTGGACAGAGGAGGGACCTTATGTTGGTTCACCTGCATCCTAAGTAAGCACTCTAACTACTGCGTGTCCCTGCTGTTTTGTTCACAGCATGAACTAGTAGGCAAGTCCTGGGAACTAGGACTTCCAATCTACCACACTGGGTCCTGCAGGTGAAAGATGGTTAATTTGAGAGTCCTGTTGGGTTTTAACGTTGGAGCCAAATGAAACTAAGCAGTTGGATTTGTGCCCAGTAACATAAATTAGTCAGGATTTTCCTGGAAGATTCATACACACATTCATACACACATACACACACAGAGCCGGCACTCCTGACTTAAACAGCTGCTGGGTAGGGTTTGAAAGGAGATGCTGAGGTACCTTACCTGGTACTTCATGCTCCTTTGTGGAACTAGCTCTTTAAAAACATAGCACGCTTGTACATGCATCTTCTGGGGTGCGATTGCACGTGCATCTTTTGTGGTAGCCCATACAAGACAGATCAGACTCTGGGCTCTAAGTTTGTGGCCCTTTCCATTTAAAGAATATTGCTTCGGAAAGTCCCAGGCTAGATATTGAAGGTCAAGGCTGGATGTAACTTGAAGATGTTGACATAATGCTTGATTCAGTAGCCAAGAAAATGTGAACCCTTTTTAGCTCCACATTCTCAAAACTTGTCTCCCTAGATAGCTAGCAAAGTATGGGAATAATCTCTACTCTAATTAGCAGACCTTTGTACAGGCTGTGGAGCTTAAAGAGAGTTTGAGTATGGAGTAGTTGGAACTAAGACCCACTTGCTGGAATTGCATTGCCTAGCGGCTTAGATAAATGCTAGCAAACCAAGTCAAAATGCTCCATAGCTAATGACTTGACATTAAATCATATTCTTCTATGGAGGAGGTTGCTATGTTTTTGTAATGGAAGGTTTCGCCACTTTTAAACCATTGACTGCTTAAAACGGGATGACTCAGTAATAATAAAGACATGAGAACATGGTAAAGCTGCCACATTTCTGCAAGGCCAAACTATAAAGATATTTATAACAGTCAGTACCCTTATAACCTCCAAAACATAGCCCACAAACAACCATGAAATGAATATGCTTGGATGACTGTTGGGCTTAATCCAGTGCACGCTGAAATCAATGGAAGGGCGTCAGGGACACTGGACTGGGTCCAGAGCGAGCAAATTAAAAGCCCAGCATAGAGAGTGGTGATCCAGGCAGTCTTCTTACAGTAAGCCAAGCACGATCGGACACTGGCAGACTTTGCATGGGAATTCTCTACGGAAAATCCTCTGTAAGGCAGAAATTGCCTCACTTTTGAGCCATTATCAGCATGTTTTTCAACACCAAGGCTAAGATACCAAAACCACAACTAAGGCTCTCCATGAGGCTTAGTAGGTTTAGTGTGAGTCAGGCTTAGTGCAGTATCATTCCTGTCTTTGCAAATTCTGTTAAACCGTTTACATTCTCGCACAACTGTGTTTCCAGTAAAGAACATTTAACACAGAATAAAGGAAGCAAAAAGGGAAATTTCAGTTGCTTAGCAGTAATACATACTGACAGTTTCTGCAAATGGCTTGGTTGTCTGGAGTGCTGAAGGCCCATACTTGAAGTGTTTCAAACAGGACTGGACAAGAGAAAACTTCCACAGTTCTGTGTGTTTGCCACTGATTCCCTGGTACAAGTAGGCTATTTCTCCTCCTGGGATTTCTGTACTTCCATGGACACTTTCAGTAAGAGTCACATAAAGAACATCTCCTTCTGGATGTCCTAAACAGGTCCTAGAAACTTCTGCCTCTCTCCCTCTTCAAAGTTAATTAATGATCCATCGCTTGGTTGTGTATGGCCTCCTGGAGCACAGCCGGGTTGTGACTAGCTGGGAAAAACTCTTCTTGCACATTTTCTTGATTCTAGTACTCTTCTCCTCCTGCCTCTGTCCCAGATAACAAAGACCACTGAAGCAGAAGAACAGATTCCGCTGGAATTCAGTGGTTTTTAGATCAGTGTTCACATGGGGACAGAATATGAAGCTATGCTAATTTAAGGCAGTTGCTATGTTTTTGATGTATACATGCAGTGAGCATGATGGCTTCTTGCTTGCCTTAGGGAGGCAGTGTGAGGTGCAGCTGTGGACACGTGCACTGAGTAACAGCTCCTGCTCGCTCTGACTCAGCACTGGAGCACTGTTCCTCCTTTTGTTCTTTGTCTTCCCCTAATGTAAAAAAATCATCCAGACAGACAAGACATGAGATATTCATTGTACAGGGAAAACAAAATGAAGCTCCATTAAAGGATGCTGATTTAATGGACACATCAACGATAAATAATATAAGCACAGATGGAAACAGCCCAACAGAGTGGTGAACTGCTGTGCAGATACAAGAGAATTTGGTCCACAATTAGGACACAGGGCAATATATCAGCTATAAAAATTATCTGCCTTCTGAGAAAACTTAAACTAGGCTATTCATTCTCTGTTCTCTCCATTTAACATGACTAATGTTAAATGACTAAGTTTACTACGCACAGTAAAATGTGTGCATCACTGTCTTTAACTGTGTGCTTGCCAGAGAAAAATCAAGTAAAAATACATTTCAAAACAAATTATGAAACTTGGCTGAAAATCTTCAGTGGGCATCAAGCAATGTTACTCCATAAAAGTCCCTATTTCCCTCAAGAAAGTGCAACTCATTATTAAATATTCTTATTGATGATAACTACAGTAGAACCCTGGTAAACCTAGAAAAATGTCTTTCTTTTCTAACGATCAGGTTGAACTGTCTAAGTATAACAGTATGCTGCATTTAAATAGAGGGGAAAAGGGGAAACTACATAACATATAAAATATGTGCTAGTATCTATGGTAGGTAAATTGATGGTCTTGAACAATTAATAAGTGCCCATTATAGATGCTCTTTTTGGCCATGGGATATAGATGCAGAAGATTCTCTAGGGAGAGAAAAGTTGTTGATTCTCAGCTGCTGTGGCCAGTCCGCCTTATCACCAAGGACTAAGGCTAGTCAGGGGCGTCTCTGCCTGGTCTCCCACCAGCGCTCCACCAGGTTCCGGGCAAGGAGAAGCCTGCGCTGGCAGCAGCAGAGATGAGCAGCTCCTGCTTCGGCAGTGTGGGACACACGCAGTCTCTCCATACACTTTGCGTACCGATAAGAAGCCGAGACCCCGTAACTCGATCAGAGACCAAATAACAATGTGCACACAGATCCCAGCGCCCGGCGCCATGTCACATGCTACAGAGTGGGCCATCCCCTCTCCCATCATTTGAGCACAAATATCTCAGTCATCCAGCTGAGGCAGCTCAGAAATGAACTAGCACATGCAGGGGGGATATTTTGGTCCTCATTTCAAACATGTCGGAAAGTTCCCTCGCTTCGGTACTTCCTCTCAAAGCTGTGAGCAGGTTCCAAGCTTTGATCCCTGGCTTCGGCTTCACGTGTTTTCTTCATCAGAATAGCCTGACATTACAGGAAAAAATGACGAAGGGATTTGTTTACACTGTACGCGGACTCCCTGCTCACCTGTTACGCGATTCAATGGTTATATAAATGGCCCAAGGTGTCACATTCCTCAGACGGACATTGACCCTTGAAATAACCCAGGCAGTGTGACTCCCAGTAGGTCGAGGGTCTGTTTGGGAGAGGACTGCAAGATCAGCTGCAGCATCTAGTGGTTTTTTTTCCATTTTCATGGGCACATTCATCACCAGATCATTGTTTGTGGATAGAAAAATTCAGACAGCACTGATTCAGAGAGCTTCCAGGATCTGTCCCAAACCTGGCTGCAAGGAGGTGGGATCTCAATAACATTTCCCTCACCTTCCTTTCTTCTGAGAACCAGCATAAAGGGCAATTATATCAGAAGTTCACCAGCTTGCTTCCTTCTTTAAAGACAAATGGACAATGACCTTGCAAAAGTCTTTTCAACCTCCGCCCTTCCTGCCACACTGATTATCTGATTTGAAGCCCTCAGAAATCAGTGAAAACTTTACCACAAACTTCAAAGTCAGCCCTTTTTCATCTATCCCTTTAAAACACTCCCAGTATTTTATGCAGCACAATGTAGTCTATAAATCTGGTGCCACTGCACTAAAGACCTCAAAGCATTTCCCAGTCATTAACTGCTCATGATAAGAAAGGCAAATATTATTCTATGGTGGATCTGTGGCTCCTGAAAATGAGTGTAAGTGAGGGGAAAGGATTTATCCAGGATCATACTGAGTTAGTATTGGGATTGGGATGTCAACCTTGCTCCCTGTCCCCTACAATACAACTTCTTAAGGCACATTTCCTCTATTTGTATACTGGGTCTATATAGAAAAGACTGTGAAAGAAATACGCACTGAACACCATCTCTGTTTCTCATGGCATATCTCTGAAGATAGTTCTCAGGTGTTGCCCTCTAATGCAGTGTCGGAGCTGGTTGCCCAGTTCTCAGAAAGAGCAAAGCACCTGGACAAGCCCAATGGTAACACCAGCAGGCTGTCACCTGATTCCCCCAAATGGCCTGTTTTCTCAGCTGTAAGTCTTTCAAGCATTATTGTGCAGCGTATCAAAAAAAAAAAAAAAAGATATATAATATTAGCTGTGAACGCAGTGTAAGCTGCATTGATCCTGTCTGCACACTAACTTCTGGAACGGTGCTTGTTTAGAGGTTAGTAGATAAAATAGATGTGGATTCCTGAATGTGACGTCCTGTTTATCTTGTGCAAAATGGGGTGACAGATCTTCCAGGTCAGAACTCATTCACTTTGTACCAGCACATGACTCCTTAGGGGTTACATAACTGAAAAAATCTGATTTCTGACTTTAATTTTACCACAGCAAGACAACTGGGCTGCTACTACTCTTTCATGCCACAGATGGATAGGATGAGGCCAACTTCCCTCTTCTCCCACAGCATTGACACAGAGCAAGGTCACCCAGTGCATGAGGTTTACAAATTTCTCTCCAGCATTCACGCAACCCTCAGGGTAACCAGAACACAGGAGTCTTGGCATGTCCTCAAACACTGCAGTACCTTTGTTCTTATGAAAAGCTGATCCAGAATTTTGGCCAACTAAAAATGGTGGGTTTTGTTTGGACAGAAAAGTCCACATGGAGTCCATTTTCATGGAAGAAAACAATCTTCTGGCTATCAAAAAAAGAAACTTTTTTTTTCATTTTTGACAAACATCACAAAATTATGACAAATGTTGATCAAAATGAAAACAAATGTCACCTATTACAAATCTACTGGGATAAAAAAATATTTCAAAAACAAGCCTGCTCTCTTCCAATCACTTTGAAACTCTGGCCTGCAATAACAACTACTTCATGCGTCTACAGAAGGTGAATTTATCCTGAAAGAAATCTCACTATTGATCACCTTGTCACATGCTCCAGTTTCTCATCAGATACTGGATCTAACTGGTCTGGTATATTACTTCCCAGAAAAGGAATGGTGAAAGGGGGAGGGCAGGTACTGGCTTGTCCGTGGGGGATCTCTCAGAGCAGCTCTGTGACCTGATACCTTGCAGCTGTTTCAATGGACCGTCTCTCTTGCACTTACAAAGGCAAACGATACACGCAACGGTCAAACTGCTGCTAACTCAAATCTAGTTCACAGAAAGGCTGGGATTTAGGAAAAGGCAGGACATGGGTGATTTGAAGATTGGACACAACTTCTGAATTTAAATTTAAGTCACAAGCCCATGTAGTACCTACTGCTAAGCTCTGGAAAAGCAAAGCTTTCATTCTGCAGAAACTATAAGAGCCACAGCTCTAAACTCTGCTGGAGCCTCTACCCTTTAGCATTTGTTCACATGCTAATACTGCAAGCTCTCTGACACAGGAACTTTTCCTGACTTCCATTTATTTACCTGTACTGTGCCTAGTACAATCCATGACTTCTTCTTGGGCCTGAAGGGTCTACCACAATCCCCTCGGGAACAACTAGCATATAGTTTTGTTTAGCGCATTTGGTGGGAGTCACCTGCAAGGATAATTTATTTCCAAAATGTAACATTTAACATTGATGATGTTTGTTTCTTGAAAGGTTGTGAGAGGAAAACTTTAAAGTGAATAGAAGATAATGTAAACTCATGCTAACTCAACTGCTTCACCTTATTCCACGTCAGTTCAGCCCATGATGATTTCAGAAAGAATAAATCAGTGCTCTGTAATTTTCATAGCCATGAGTGAGACAAATAAGCAAGCTGACATTGATTTAAGGGAAACCTACCACACAGATGAAGAGTATTAAAATTTCCCTGGTTGCAGTAGGTATTGAATGATATGGTGAGGAAATCTTGATGACTGAACCTGACCTCACAGATCAGCAGGTTGGTCAACAACTTTGCAGCAATTTGGTTTAGTTATCAAGCAACCAGAGCAGATCATGTAGCTAACACCAGAAAGAGTCATTTTCTTCTTATCATGTACCCTCTTCTTAATCTAACCACCTACAGAGCAGTTTGCCTGCTTATTTCAGATCAAAATTAGCTTTTCTAAGCAAAGTTCACACCTTGCAAGTTAGCAGTTTCAGATAACTATCTTAAATGAAGCAATACCTGGAAGAGTTGAACTGCAGATTTAGGTTTTAAAGATAGGGACCACCAATGCCAATGTCAAGGCAGCCTTTTCAATGATATGTGTCGGCATACAAACACACACATTTCATACATTACCATCAAAAACATCTTCCTTCAAAATAAAAAGAAGAAACTAAGTTCCTTAGAATAAGTAAATGATGAGCTACTTTTGCTCTGTTACCTTCTCTTCTGAACCTTGCAGGATTTTTCCTTCAGTTGCAGGAAGTAGGCAACAAAGGAGATATTTGTATAGATTTTTTGGCAGCAGAGATCTACCAGACGATGGCGAGCTCTTCTAACTTTCTTGGGTGGCCAAGAAAGCCACCTAGCCACAAATGTTGATACTGAAGTTAGAGAATGTGCAGGTTTCTGATATTTTCTTATTTTTACATGTTGAACTCCCAGATCCCATGTTTTGGCACTGCCATATCTTGGGAAGCAAACCTGCAGTCTGGTTTGTGTAACCACCATGGTGTAATCCTTGTTGAGGAGGGCTGGCTTCAGTCTAATCACACTGGAAAACCTAGCTGTGGATGATCCCTGCCTGGGAAATTTGTGTTGCAGTCACATGGCCACTTAAAATCATATGGACTTTCAAAATACTCAGTCCTACAGGGTCTCTGCCAAGGGAAGCTGTCCCTAGCCCTTTGCTGTGGGGTAAAGCAATTACTATTGCATCAGGTACCCTTATAGGCCAAAGTCGGTCAGTAAAAACAGCCAATGGCTTAAGTCAGCAAGCTTCCCACTTGCCCCTACGTCCTATTACATTCTCTCAGCATACTGGAAATAAATTTAAATAGCCTATGACAATCAGTCACATCCTTTCATCAAGCAACAAAATTAGGGAAGTAATTGGGTAAACGATGATGATTTATGTGTCTATTTCTGACCTAGGAGCAAAGAACTGTTTTTATCTCATAAACAACATAAAATCCTTTCAACATAAACACATCTAAATTTCTGCCAAGTCATAATTCTCACTTGAGCTTTTCTCTCATTATTATAGGTTTAAAAAAGGTAGAATAAATACATTATAAATGTGTGTAGGTGTGCGTACGTATACACAAGGGAAGTCACACCGTTTCTTCTCTATTCCTAATAAATCTTTGTACAAAATGCTAGGTCAGAATGATTTTCAGGTTAAGAATGGAGCTAATAAAACTGGAAACTGCTAACTTTTAGTAAAATTACCCTCTCCCTTGGGTCATAATTTTGGTGGCACCTGTGCACTCATTTTCTCCCTTGTATCTTTTAGTTTCCTGTAAGAGTTATCCTGCTTCATTATTTTACAATAACAAAAAGGCAACCACAGCGTAAAGGATAGAGCAAAGGTGACGAAACATAAACTACACAAAAATCAGCAACAACTAATACTCATACAGAAACTAAAATGAAGCTGAGGGAAAGCACTTGCAACGATGAGGAGAGAATTGGATAAGCCTGTCTGGCGGAAGGAGGGATTCACTGGGTTATAAGAAGACTGATAAAGTTTCAGGTCCACATGACCCAGCTAAACCTGGTCCAGCTTCAGAGTGGTCAAAAGCTGGTACGATCTGATGTGCTGTTTAGTGGCTGTAGGGAGGAGCTGGGGATTTAAATGAAATTCCTCTTAGAAGGCAGAAGTCAGCCTCACCAGGCTGCTGTCCTGGAGGCTAAGCAGGCCAAGGCTTATTTCCCTTTTGCAACCTGAGCTCATGCCTTGAAGGCAGTGGTAAAGGTAGGCTGGTGGGAAAAGGCAGAGTAGCTCAGCTAAGCAGGTATTATAGTCACATGCATTAAAAAATAGCCAAAATTAGAGTTAACTAGCCAAAACTAGCATTTCTGTAAGTTCTAAAAGTGTCAGCAAAGTCTTGCAACAAAATGTGCCGTTTTAAACACTAATTCTGGTGATCAGGCAACTCCATCTGCATTACAGAGTTGGTAGCTGCTAACTCTTGGTTTATTAGTTTCTCTGAATTATGCAGACTTCAAGTAATTCTTGCAAAATGTTTCTGATCTCCTTTGGCTATCAAGAGGGCTTTTTAAACTCCATGTTTTTCAAGTTGTTACCCTATGGGAGGATAATAATTATCCTTGGAGGATACTGCTTCTACCCAAACAGTATCCTTCCTGCTCATTTTGGTCATCACCTAGCTCAAGGAGCAGTCTGACCAACCTACTGATTTCTGCACAGCCAAACCAGCCTATTTATTTATACACGGAAACTGTAGAAAACCCAACTGTTAGGCAATAGAAATGAAGTCACTGAGAACACACATACAACATTTCTAATTGACTTAGAAGCCATTATTTCTGTCCCTGAGAGGACATTTACTAAATATGGTACCATCTCATTCAGCATTTATTGCCTTTCATTAACTCCAGATGAAACGTGAGATCTCTAAAAGCAAAAATAATGCTCTCCTCATTCCTCAAATGCTGGCGTTGCAAACTTGAGCACAGATTTACCAGCAAATTAAGCCTTTCTACCAGCACCAAGCAGTGCAGTGTGCAGTCCTGCACTATGTGACACAGTCATGGCTCTGCAGCTCTCCCTTTAGACCAAGGTCATGGCTGCCCTTAAACATCTGAGTCTGATGGGCTCAATCATCCCAGAGTGAGAACTCGGTTCATACTCTGCTGATTGCGTGGGAAGCATATAATACCTGGTTCTCTCTCTCATGAGCAAATCCATGTGGAGAGTTAGAAGGAAGCAGAATCTGTAAATATTTATACTGTTTGTTAAAGTTTTAATGCATGCAGGGCTCAGAACGCATCTCAGAAGCCAGTCTGCAAAATACAATAGCGTTACGTTCACTTCCATAGAATAACAGTTCCTTTGCGCCCCTCCTCAACTCGGCCAACACCTGCTGAAGAAGCTAGTCAAGGAGAACGAAATTTACTGCCTAACAAATACAAGCCAGTAAAGTCAAGTCTCTCCAAGAGCTGAAGCAGCAGCACATACAGGTACTGCTGTGCCCTATCTGGACTGCAGCTGGCTTAACTTACATCCTTTTGCCAGCTAGCCAGAAAGCATTTGCATTTTCAAGCCATCACCCACAGTGATTTCACAGAAAGAACAAGTATTATCCAGCACTATTCAATAGCATTAATTGTAATACAAATCCCTTTCTCAGACTCATTTGCTTCCTACCAGTCTCATATTGGCTCCTGACTCATACTCCACCACAAATTTCCACTCCTCTTCACTGCTGTGGGCTGAGTAGCAATTTGACGGACACTGGGGATACCACCTGCAGGACAGGCTTTCACGCCTGTTGGCATGTCAACAGCTGTAGATCTTACTGGTTCCTCTAGCAGCTTCGAAAGGACTATCACTAGGGTTTTGTAAGAGGAATGCTGCTCCCAGGGCAACCACTATTGCTGCTGCCTTGGAACAACCTCTGTGGATGAGGGACAATGCAGCGAGGCGAGGCACAGCTCCAGCACAAGCAGTGGCTGCAGAGGCGTCTCTCCCCACCACAGCAGGGCTGATGGACCAGGATCTCCTGCACAACTGATCAGCCTGTGTCCCGTGAAGAAAGTGAGGGGCCTGCTCAGTTTCCTAGAATTTTTCCTTTGTTTCTCTTTGAAACTCTTAGCCTGAACGCTGCTTTTAAGACCAGGTGGCAGAGCTTGAATTCCATAGGGCAGTACATAGTTCAGGCTAATGTCCAAATACACCCAAAAGCAAAAACAGAATTCCACTTGTGAGCTTGGCATTTTCTTGTGGCAGCAGTTTGTTTGCTGCTTCTTGAGTTATAACTGTACATTAGTGATCAAGTGCTGCAGACCACTTAGCAACCACCACAACTCTTTGCAAGCCTATTCTATGTTCTTCATTTATTTTGTCCCTGTTGGGCTCTTATGACCTGGCTGTTACTAAGATACGAGTAATCTACTCTGGGGACTCTGTGGAGGTTGCATGGGTCAGTTTAAGAAGATTTTGCACTAGGGGATCAGTATAAATCATGGGAAAAGATGGAAATCTAACCAGCAAACTTAAGGGGCATCATCACAAACATTTTTGTTCTATCCAGTAGGATTTGTATTTTTGCACCAACAGTTAGTCACCTTGCCATCCCCAGAGGGTGACAGCAATAGGTATTTCCAGGTACTTTACAACAGAACTAGAACGTAAATACACGCATCCAAGTATGATTCAGACTGGCCATAGGCTGGAGAATGAGAAACCTGCACATTGTCACCTCCGAACAAAACAAGCAGAATGCAGAGAACTGCGTTCAGACAAGCATGGCGACACCACATTTTGTTTTAAATTAGCTGAAAAAAATGGGACCACAGCTTGAAAACTGAGACAGATGGATTTTCTTGTCTGACAACCAAACTCGTCTGCAGACAAGTGATCGAAAAGAATATTTTTCCAGCCTCTGGCCATTTATTTTTCTCTTCATTAAACTCACTGCAGTAGTATCTGCAATTGTTGCCTCAGTGGTAGCTCTTAATTCTTTGATCCCCCAGCTACAGATTTTCAGTAGAGATTTTTGCCAGATTTCTTCATTGCCTTTGGTAACAGAATGCCTTTGATCCTGTGCTTGTACACAGAAAACATCCTGAAATTCTGATGGATGCCTATGAAAAGTGGTGACCCTTGCTCTAGTGTCAATGCAACCCATATTCCTTCGAATTCCTTTTCCTAAATCAAATGCCTAAGAGGAGGTTAAAACCTACCACCTTGACCTAGCAATGGGTTTAAGTTTTGTGTTTAGGTCCTGTGTTGAATCAAGGTCTAAAGATGTAGTTTTCCACCTGAGGTCAAGCAGGCCTACATACAATAAGGAAAAGAAATTAAAGCAGGAGGAAGAAGGGAAAGAGACAGAAAAGGAAACATGAAGAAAAGGAGAAAGGTCGAAAGAGCAAAGGAAGTAGCAATTAGAGAAGAAAAGTAACTGTTCAGCTAATAGTTTTGCTGTATTTGATACATATTTCAACCTGTGCATTCTGCAACACATGCACTACAAGTGCAGTGCTTGGTCTGTTTGATTGCCCCATCTCCGTCACAAGTAAGGTGTCATTTCCCTGCCTAGTCTAGCCCAATATTTGTAAAAAGAAGCATGACTACGGAATCATTAGGAAAGAAAATCTCTCTGGAAGAGAGGGAGAGTTCTTTAGAAAGGAGATTACAGTAGGCCTCATGAGAGAAGTCATTCCAAAGGCAAACCACTTAATGCTTTACACTTCACCATCACAATAACCTGCATTGTTTCTGCTCTTTTTATGAGAACTGGAAAGTAGAGAGGAGATAATCTCTATATATTCTTTAAAAAAGCATACAATCAGTTTTAAAATAATCCTGTGGCATGCATGCAGCATGATGGCCGTAAATAATATGGCGAAAGCCTTTAAACAATATTCACGACAGCAGTCACATGTTAGTCATGAAATGAATGTAAGCCATGATGTATGTGACCTCCTAGCATTAGCTTTTTAAAAAGTTTTAGGCATCTGAAATGCAGGTAAGGAAATAAAAGTTTCTTCACTTGCTGCCCTTGAGTAGAATGTGTAGGCAATTCTGAGAATGCCATAAGCCACCTCTACGCATCCTTAGGGATCTAAATGTGTTTTAAAATGTGACATCTTTCACTTAAAAGTGGCAGGTTCAGTAGTCAGGCTGATGCGAATGTGAGGTTGCAAATGTATCAGTCTCTTTGTTCCCCTTCTATCTTGACGCAGGCCTGCAATGTTTTGCTCTTGATAAATCCCTTTTTTTTTTTGAATGACAGACTCTCTCTCTAATGTATCACAGTGTCAGTGGCTGATTGCTAGGTGAAGATTAACTGCTGAACCCTTGTCTGGATTGCTAAAGTAAACTAGATAGATACTAGATAGCTGCCAATCTGTAAGAGCTCATCAAAACAGCCTCTGTACAAGATACTCTTTTTTGTCATTCTTTGCCTGGTAAACTTTCGTCCTTCATCCTTCAAATTTATCCTCTCCCTTCTCCTTTTGGCTCAGATGATATCCCTCCCTCTCTTCACTAAATGCTTGTTTCTCTTAACCTCTACCCCATTCTACCATACTGTCGTTCATCACACTCAGACTGCCCAGACAGACTCTTTAGGAGTGAGGCTGGTTTCTTTTTTTGACTTGTTAAAGTGTAGGATGCCCATTCCAAAGTCTTGAGACTCCATAGAATTGCTCCATAGACTCTAGCTGGAATTGGAGGGGGCCTCAGCATCAGTAACAGCTTCACTGAAGGAGCAAAGATTTTCATAGGTCATAAAACTGCTCAGCCTGCAATCAGGAAGAGATCTGCTGAGTCTTGCTGGTCCTCTATTGCATCTGGGACAGGTTCCCAGGCTATGATGATGATTTAACTTCCCTCAGCCTCCATTCCCTCCCACTTCTCTCACTGTCACCAATCTTGTTACTTCTTTAAAAAGCACTGTACTCAGAGAAGGATAGTTTCCAGGGGACTGATTCTCCGATGTAACTTTTGGAGGAAACCATACAGACTGCTCCAGAAAGCCAGGAGCTCAATAACAATTGTTTCATTCAGATCACTGACAACAACTTTGGCACTTCTGGTGTAACAGCAGCTGCAAGTTGCAGAACACGGAAAAAAGCACATTTACATGGGTGTACTGTCCTTACACTAGAAGGCTATTAGATTGTCCTTCCTCAGAGGACTCTGGTTGACAAGCCAACTTACACATTCAGAAAACGAACTGAAAATAGGTCTTTCTCATTCTGTCTGAGAGGCAATCATATCAGTCTGCAGCTAGGATAAAGCAGTGCAATCACAGAGATGAGCAAACACTACTATTTCACTACTTTTGGTCAATCAGAAGAGTTATCACCGGGACAGTCATATAACCACCTGGGCAAACACATAAGAACAACCCCCCTTCCCCACTCATTAGCCCCTATATTTACATCCCTCTTCAGCCCCACAAGCCACAATGACTCTCGGTTTCTAATCTGGAATTATCTTCAATTGAAGAGGTTAATAGGAATTTTGGAGAGGAAGAATGAACTCCAGAGCACAGCCTTGCCACCATCTACAGTTTTAGATTGTAACATTTTGTCTCAAAATGCAACCTCTTATTTTCATGAGGAAAAGCTTCTAAATGGAAAATTCTTGCCTGTCCATGCAGCTCTGAGGTCTGCAAATTGCTCAGTTCAAGGGGTGTCACAGTGGTATAAGCTGATGCAAAAGTGGAAACAGCCGTGGCAAGCATGCAGGCACTGCACAGCTGCATGGCTGTGGTCAGGTAACCCAACCCAGCCACCCCTTCCACACTGGGTCAGATGAGAGGAGTGGAGACGTGATCAAGAGCTGCCATTAGAGAAGGGCCCAAAAGCCAGCTGCAGCTGTTCAGTGAACTGCTCTGCTCTGTCTGATATGCAGAGGTCAAGGAGCTGAAGAAAGCCACAGTGCTGGGCTGGGAAACTCTGAAATCCAGGGCTGGTCTTACATTTTTCACTGGGGACTGGACCGTGACTTGAAAAACTAGAAAACATGAGTTTGTGTACTGGAAAGTAAAGCACCAGCTTGCACAATAAATAGCTGTAACAGACATAGATGAAGGCATGTAACACATACAAATATGGAAGAATATAAATAACCTCCATTGACAACATTCAATATTTACTTACATGGCTGCATCTCTGTTGTCCTTCATCATCACTAAAATGGTATATTCACTCAACTTTCTCAGTGACAAGGCAGGGCAAATATCGTCCACTTCAGAAGTCAGAAGCCAAAGCACAGTGAGAGATGATTTGCTCCAGGTCACACATGAAGTTCATGGTAAGGAAGAGAGTCAAAATCACACCACTTTCTGTTGCCATTACATTCCTTGGGAGCCGAGGTCAGTCTTCAAGCTTCAGTATTTGTTCAGCAAATCATCCCCAAGACTTCAACCTTGAAAAAAAATACCATTAACAAAAGAGATGTTCTTAAATATTCACCCTGTCTCTGCGACATAGATCGAAATCTGTAAAACTGTGCTGCTGCAGTAACACCAATAAAGAGATTTTTAGATTTCTACTGATAGCTACATGCTCTGTGTTGAACGAACACACTTGGAAAATTTAACTGTTTTAGAAACAAAGAAAATGTGAAACAAACATCAGATATCAAAATCTAGACTTAGTTGATCATTTTATGTTAGAAGCTAAAGAATCAGCTACTGTTAATTGGTATTCTTCCATGAAGGTCAACACAAAAAGCACATTTACAGCTGCTCGAGATCTGACCACCCTGTGTATGTGTAAATCCACTTGTACTGGTCACATCACTCCATACTTTCTTCCCTGCATTGTATTAAATATCTGAAATGCAGGTATATCTCATGTCGATATGTCTCTGTTTTCATGTCAGTCACTTAGCTACTCATTATGTGAAAACAAAAAGAAAGTATCCTGCTTTAAGAACAGCAGCAGTGTCACGGCGATGGCAGCCCTCTCTTTTTCCACACCTCAGACATGTTTCCATCGCACCACAGTGAGCTTTGGGTTCAGCTCTGCACTCAGAGAATGACTTTGTCTCCCCAATGCCCTAATACTTCCCCTGCTTTAGCAATGAAAAAAGAGCAGGGTATCAGCTGCTACGGAAGCTCTTAACTGGGAACGTAATTGAAACCATCCTAATGCCTAGCATGGAGGACATCAAGAAGCCATTAGAAGTAGGAACTCTGGGAATGGGATGGATAAAAGTCATTAGGCAACAAGTGAGAAGTGGTGTTTTCCACTACCTGTCCCCAAGGCAGTTCCCCCCCAGCCCCTTGTACTGTGCAGCTCAGTGGAGCAGAACTGAGGCATAGCTCTAATCAATTGCAGCTTGTACCCACATTTGCTATAAGCATGAGCTGAAATTAGGTTTCATACTACAAACTTTTATTAAATCCTCTTAGTAATGTAAATCATATGCAAAATAGCTCAAGCAATGTCATCACGATGTTTATGTGCATTTGAACAGCTGTTCTAAAATAACAGCTCTTTTATCTGCAAGATACAAGCTATTCAAGACACAAGTTATTCTTTGTGTCTTGAAGTTGTGAAGACTTGGGAACAAAATATTCCTGCATGGAAGAACACTACTATTTGGTAAATAAGCAACTTGTAATTCATGGCATTGGGGAAATGCCAAAAAGGAAGGACTGTCTTCTGATTAAGGTAATAGAAAAGGATTCAGAAGAGAAACCATTTTTTTCCATGGTTTTCTGGATAGTCTTTTCAAGGTCCTACTCTTTGTCTATAAAATAGGAAGAACTGTGCTTCCTTGTGAAACAGAGCACTGAACTCATTTGTAGTCTTCAGACTGCACTGTAAATGTTATTAAACATTATTACATACTACTAATAAAGTTGATTTTATTGTGGTGACAGGTGCAATCAATGAACTGTACCACAACATTTCCAAGACAGCCATGGAAAAGATGAGAAAAAGGAAGACCTATACCAGACTGAAGATCTCTGAGGAAAACAAGTTCTGCATAAACACTTGAAGACTCCCAGACCATTTGTCACAAATGGGCTATGACTTCTGGAAAAACTGTGAAGAAGCCAAAGCAGCTGGGTAAATGCGACTGGCCAGACGGAGGAAGGCGCATCCTCTCAAAAAGCAGAACAGAGAATGCCACCAAGAACATTTTGGTGAACCATCAAACTAAACTCTTCTCTGCTATGTCAAGTCTAGGCCCAAAAGGAAAAAGTGTATAATCCCTGTTCATCTGCAAGACAAGCTATCTGAAGACAGAAGTAGAAAATTGATAAAGTAATGACTCCTAAGAATAATATGAGGAATATATTAGCAAGGAAAGGCTAATAAAGTGCCTGTAGTCACAGCTCCCCTGTAAACTGCTAAAAACTTTGAAGAGTCACCTTAATGAACTAGAAAACCATGTAAAAAGTGGCAAAAAAAGCTTAATAAACTGAAGTGTCCTGAGCAGCTTAGGGGGTTAGGTATTGGTTTATGTTTTCTCTGGCATGTTCCAGTTCACAACTATGCCTGCAGAAGGGAATAATAGAAAAATTATTCTAGTGGTTATAAGCTGGTGAGGTGTGAAATGTACCATGTGCAGCTGCCTACTCAGCTACAGTTTTCACTGCCACACGATACCTCCTAGCTACCTATGTAGCCACTGACTTCAGTCTTGATCTCTATGTACTACACAACTGTTTTTTTAAAGGAACTAAAATGTCATTGACATAACACTGTGGCTGGAAGATTCCTCAATATCCTATTGGATTACGTTTCTCTTCAGTCCTGAGATACATGAAACTATACAGACACCACTGCAAAGTAATGTAGCAAAAATTTCAGTTAAGAACAAACTAAATTCCTTTAAAATGAGGCTCTGGCTCTTAAAATGGTGGAAATTTGGGAAAAGATAGCTTAACATATGGCTTTGCTTGTTTGAGTAGATCAGTCCTGGTTAAAACAGTACCTTCAACAGAGTCTGTGATCTACTGTGTGGAGTGTGCAGAGTTCACAGAGGTTGGAAATATGGCTAGCATTTAAATAGGGCTAGGGAAAAGCAAAGACATTCAGCTGCAGATAAATCAGTTACAAAAACACCTGGCCAGATACTAAACACATGGTGGTCCCAGAGAGCGGTAGGATGTGGACTCTGCCATCACTCACATTGTAGTGAATTGCCACTTACTTAACTTAGGCTAGTGGAGAGCTCCATGGCCTAAGGTCTTATTTATTGCCCTGACTTCCCCTGAAAACAATCTTGCCTGACCTTTTCAAAGGCTAGATTAAATGGAAGAGCTGCATAAAAGGACCATCTACTGTTACAGCAGACACTTTGGACAATTAGCAAGCAATGCCTTATTAAAGCCAAGATGTGAATTTTGGGCTTTTGATCACACTGGCCAAACAGTTTTTTCTTCCCTGCTTGGGATTTGGTCCTGACAAAAGAGCAATCCTGGACCATGCTCATGCACTGTCTGTGTTTACTTAGAAAAAAGAGGGGAAGCTGACCTTGCCTGCGCAGAAGACCAAAGGGCAGACTCATGAAGTCCCCTGGCACATTTACAGTCAGCATGCCTGTTGTTTACAGCTTTCTTTTCAAATTTAGAAACAGGGCCTTTTCTCATCTCACTTGTTCCTGGCTGCAGAAAGGTCTCCAGCTATTTACGTATGTTGCAGAGGTGCCAAAAGACACACAGCACGGCTGGCAGCTTCCAGGGAGTCTGGCTCCAGTACCACTGCAACTATCCAGAGCTTTTGGAAGCTACTTGATTCCAGCAAATCTTTTTTTCTGGGTACACTTTGATCGAGAACTTTTATATATATACGCTTCCTGATTTTATTTTAAACTTCAAGATTAGAAAAGGGTGCAGAATGCCTTCACTTCCTTGATAGCCTGTTAACAACTCCTATATTTATTATCAATGCATGAGCTGGCTCACATCAAATACAAGTTTTTCAACCTATCACATAAAATGTGAGATGCACTGCAGTTTGGTAAACAGGGTAATTATTATGCCTTTTTTATGTCTACTGCATCTTTAAATCTCCAGAAGCAAAGATAGATGCAGAGATCAGGAGCCGTTTTTTCATTCTGTCAAGCAAAGCCTGGTTGAAAGTTTCAATTCATGCTGGTTTTGTTTTTTTCTCCAACAAACAGAGAAACACTGGTTTTTTTCAAAGATGAAAATTATGAAGAATATTTTTATTCATATTGAAAATTTAAAGATTTTTTCAATGAAGAGCCCCAAACTGATTTTTTCACCTTCCTTCCTCCTTTCTCTCTTTTTATTTTTAATTTGGGGAAAAGCACAGTAATCAAAGAAAAAATATGACAGAACTAAGCTATAACTTGTTTGCATCACTTGCCTTTGGGTGTGTTACTTAAAAACCCTACAAATTAAAGAGAAAATTAAATGACCAAGGAAAACATAATTTGTTTTTTCCATTCTTCTTCATCATATATATTATTTTTCTACAAACTTTCCCATGGTTAGAACTCAGTCATGGTGAAACACTTCTGTTCCTTATTGTTTTTAGGTAACCTCAATTAAAAGCCACGCTGAGTGACAATGAAGCATTGCTAATACATCAGCCATGCACCGTTTGATACAAATAGTGCCTTTTTTTGGGTTTATGTTTCGGTGCCTTTGAATATCACACTATTCTTCAGTTCAAAGGAGGTAGGATTACTTTGATTAGTGTTTTGCTCCCCTCCAATCCTGTCCTTTTTTCCAGTTTCTCCATCATATTGCAGCTCCCATACGCCCTTCTCATTCAGATCCCCTTTCAATGTCAGCCCTGGCTTTAACTTCAAGCAGAATCCTTCCTGCAGCTTCACACCAGCCACCTCCACCTCAAGATCACCTCCTCTCAGAGCAGACCCCACTCAGCGGGGGACCAGCCTCCCAGCCACCATTCTTATTTGAGATCCCACGCACGCTGCTTCTTGATACAGCAGTCCGCCGTGAAGGTGAAGCTCAGACAGGAGAAGGAGACAAGTCATTCTTGGGCCTAGCAGCTGCTTCAGCCAGTCACGATGATGATATGCAAACCTCAATTGGGGACCAGACGGGTATTTTAAGCATCACAGATGTGCAGTTGGAAAGCAGCCCATTTAACCCATGGTGATACCAGCTGCAAGGGACGACATATAGCAGCACATACACTGCAGTAACCAAGCGCTCAGAAGAATGCGATAAATATTTATTAGCACAATCTCAAGTGCATACACAGGCTCTCCAAGCCATGATGGAGCTGTATCTCATATAGACAGTAAATACTTGTGGGTTTTCTGTGAGCAGCAGAAGAATATGGGATATTAAAGGAAAATGTTAGCATGTATGGAAAATCAGTTCACTGGGGAACCAGAGAGCACAGAGGTGGATTGTGGGGGAGATAAAAGCTACTGGCAAGGGAGGAAACAATGAAATAGAGAGAAAAGACAATTCGGGGCTAGAAATCACTGTGAGAAAAACCCATGCGCGCACCCCAAATGCAGAGTCCCCTCCCGCTACTGAGCTTCCGGGCATAAAAGCCTGGGCATATTCTCGAGAAAGCCTCAGCACAGCTCAGTATACCTAAGGCTCTGACTGAAAATATGAGTCATCAGCCCCCAGGATGACTCACAGCCTCACTCCTCCACCCTGAGTGGCAAATGAAAATATAGATGAAGAGGAAGGTCGAGCTGAGGACAGTACTACAAGCCAGGGAATTTCTCAGCCTCTCATTATGTCAACGCTCATATCATGAATCTTTTCACTTTCAGCAGTTGGTGGCTGAGGAGGAGACAGCCGTGACCATCTGGGGACAGAGAGAGGGCTGCTGCCCTTTCTCGTGTTGCCTGCCAGGGAGGGAGACTTTTTGGCAACAGAAATAAGCACCTGAGAGACAGAAGAAGGGAAACTGGTACTCAGTATCTATTTAGCAGGTGAATTAGGAACATGAAGGGAAAAATCACATGTGGTTTCACATCTCTTGGCTAATGAGGCTGTAGGCTATGGCCCCAAGGAGGATGACAACACTGAATAGCTCTCCAGGCTGAAATCCTGACCTCGTTCGAGCCGTTGGCAGTCTGGCTGCACACAGCTGGTTTTCACCGCTGCTTTGGTGCAGCAAGACACAGAGGTACTGCAAAGGCTCGATGCCTAGGCCGAGGCCGACACTTTACTGCCTAGCTGGGCCCCCTCCAGCAGCCCTGCAGCTGCCCCAGCCTGGCACAGAGGGGCTCCAGATTCGCGGAGGCAAGGCAGTGCGTTGACAGCGCTGTACAGGTGCTGGAACCCGAGCTATCAGACATAAATTTGGAAATTGCCATGTAGCCAAGCCATAGCAACTTACATGGGATTATTCTGCTGCTAGATTCTTGGCTATAAAAGCAATTGTATTATACTTATTTCCACCACCTTTCTTTAAGTGCACATTTATTGGGAGGGGAGGCTAAGGGACTTTGCTTGTGAAACACTGATACTTGCCAGAGTGGCACATGCTCCCGTATCATATCAGGTTGCTATCACTTTTCACATCCCATTTAGTTCAATGCTAAATCCTCCCTTGTTTCTCTATCATATTTGTTTGGACTAAGATTTAGTGGGGGAGCACCACTTTGCTCTTGGGCATGGTTCTGCTCAGCAAGGCCTCCATTTCCTTTGGGTCTTGCATCTAACAGTGAGATAATATTAAATCATTCGCAGGCTGTCTGAACGCATATCACAGAGTCGGCTTTCTTCCTCCTGAATCTTTTCCGGGAGTCTTCAGGACATTAGTTGGATCATAATTAATCTCTTCTCATGGCAAAGTGAGTTGGGTCATGTAGTAGCACATATAAAAATCATTAACGCAAATCTGAGCAGCAACGTTTCAGCATTTTTTCCCAGACCAGTGAAATTCGCATTAACTCTAAGTGCAGTGAAGCATTCACTTTAAATACTTCATCTTCTCTCATTACTTTCAACAAGAAATCCCCTTCTATCTCCGCTCCTTTCTAGTAGTTGGGCCTCCAGCTAAAATAATGTCCTTTCTTTCCCCTTTTTAATCAAAACTTTGTCCAGAACATTGGGCCAAAGGATGTCAAAATAGATATACTTTTGCAGATACATCTAATGTTCACATATATGAACAAATGCTGAAATCAGACTGTGCTTTATGGGTAACAGACAAGTTAAACTGGAACTTAAGCAATGTGGACTTGTCTTTGTGCCAGTCGTTCATGGCCGCCGCAAGTGGCAAACATCTCCTGGCTCTGCATGGGTCCATATACAGCAACAGGTACTGATTGCTGAGCTGCTTCTTCCCAGCAACTAGCTCTGCTTCGCTGCATGGACCCAGTCTTGCTTTTCAGAGTTGCTTCCCTCCTCTCCACTTCTACACAGATTTGGTTTTCACTCCCCGCCAGCTCCTTGCTGCTGGATCCCAGCTCAAACGAGCAGTCAAAAACCATCAATGGCAACTCATTACAAGCATGTAAACTCAGCCAGGAAACAGAGGCAAAGGGAACACAGGGCTCATTCCCTGTCTAGGACACTGTCATGTGGCTAGAAACATTTTCTCCTTCCCAGGGACTATCCCATACATAGGAAGCAATTAATATCTGAATGCTGTCATGAATCTTTTAATACACTCCTGGCATCTCACAGAGAATCTGGGAAAACAAGATGTTTTGAAGGCTCTGCTTTTCTTTCTCTGCTATTGCTGCTTTGTTCTCAATCCTCTCCTGAGGTCATGCTCCTTGGCTTGTAACAATGTGATTTTCTCTACAGCAACTAACCCATCTGCTGGGAAAAACTAGGAATCAAGGTGTTAGAAGAGGCAAATCACCCATCTAGGCCAGTACCTGGTATTCTGTATCAGAAAAATGGTTCCTCCAGTGCAATTTTCTGTCTGTGAAAACTCCCCTGATGCACACTTCAGAAGACATAGTTGCCAGTGGTGCCCATGCTATAGCAACCCCCCTTGTGCAATGTTCCATAACAGAAAAGGGATGAAGGGGGGAGAAAAGGAAATATTTAGGCCTTGGTGGCAATAATCCTGAAGCTTGGTAACCTACTTCATAATCTGAGATTTGAAGAGTTCTGCTTGTTTAGCCTAGACAAAGACAGGCTGGCACAAGATATGATTATCCCGGCTATATTTATAGATGAGATACATCAGGGAGGAAGGAGCACTAATGAAGACCAATGGCACAAAAGCAAATGGGAATAAATGGGCCACAATAAAATTAGACTGGAAATTAGAAAACAGTTCTACCTGTAGTGTTCTGAAAGAGCCTTTCAGGAGCAGTACGGGGCAAAAAAATCAGCTATTTTTAGGAAAGAAGATGACCAGTTTAGGGAAGTTTTAGCATTGTATGACCTGATGGTTATAGTAGCAGGGGATCATTTCAGGAATCTTCTAGTCCTGCATATCTCTCTTTCTATAGCACTTAAATTTCTTCTAAAAACAGGCTCCCACAAGGCTTTCAGAATACATTACAGAGTGAAGTCTGCATCAGGGTTCTAGCCTTTTTGATCAAATTTTAATGCAATCTTGTTCAAGGTGCAGATTCCAGAGACTTGAATGAAGAGACAAACAGAGATTTGTCCAGCCAAATTGATCTGATGTTTCTCCAAAAGATGCCTTCTGATTCACTCAGGAATTAAAATCCTGTGGCTCTCATGACCCAAGAGGTAGGCTGATGTGATCTATGAATCACTGAATTCCCATTTACATTAAGTCTCTGTTTACCTCCACCAGTAGCATAAAAGGGGTTTAATGCTGGCATATCTTACAATTTGAATTCAAGTCTGTTGCACAGAAGCAGCAAGTCATATCCCTTTCCACAAGTCTGTGGGCCCCCTAGCGGTGCACACCGCGCTCGGGTCTGGGTCCGGCACAGAGCCGCGCAGGGTGGGTACGCACTGCTATCGGGGGCCGCCGTGCCACCGTGCCTGTCCAGTTGGGTGTCAAGTGAGCAAAAGCCACACCACATTTCCACCCTGGTAGGGTACCTCTGGGCCGGGTCACCCATACTGATGCAGGACCCACAGAGCACCCAAAAGTTTCCCTGTTTCTCTCCCCAGTACATCGCCTCGCTCGACAAATGATGTTATCTTGCCTTTACAAATCTTGCCAAGCTGATGTTAAGCAAGCTTTGGGTAAATGAGAATCAGGCCCTTTCTGTATATAGGGATACGCATCTATTTCTGTATATTACATACATACCAATATATGGCCGTGCAGCAGAACAGTAAAAGGCAGCCTAAATCGTCGCTGCAGTGGGCTGCGCCGCTGGGGATGCTGCAGCAGCCTGCCAGAGCCACCGCTTTTGGCAGTGCACCTCCATGCATCTCCGAGTGTCCCCACGCAGCTGCCAGGGCTCAGCGTGAGCTGTTAGCAGCCTCCCAGCGCAAAGCCAGGGACTATGTTTAGTCTTCTCCCAGTGGCACTGGGCTCTGCAGCTCCCTGCCTGCTTACGTCCAGGAATCCCAAGATAACTACTGTAATATATGTTTAAAAAAAAGAAGCCCAGCCCTGCACAGGCCCCACCATTGTCATTGCTGCCTGCCCGGAGGGGGAAAACCCAAAGAGGCACTTAGCTGTGTTTCTATTCTTGTCTCCGGGACTGCAGAACACCTAATAGTTTAGCCAGTTACTTGCTGAAATCTGACTTTCTGAACACTAAATATAGGAAATGTGCACTCTGCAGGGGCTAAATTTAGCTTTGCTGCGTTAGGAGGGGAGGTACCTAGTTACTGAAGGCAGGGAAGCAAAACCACTGCAGGCAGGGAAGACAGGTGATGCAGCAGCAGCCTCTGCTCTATTGTTCCAGCACAGGAAGGAACTGAAAGTTCAGCTCTGTTTTGGATCTTTTTTTCTTTTAAACAGATCTATGCTACGTTGTAGTGAGGTCTTCCAGCACTAAGCTGTTCAACTCCTCCAGAAGACATGACACATCTCCATGTTATTCCAGCAAAATATTTAGGAATATTGCTTATTTCAATCAAGGAGAGGCTTTTAAATAATACAGTTTAGAAGTCAGTGTTGGAGGCAGCTGAGCTTACCGCTGCTGGCATAGAAAACCTTATATAAAGACCCTCACATGCAGTAAATCATGACTCTGAGAAAAGCCCTGGGGAGGCTCTTCAGGAATGTTAATCACCGCTGAGCGAGGAGGCCTGGCTGTCTGCAGCCACAGCCTGTCACCAATAAGTCACATATACCCGCGTGTTTGGCTGGGAGGCACAGGATCGGGGCTCCATTCCCAAGCCCCTTGGATGAGACAGCATCAGACATTCCCCTTGTTCCCCTTGGACCAGACAACGCGCCTCAGTTTCTCTACCCGTACGTGCCTCAGTCTCCCTACCGATCCGATGGGGATAGCAGTGCTTCTCCTACTCTGCAGGGCATTTTCAGTGCTGAGTGAAGAGGTAAAGCTATGGAGCTGGGTTCGCTGGCTTTTCTTTAGAGACTGCAAGGGAGTGGGAAGATTGGAAATACAGAGTTACACTATGTTACAAAAGTCTGACTGCTTGCAAGCTGCTTTCCTAGCAGATATCACCATGGATGATGCACTGAAGGCAGGTGACTGCCCTGAGCCATCAGACAGCCTATGCCTTCAGGGAGGGGAAGAGCCGAGGTGGAGGCCCCAAAGGAAGCCGCCGACTAGCGGAGTGGAAGCAGCCGATACAAAACTCCTTTCAAGAATGATGATGGCATTTCAGAAGTAAATGTTTTGCTTTTTCAAAGTTTCACAGAAAGACCTGTTTCTCCACCTCCATTCTCATTCAACCGCAGGTTTTTTTCAAATACAAAACAAGATAACGACCACAATCAGTTTCCAGGTGGAGAACTAGTATCTAATAGGAAACCAAAGCAAAACACTACTAAAGTTATTTCATCCTCATACAGAAGATGATACCTCATCTACATGATAGAGAAGATCACCCATTCTAAAAGGAAAATAACATTGGGACCAACTACATTTTCTTGTCAAAACCAAAAAAGACCAAAAATACTCTTTCCCAAGTCCATCCTATTCCACCCTGGTTAATTCATGCTATGTGACAGCTTCACAACCATTTTTCTTTGCGCTGCTGACAGGATTACATCATTCATTGGATACCAAATGCCTCGAGCAGTAAGTTAAATGTGCCCAACGCTTGTTCTCTAGTACCGACTGGCCCCATTCGCATCAACTAAACTCTCCTAGAGTCCAAAACATAGTGGCTGACTGTAGACTCCCACAGAGGGTGGCTCTGGGTCCTTGCTAGCTTTCAAGCTGTGCACGGGACTTGTTTGGGAGAGTGCTAGCCGAGCAGGGCTAAAAGCAGGCCAGTGACCACTGCAACAGTTGAACAGTATAAACAAAATCATATTCAGCGCCTGGGAACAACCTCTGGCACTGTTTAATTTATTAGGATACATTTCTTTCCCCTCAATAGTTCCAGTAAATGATATCAGCTTAAATACTCTTTGGTCCAACTTGTAGCCTACATAGGTCTCGCAGCCTTCTTATAAAACATTAACTCACACCCCATCACTTCAGGTTTTGGTCCTTGGAGCCCAGGCTGGCATAACTCACACATCAAGGGCCTGGAGGAGGAGAGTGCTTTCAGAAAGGCACCAACCAGCTGGGTGTAACCAGCAGGATTTGTAAATTCAGGATGTTTGTCCTCTCGCTCAGTTTACACTTTCTTTTGGCTCTTGGTGTGGGAACCGAGCCACCGTGTACTCACATGCAGAAGGCCTTTGGGCAGTCAGAAGGTCTTACAAAAATGCTTTAGGACTGCATGTTCATGAAGTAGCTATTTATGGATAAACAAGGAGAAGCAATTTCCAAATATCAACTCCTCACAATAAAATTAGAAAGAATGTGGAAAGGAAGGGACTCTGCACAGGACCACCTCTCTGCTTTGAATATTTTGTCAGCATTCAGTGTTTTTCACTTTGGTCCCTAAGAGAATGAAGGTGGGTCACCTCAATTCCTCCTTCAGCTAAGCCTCTCATGACTCTGATATTCTTTCTATATTCTGAATATTTCAATTAGTCTAGCAAAAGATGCTACCACTTCCTTCAAAACCTCTGCCCCCTCTGATACCAAGGAGCCATGAGCACCAAT
This sequence comes from Dromaius novaehollandiae, assembly GCF_036370855.1. Taxonomy (NCBI): domain Eukaryota; kingdom Metazoa; phylum Chordata; class Aves; order Casuariiformes; family Dromaiidae; genus Dromaius; species Dromaius novaehollandiae. The sequence continues at coordinate 94,446,378 of NC_088098.1, forward strand.
CAGAAGAGTAAACCATTAGAGGGGGAGACTTCACATACTAATTATTCACAGATACATAACAAGGCCAGTGACAACACAGTTGGAAATAAGCTTAATGAAATATGCAGTATACACTGGTTGCACCATAGATTAATGAAACAAACAACAACAAAAAAAGCACGTGATTATGTACAACAAGATATTCAGGGAAAAACAAAGATAAAACTAAGTGCATGCAGCCAGTTCTCCAGGAGTTCTCTTGTTCAAAAGCTTGTACCAAGAATTTTTTTAGTGTCATGTAGCAATTCCAGCCACTCCTAACGCTACAGATAATAATTTTCAGTCCTTCGCACTTTCAAAAGGCAATGGGTATTTCATCCCTGGCCCTGCAAGAAACTCAGTAGTTAGTCTTGAACTGGGTTGTATCTATTGGTATTGCAGCCGTAAAACAGGGATAATATTTCTCTCATGTTCTGCTCTGTGTTTTTGCTAACTATTATTCATGCTCTTGGTGTTTACTCTAAATTTGCACCTTGTTGGATTAAAGTCTTAATAATGATATTTCTCCTTTTTGGTTTAACACTTCCCATCCTTACAAACATTAGTATGTACCCCCTTTTAGTTGTCACGTAGATGAATATACTAATTTAATCTTTAAATCAGTCTCAGCTGAGAGAGAAGTTTTATGAATATAACTGAGAATCCCAAGTTCTTTCGGTGTGCAAAAGAGCTTGTTGGCTAGTCTGGCCTTCTCCAAGAACATTTTTGAGTTCTTCACAACCTTTGCTCTGTCTTACAAGCATTCAGAGTTATTTTCCTTTTTCCTATTACCCTCTGGTATGTGAGGGCAATAAAGGCACACATGAAGAAACACAAGGGAAGTCCAATGAATGCTGGTTCATGTCTGCATTGATCACAGAAGCTTTCAAAAAAGAAATCCACTGAAAAGAAAACCGTGCACTACCTGCTGGCCTACCCTGACACACACAGTGAAGGAAAAATGGGCTCAGAGGGCTTCCATCCTGTAAATACTCTGTGCTATTACAAAGAGCTATTAATGTTTCATATTTAAATATGATTTTAGGAAAGCCACACAGGAATTATCATCCTTATCTAAAAAAATCTCTCTGTAAATCTCATATGTAAAAAATATAATGTCTATAGCCTAAATAAATAAATGTTTATATGGTTTGGCAGGCCTACAGCGTATCATGACATCATTTGACAAAGTTTCACTACATAGTCATTTTGAAGGCTCTTCTTTAGAATACAGTTTTGGGTGCCTATTTGATATGGACTTTTCAGCTTATTTACTTAGGTTGTAGGCATACCCTACACAGAAACTTGTTCTCTTACATATTCATTTATTATCTGCCACAATGGTTCTTGGTGCAAGACTGGAGTTCCTGGATCTTACTGTGATAACAAAGATAACAAAGAAAATTTTTTCCTATGGCCAAGAATAGCTTTCTTAAAGCTATCAGTTGAAGTGATCACTACATTCACATGTGACCAGTATCTCTCAATAATTGATGAAGCCACAGACAGATGCAGAAAATATATGTAATGCAATTAAAGGATCACCTACATTAATAGAAGTTGTATATGAGAAAAGATGTAATCAGGTAGTCCATGCCTTTTTTAGGCTTATACAGCCAATATCATCTCCTTTGGAATCAGAAGTGATAGGTTGACTCTACCTTTGGTAGAAGTCAACTAATAAGACATTTAGAACACCTTACAAAAATGCTTTATGACTTCTTGTCCATGAGCTAGCTAATTGCTAGACAAAAAATTAGAAACAATCTTCAAATATAAATTCTTCGCACCAACATTATAAGGAACATGAAAAGAAAGGAACTCAATACAGGACTGCATCTCTAGCTTGAATATTCTGTCAGCATTCAGTCTTTTACTTTGAAGACAATTTATATAATCTGACAGCAGCCTGACCCCAATGATCTTGCTGAGCCCAAGATTAAGATGAAATACTGTTAGTTCATATAGCATGTCAATGAGCAGAGTACTATGTACAGTCATAATGCTATTAAATTAGTGGTTCACAATTAAAACAATAAAGATAAATGCTGTGAAATGTTCCCCACATATATCCATACATCACTCCAACCTTGAGCATCAACAGCAGATGACCTGAAGAAAACAGGAATGATTCAGGCCACTTGACCATAATGTGGAAAGGGAAAGAAGAAAGCAATAAGAAAATGAGATGCACGTAAGTTTTTTCAACCTATGTAGAAAGTACAAATGCTATCACCTTGCAAGAAACCATACAGACTGACAAACATGTCTGGATTGTATCACTGTCATTAGGTATTAGATGCACTTTATTTCTCTTGGAAGATATAAAATGCAGGCAACCAGTAAAAAGCAGACTCTGATTCAGGGTAAATTACTAGAAATAAGACAGTAAAATGGAGCTATTAGTGAATCTGTTTGCTTTCTTTCTGCTCTTCACTCAGCCTAAGACAGGCTCAGTCAACACTGTTATTTCCAGTACTGTCCTTTTGTGCATCTCCTGTCTTTTCACAAAGTAACGTTCACATTTCCCCTACGGCTGTATTAACAGCAGGCAAAAAAGGGCTTTTTTCATTTCTCTTACACGTATGTACAGTATTTTTTCAAACTCACTTTTTTATTTACACAATTTGCAAAGTTACTTTGCAGAATTCTTTCAAATGAATCAAAACTCCTAATTCTCTGGCTTTAGCTTCCCCATTGAAAAGGCATATGCTTCCACACTGAGAAGGGCTGACTTTCTCCCTTTCTAAACGGGAGGGAGCTGGCCTCTACATTCATGAAAGTCTGTCATTCTAACAGTACAGTTTCTTAAAAGCAACTGAAGAAGGAAGGTTTCATGATCAAAACAGCAGAAAGAGACAACATGAGAAACAACAGGGAAGAATAAAATGAGATAGATGATGCAAAATCTCGAGACTTCTGTCCCATTACCCTGCAAATTCAACCTCCAAATGCCAAAACTGAGCAGAAAACAGACTACCTATTTTACACCAGCCAAAGAAACGAATACAAAAAAATCAGAATTATGAGGTAGGGCTCCAGTTTATAAGACGCTTATATATCTGCCTTCTTCTACAGACACAAAGAGCCCATTTGAACTCCAAAGGACTGCCGCTTGCATTAAGGTAAGCAGAGGTGGGTCCAATCCAGCAATAAGGACCCAGTGGGTACTGCCCCATGTGGCACACATGCCACGTGACGATGGAGGCAACCTGCGCCACGTGAATTCCCCAGTCACAACACCCAGATGTCCAACACCAGGCAAACATCTGTCTTCTGCAGAGTTTAAACGCATTCCAGCAATTTAAAATACAAGCAGGCAATAAATAGACCTCTTTTTAATTATTTTCAACACGAGGGAAAACTACATTTGTAGTACTACTAGATACCTGAGCTCTCACTGCAAACCACCCATAGCCATTTCTGACTACTTGTTTTTCACTTTGATTTCAGAACTCTTTGTAAGTGAGGTAGCTTTATCTTTTTTGAAACTTCAATTAATTATGAGTAAGCAAGAGAGATTAAAATCAATTATTTAAAACTGCAGAAACAGAGGTTTTCATTTTAGTCAGATCTTTCTCCAATTATACTATTAAACGTTAAAAAATGAGCCTATTTTATATCTCAGTTTGAACTTAAAACAACAAATGTAAATAACTAAGTATATTATAATAAAATAAATAATTGATAACCATCATTTGTTGAATTGATGAGCTCCTGTAAGTGGATAAAAAAGCTTTGTTTTTTTTAGTAGAAAGAATGGGGTAAAACATCTCTACCAAAATTGTCATATCCCACATTATAAATAAATAACAGTAAAACTATTTCTTGGATTAAGGAAGTTTCTATTCATTCAAATGTCAGCACTTAAAGTCTCTGTTTTGGGCTATTCACCATTGCTATTCAGAATTCTATGGAGTGCAACTTTTATTGAAGATTTCAAAAATTGTTACATGTGAAAAATCTATTAAGGTATATCAGAGACGATTTGCAATGTTGGTTTTCAATGTATGAAACCAAATTCCAGTCTCCTTCCACAAGTAACTTGATATAAATGGCATGTATAAAGTCAGTTATGCCATAAATATGAAACATATCATTCATCTTTTTCTAAATCTACTAAAATGTGAAAATTATGCATGTAAAAAAATATTCTTATATAGTTGCTTAAGTAAGTTTACACAGATACAGAATACCATTCTTAGTAGCTGGAAAAACATTTTGTATAAAGATTTTTATTTAGCTACTGTAATCAAATAAACATGTTTTATCGTTAATGCTACCAGTAAGTACAAATCTGGGTTTGGGAAAATAAAAAGTACAAACAAAATAAATATATAATTAAAGTCATTAAATTAAAAGACAATTTTCTGCTTGCTGATTTAAAACCAAAGTGACTCAAAATCAGTCTCTCATAGATCCAGTAGAGTGACTCGTAGAAAATAACTTAATCTGATGAAGTTTCCTTCAAGTTAATTTGAAAATCATTTCAGAAAAAATTTCTAAACTATTTTTTTATATTAATCATGCTTATTATCATTAGTACTTATCAAATAACTGTGAATCAGCAGCACCTTACTGTAGATCATTTTCAGTTCCCTCTGAGGATTCAATATTCAAATTTTAAGTGAATTTTCTCAGCTTCAACTAGACGCATTACTCGGGTCATACTGCAGTCTTCTGTTTCTACACCAGATAAGCACAATTCTTAGATTTAGATTTCCATTGGGAAACCTTGCACATGTGAATTCATACCTTTTTCCACTTGTATTTTCTACCCATTAGCCACCTTTGCTTAGATATTTATTATGCAGACATCTGGCAAATAGCTAGGCAGGAGATCTCTAAGAAGAACCAAGCATTGAAACAGCAGTGTAGGAACTTCAGTGAAAGTCCTTTTCCTTCAGAATATATCTGGACTAATGCTTTTATAATATGATAAAAGGTTTCCTGCTCTTGTGCCTTTTTTTTAATGCTAAATTGAAAAATTAAAGTGCGAGACACTCCTGATCATTAGGACTTGGTGAACCCTGAGGTGGCTGCCTTTCTCCAGTAGAGGTGCAATATTTGTGCAGAGGTGGCCTAGAAGCATCAGCAATTGTTGCAGAATGAAGGGCAATAGGAAGGAGCATACAGTGCCCTGTCCCTAATTACTCCAAAAGAAAGCTCCTTCTAAATATATTAATTAAGAGGAGAAGCTCATTGTTTGGTGAAACTTGTTTGGACTAAGTATTATCCCCATACACACAAGCTGTTACTGATGCATTTAGGCTTTACCGCCCTGCTTGGGGGTCTCTTGCTCCATGGGTTGGGAGCCCTGCTCCCTGGCCCCGAGGCAGCCTGTGTGCCGTGCTGGTGCTGCAATGGTTCCCCACACTTTGTTCATTAAATCAGGCCTGTGAGGGCCCCCCATAAAAGGGCCTGCTGTCACAGTACTAGGTCAATCGATAACTCGCACTGGGACAATTCCTGTTAAGCGTTTATTTATAGGCAGGGCAGGCCTATAAATACCCAGGAGATAGGCTGAGTGCCACAACAGAGCCTTTCCCTTCTCACATTCCACAAAGCAACACCTAGCAATCACTGGTCAGTAAAAGATATTCACGAGGTGTTGTTTCCCCGCCGCCGAGCAGCTGAGTAAGAGGCCAAGGACATTCCCTCGGCTGCAATAACCGAGCCCTGGAACCGAACTGCAGGGGCCAGGGGCTGCAGCGAAGCATTACTAATATGCTCAGTAGCTTAGGTATTATGTTCACCACAGAATAAAAAAGGCATGGAAAGAACACGCAGGCAAAATGTAATGGATAGCCACAGGTGGGAGGAAAAATCAGCTTTGAATTCTCCCTAGAATAATTTCTTGCATAAGACTTTATATAAGCTGACAGCCTTCCATGTTCTCAGAACAGGATCTCAAAATGCACTGACAAGGCTGGTATCCTGTGGTAAAAGCAGCCCCAAGGCCACGCTCACTGTCACACTCTGTTTAGCAGGGAAGGCAGGAATGGGCAGTTTCAGGTGGGGCTGGAGGACAGCTACCCGAGCGCAAGAGGCTCGGCAATCGCCCACTGGGTTAGATTACAGCCCGGCGCACCGCAGAGGTGTCACGCTCCCTGTCCGGAGGAAGCGGTTTGAAAAACAGCTCTGCAAACAGGCACAGAAAAGGCAGGCACACCTTGATCAAAGCCTCCATGAAGCCCAGGCTTTTACCTCCTTGAATTGCCACTCCATGGTAGTGCGAGCGCAGGCGAGATCAGGCAGCGCCAAGGCATCCCGCTGGGCTAATGGTGCGCAGGAGACGCACTTACCTGCCCACGGCCCAAGAAAAGCCAGAGCTCAAACACAATGCTCGGGAAAACAAAGGGAAAAATCCTGAAGCCAGCCCAGCTTTTGCCACAGGAGCACGGTTATGCTCTGGGGTGCCCTTCAGCATTTCAAGCCACCCTGATGTGTATATGGACAGGACCTGTGCTCAGCAGGTCATTTCAAAGCTAGTCAGAGGCACAAGTGGCAAGAGAAGCTAAAAGTTTGGTTTCACATGCTGGGCTAGTGATACTCATCAGTTTTTTCATTGTTTGGAATTATATGCCCAACTAAAGTAGCAGGGAAACCATAAAAGCAGTATTATTTTAGAGCAGTTGCCATCTGACATTCAGCACTGCTCTAATTCCCAGTACAATTGGGACAGTTACCTTTCCTAATTTTTGCTTCCTTACGCACTCATCAGGTGAACATACATTCTTTCAAGGAAATTCAAAGGGTTTTCTGGTTTCTATTTTACCTTCTAGGGGAAAACAATCTTTCCCTCAAGATTTTGGAGACAAGTTTGAAAATGTGATGTGACCATATCACTCAATACTCAAAACTCTCAGTGCAAAAAAGGGAATCGCTCCTTTGAAAGTGCCATGATTTTTTTAATCCAACCTCATGCTTTTGAGGCCTTCAGCTTCTTAGAGTTTAGAATCAGGAAATTTAGATATCATACACCTAAGTCTCTTAAGACCATGCATTTTAAATAAAGAAGACAGAGAAAGAAAGTAAAAATATCTTCACTGGGCAGGCATAGTCAATGTAAGCAGCACGCAAAAGTTTACAGGAAGAAATCAGCAGAAAAACATGACAAAACCCCAGATTTTCAGTGTACTTTTCTAGTGCCTTCTGACAAAGCGAGCCTTTTCCTTCGCATAAAGAACAACTGTGATAGCTCAGTCCAGAATCGCTTAATTAGTGCCACATCCAGGCAGGAAGGAAAAATAAAACTTCTCCAGGAAAGAACCTGCTGTGCAACCCCATTCCGGAGGGCAGAGAGGTGTAGTCTCTGCGCACAAGCTGAAGCCCAAGATATGAGATAGAAAAGGACAAAGGAAACAAAGACAGAAGGCCACCATGAGCACGCACTTGGGAAATGTCTCAAGTGACCTTCACCAAGTTTCCTTAGTCCTATTTTGCGCAGCCCTCGGAAGCAGTCCAGGGACCCCTCTTCTCCCTCACAGAGTTCCCAGCACTGCAGGGAGAAATGCTCTGATCTAGCTCTGACCGATCCTTTCGCTCTGCAGCATGTTACTCGGACTCTGCCCGGGAGCTCAGGCACCGGCAGCAGGCAGTGAGTTTGGCTGCAAAATGGTAGCATAGGCAGGCAGAGTTGGTGTTAGTGCTAGCGTGCAGTTCAGTCCTGTTTCAAGCAGGAATATACCACACTTCAGTGGAAGCTGGCAATGTATCAAGCAGCTACCAGTCCAAGCTTACGGAAAGTCTTGTCGTTCTGCCCTGCTGTCGGAAGAGGCTGAGGAGAACAGGACTGTCTGCACCTCAAAACTGTGCCTGTAAGCCCGACTTGGCATGCAGCCTAGAAACAACACTCAGAAGATGTCCCCCAACAGTCAGCTGCTGAGAAGAGAGGTTTTCATATCCAGTCTTTGTTACGTGAAATTTATTTTTTCCAAAACCAGTACTGACAGTCATTTCTCTTTCTTTCTGAGGAGCTAGCACCTTATCCCTGCCTGGTACACACTGTTGACTTTAAACCACCTCTGTTCTGCTTCAGCAGCTTCCAGCCTGGCTGGGCTCCAGCTAGAAAGACCCGTGCAGAGTGGCCAGGGCGCAGGGAGCCTCCAAGGCACAACTGCCATCAGGATCATCACAGCACAAAACCTGATCTTCACCTGTTTGAACTTGATCCTCCTCTCTTCTCCTGTGAAGGTGGCTAAGCAAGGTCATGCCCTCTTGCCCAAAGTCACCTGAAACTAGATTGCTGCAATGCCAACCTCTGCTGAGGGGAAATGTGTTTCAGCAGTTTTTTAGGCCAGAAAGGAGCAGCAGACTGCCTAGCTGGTGCAAGCTAACCTTCTGCATGACACAGACTGGGAAAAGGCACCTCCTCCTAACCTGGCAGTGAGGTACTGGCAGGCCGGGGTAGGCCCAAGATCAGTCTCCCCAGGCCCTGACCGGGAAGAATAAGGGGTGTTCACAGCACAGCCAATGCTCTTAGTTTCCTTCCTCGCAACAAAATAAGCTAGCTCATGTTACCCTTGAAATCCATTCCATCAGGCTGCTTTTCCCCAAGGCAACCAAGCTCTCCTATTCTCTCCTCCCTCCAACACTTCTGCTCAGGGAGAGCAGGTTTAACACTTGCCTGCCAGTTTCTTCTCTTTGCAATCTCCATTTTCCTCTGAATCCACAGGCTAGCTAATTCTCCCAGCTCCAAGGCCCTGGGTTTATGACATATCTTTTGACCTTTTCTTTCCCGAATGTGGCGCTTATAGAGAATAGGCAATAATTAAAGTGAGTAGAAGAGCTACTAAAGGCTGTGACTTACCCTGCAGCTACCTCCAGCCACATCCCTCTGTGGTCACTCCTGACAGCTCCGTGTTTTCACCCTTTTCTTTGTACTTACCTGCCATACACTGAGGTGGTGAGTCCTTGCGGCACAGTGGCACACTAATGCTGTATCTTGGTCCATATTCCCCGCACAAGCTACCTACTTTACAAGCCATGGCCTGAAGCAGGGGGAGGAGCAGCCTCCATGGCCCACCAGTCTCTGACCAACTCAGAGGAGAACAAATGGGCAAACAGGAGCACAGAGAAAGAAGGCAGACCTTTGGACTCAGATCCAGCTAATGAGCTGTCAAGTTGATTTGCGATGAGAGCTGTACTCCCTCATGAAGATGAAACACAGGAATGAGATATATTTAGTTGGAGCACACAGAAAGATGGGGCAATTAGATGGGAACACGTGAGTGCTTCAAGGCTGCAGAAAAAACTTCACTATTGTGAGGTTCAACCAAGTCTCTGATGGAAAGATCCAAGTACAAATTTGGAGGCAGCCAAATAGTTTGCATAGTCTCCAGCTCCAGTTCCCTGTGAGGGAACTCCTGCAGTTCTGAAAGGAAAACCACATCTGCGCACTTTTTGTGGGCTTTACTGCCAAATGATAAAAACATGAATAAAAAATTATCTGAAGTATAGCTAACTGTCACAGAAAAATGCTATTACTATCTCAAGGTGAGAGTGCAGCTTCTACTTATTTCATAGGCGCTATTTATATTATATTATATTATAATTATATTATATTATATTATATTATATTATATTATTTATATTTATAGGAGCTATTCTATGTCTTTGAGACATAGACTGTAGAGCCTACTTTGCTTGTGACTGAATGACGGAGCTCCTTCCTCTGACGGAGCAGAAGCATCTAAGAAAAGACAAGTTGTGCCGACAGCTACAACGCCCTCTCCACAGCCTGCTTGAGGAACAGGGCACTGCTACAGCACTGCTGCTCCATTTTGCTAGACCTCTTCCCTCTTCTATAATGCAGAGGGGAACTACTTACACTTTCCAATATTCTTAAAACCTTTTGAGAACCTCAGGAGAGAAGTGCTATGCAAGAGCAATTTCATTACTTACTCTGAACCTGCAGGTTGCACATGGTGAGAGGAAGCAAAAGTGGGTCACAGGCGGAGTGACAGGAAGAAGAGCTGGAACACGGTAAGGACTGGGATAAACAAGCAAGGCAGGCCCCCAGTTTTATACCTAGATAGAAAGAACCACCTCTTGTTCCATTTAATTTGGGGCTGCATTCATACCTGCTTAGATCTGAAGGACAAACTGCCCCATCAAGCAGAGATGACAGGTTACCTAATCCCATGTGTGCCTTTGTTATTATGATCCCAGCAGCCTCCTTTTCATTTTGCATATAAAATGGGGAAAATAATTGTTTATCTTGAAGAATTACAGAGCTGAAGAGAGAAGTAGATGGGATGGAGGAAACCAGTGTCCTATGTCACTAAATAAGATGCACAGACAGCAAACTGATAATCCAAAGCTAGACCTAGCATAGCAGGTAGCCTTACTTGGCCCTGGGACAGCTGACTGATTCAGGGTGGTTTTGTGCACAAGGAGAGCAGAGGCGCTCGGCAGGTCTGGCATGCTTTGCTAGGCTGAGGGGAGCGCAGCACATGGGCCCATGCCAAACAATGGGGAAGGAATAAAGCAGCCCATGCCCATGCTGAAATCAGCTGAATTGAGCATAACAAATGCAACAGCCATGGGATGGTGCTCACAATTTTTTGCCGTCTTAGACATAGTGGGGTTTTCTGCAGTCCATAGTGAGAGATAAAATTAGTTTGCAAAGGAAAAGTAAAACAGCATCTGACAGCCACGGACTGCTCTTTGAAATTGCAAAGTATAAAATGAATGCTACCTTGAGGGGGAAACAACTTTCCCATCCCCTCTTGCCTCCCACATTGCATCACTCAGTGCAGTGACCTCAGGTGAATAATCAGACTGATTCTCTAACCAATGCATTTGTCTGACAAGCGCTGCGGTGCTCATAGTGGTTATGAGGGGAAAAACCCAGAGAACGAACAAAACCCAAGGATTCTCTTTTGGAAAGTTCTGAGTGGAACATTTTCAAGAGTAGGTGTTCGCTCCAGGCCCATATAAGTTGATTTCTTTTTTCCTCACCCCTGTCATTTAAGCATTAACTTGCATTGTGACTCTCCCACTGTCACTGGCTCACAGAGCATATGGCTAAGGAAATATAAAAGCCAACTGAAAGGAAAATACCTCTTCTCATTCTCTATCAATTTAAAGGTACAGCTGCAGGGCCACAAAATTTCATTTCATATGGCAGATGAGGATCAAGTGCTGTGATCGTTTTTAAGAAATACTATAACACTTTGTAGAACAGGATGTGGCCCAAAATTGCCAGATTATAATAACCAGCATGAAGCAAGGCAAAGTATCTCATTAGTGGTGTGGTTAGAAAGTGTGACAGTTCTTCATCTGAGAGATGAAGTGCAAAAGTACTTTTTCAAAAGGCTGTGCCTATTGTAACTCTTTTTGAAGGAACAAAAAGATATTCTTATTTTTTAAAAAGGGACATTCTCACAATTTCTCTTGCAAAAATTCTGGCCTGGAAGCCTTAAGGGGGTCACACCATAAATATGAATTAAAATTGATAGGACGTCCTCCCAACTCTGTCGTAGGACCTCATGAACACTTGCTTACTATATGCTTAAATGTATAAAGATTATTTTAAACAAATGGATTTACTGGGAAAATATGCAGGGGAAAAAAACAGAAAAGTAAATCTCATGGATTCCCTTTTGGAAAGTTCAGAGAATGCCACCTTTTCAAAAAATGGATTTTGCATTGTCTGTCTGTCAACCTTTAATATTTATTTTAATCCACTAGCCAATTTGAATCGATGCTAAAAGAAAGGAGGAAATCCCTAGAAGTTTTCTGAAAATCAGTGTCTGAGTAGAAGAAAGACTCAACATGGTGCCTCCACTGTGGAGAAAAGCCAGCAGAATAAGACATTAATTGTTTGGCACTAGCCAGCAGCAGTCAGCACACATGAATTGGACAGCCACAAGCATGCACGGAACAGGCATGGTTTTCTTTGGCTGATGGAAATGCTTGCTGGGGAGCTAGGATAATTCTCAGGTAAAGAGAAGAGGAGTTAGCAGATAAAGGACTGAAAGTTGAACCCAGGCTTATTGGTTCTGCTCATTGCTCTGCTCTCCAGAACCTGTCATTTTATTTGCAATTCTCCTCTATCTAGCCCCTATTCTAAACATTCATTAAAATAGATATGACTGTAAAATTATTTTCAGGCAATAATGATAAGATAAACCCTGCATGCTTGTAAATAATAGTACATGCACTACAGATGAGCCTGCAGCATACAAATATCATTAATTTGTGTCCTTACGCCTACAACTCTCCTTTTCTCAAAAAACCCTAACTCTTCAACATAGTCTCTGCGAAAACTCTCATGGAAGAAAGGAACCCAAGCACATATTGATTGGCCCAGTGGCTCTCTCCAGAGCACAATATACAGTTGAGCAGACTGTCCCCATTGAGAAAATACCAGCATTTGAGCTTCTTCAATTTTCTGAGGAAAGCTCAGGTTTACCCAGAAGCAGCATATTGGTTCAGATCCATCTCCAGTGTCCGCAAACACTGACTGTCCGTGGTTAACCAAGAGTTTTGTTTATTTTTCACACAATAGGCTTGATTCTTCTTCTGAAGACTAACATGATGAGACTTGGTTCCCTCACCTTTGATCCTACAGATAAGGCACGCAAAGAAACACTAAACAAAATCTGCATTCTCTGTTTTACTTGACAGTTGAGGAAGAAAAAGCAGAAAAAGACATAAAACCCAACCAAAACAAGGAAGAAGAAAAACGAATAGGATGGACTGAGATTATAGGACAAATTCCCAAAGGTATTTTGCTCCTGTTTCAGCATATACAGGCATTTAAACACCTTCACAGAACTGGGCTCTAGTCACCTCTACAATTTTCTGTAGCAATAGCATTGTATGGTGCTTAGCTAGTTGCCTGGTATGCACCTCACACAGAATTCAAATAGGCACGATTAAGTAAGATTATGAAGATAGGAGTCAGAGACTTCCTCCTGTAGACTCTTGGTTGTCTGTATAACCACTCATTGAAAAAAAGCACTGAATGAAAGAGACACCAAAAACTCTGCTGTATGGAAAATGCCACATTCATGTTGCCTCAGCCCAAAACACCAGCAAAACAGGTGCATGACTGCATACAGCTGACTGTGTAGAGTTGCCTTAATATGTTTGGTTTGAGGTCCCTTCCAGTCCAAATCATTCCCAGCTTAATTTTACATACCTGAATACTCCAAGTTGGTTGACTGAAGGAGAGATTTGCAAAGAACTAACTGATTTGAGAGCACATGATCTATAAAGGAAGCAGCATGCTGGCAGGATTAAGAAAAAGCTGTGGCCTTAGTTTACAGGACAATATGGTAGTGGAAACAGATGTTCTACAAAACAAAAGCTCTAATATGATTAAGAGAAAGCACTGTTAATATGGTTACATATCTAGAGTTCTGCCAAAACCAGCACAAAATAGAATAGTTTTTAAAGATGTGATTTAAGTGATCAAATTAGAGCTAAAGATCACTGGCTCTCACCTGAGCTGTGAGCACTGAGCATGGGTTTGTTTCCACTCCATTACTGTATGAATCAAAAAGATTGAACACAAGCTGCCAGTTCCAGGCGGGAGGCAGAAACTTCCTAAATCATACTAATTCCATCATCAGCAGTTATCTGACCATACTTCAATACCCCAATTGAACAAAAAACCTAAGCAGTTACTGAAGCAGGATTTTGACTTCAATATGGCTTTATTATATGCTTAATTTGCATTGTGTAGCAGAGATTAATTCAACAGTGAACTTAAAAATAAGTAGATACTTTACACTGTGCTGAACTACAGAGCAAGACCTAACAAGCCTGCTAGAAAGGCATGAACAGAAAGTCAACAGTGATTTGAGTAAGAAAGTGAAATTAAACATCTGAAATACCCATGGAATCAGCATGAAATCTATTGAGTAAAAGTGATGAAAAACATGGCAAGAAGGGGAAAGAAGGGAAGGCAACCAGGTAGAGATCACAGCTAGATATCACTTGCTAGTAATTTTTAAACCAATTCACCAGCTCTTAACAAACAATGCAACAGCAAAATACATTAGAGTGAGATTCCCTTAACTTCACTTGCTTACAGTGTCCAGTGTTAAGATACATGTGTATGTTCCTTCTGCAATTAATAGGTAGAGGCATGCATCTCCTGAGGGTGATATCTCCCATCCTGAAACAGGATGCAGTGTATTTTGCAGTGTATTTTGGAGCAGTGTATTTTTCTCCGCTAACTATAGGCTAGTCAAGATTAGGTGAGCTGAATACGAATTAAACGTGCAGCACACATTTGCAACCAGCTTTAGAACTGAAGGAGGAAGGAAGTTTGCGGAAAGAGAGAGAGCAGGAATGAATTACACAGGCAGCACTGTTATAGATATAAAATAGCACAGCTGTACTGATTGCCGTGAAGGAACTGCAGCACAGTAGCTGAGGATGTGTCCCAGAAGACACAAGCCATGTAACATGGAAAGTCAAAGCAGCCTGCATGCTATATTAACACCTGAATCTGCCCTGATTTAAGTCAGGAGGTGTTTTGCCATGCCATTCAATACAGACATGGGCAGCCATGAAGAAATCTCATAGATAACAAACACAGCAAAAATACTTTTAACAAAAAGGTTTGACGTATATATCAGACCATATAATGGTGTGATACAGAAAATATATCATCCATTCAGAAGAGAATATACTGGAAAGGTAACTGAAAATATGATGATAATAGGAAAAACTAATGCTAAGGACAGTTTACATGAATTGAAAGTAGAGATGAAGGAGATGCATTTATTACTCCAAAGGATGCTGGAAATTGAGGGCTACCTTTTGAAAAAAAGGTGTTTAATTGAAAATACCACCCCAATCATTTTGTTTTCCAGTCACCAAAATCCCATGTTTTCTACTAACTTTTATAAAAAATGCAAAGAATCTTTGTTTCATACAAAAGAAAATTTTCCTTTGTGAAAGGAAAGTTTTCCGCGGAGCAAGAAAAAACAGTTTTATTTTAAAAAATGGCCAGAAAATTATGCGAGTTTGATAACAAAGACAAAATTCAAAGAACACGGTAGGAACCAGGATGTTCACTTTATTCTTAAAAAGCAAATGCAATCGGAGAATGCAGTAAAATCTGTAAGACTCAGTGTGGCAGAACTGTTTGCTACAGATTTATCAGGATGATCTGTGGTAGGAGAGTGGACTGAGCCAGGTGGACTGTTTAGATACCACCTGAATGAATAACAGTAAAAAAAAAAAAAGAAAAAAAAGGCTGGTAATAAGTAGTAGATGATTTTTTGCTTTACAATAGACCTTTCAGGACAATTCATGATGTCTTCTATTATTGAAGTGAAGAAGAGAAAAGAATATACATATGTGCCAAGAAAAGATAAAGGCAGCAAAATCATTTCTTTTCTGAGATGTCTACTCCAGATATTTCAAAACCATGCATCTAAGCTGAGGCTCTGAGGGCCTCTCTCAAAGTCACTGAGTGCCCAGTGATAGTGACTTGCTGACTCATCCTGGATTTCAAAGGGCTGCCAAATATTCACTAGAGGTGCTTACTTCTAGGAGTATATAAGGAATATATAAGAATTTGGTTATTTGTGAAGCTCTTGGCCTCTCTTTTTTAAAAGCTAACTACAGTATGATGGGTTATTTCGGACTCTTTGCTCTGGTAAGGAAATTCTGATATTAGGCCCAACCCTCTCCTCATTGCATGTTCCTTTCCCTTCAGAGGGGCTGCTGATGAGGAACAGGGTGTAAACAATAGTTATTTCAGTTAAGTTGATGTGACATTGTTAAAAATTAAGAAAATTATTGCATTCACCAGTCGGTTAGGAGCAGCGCTAGAGCAGGAGTAGCTGAACGTGGCTTTGCTTCCTGCTGTGCATGAGAATTTCCCTAAATCCTTTCACCTCTCTGTGTCCCAGCTACTTTATTTGTAAAATGGAGGCAGCCTGCTCAGTGTGAATGGGGACTGAAGGATTTAAGAGAGTCTTTGATCTCCTCAGGCAAGAGTTTGCTGTTGCTCTTCTCTCCCAGGGTTCTGTTTAATCCAGATCATTCCAGCTGCTGGCTGAGCTAGCAGTCAATGGTGAGTATTTTACAGTCTGTGCTCTCTGAAAGAGCATCTGGAGCCTAGATGTCCCCTCTCCCATGTGAGAGCCTCACCTAGCTTGCCCTTGCCTTCTCTTTATCAGTTAATATTTACCAAATTATTCCATTCAATACATGGGACATTGTGAATTGGACAGTCAGGCAGTGTCTTACAATCCCTAACCCAAAATACTTCACTGGTGGGAGATGAAGGGTGTGGGTGAAAGTTTCTTTAGACAGAGGAGAAACTTCAAACTGGTTTTCACTCATCCTGACCAAGTGCTCTAACCCCAAACATGCAGGCTGCAGACAGGAGAGCTTCCACTGCCCATCTCCTGTCACCTGCTCTGGGAGAGCAGCTTGAGCCCACCCCAGGAAAAGCCTCAGGGCTGCAGATCCCAGGCAAAGCCAGGAGGGATCCTGTGACCCAAAGTCACATGCCAAAGTCTCAGAAAGGGGAGGCACATGTCCATCTCTTCAGCATTTCCTGTTGACCACCTCCTAATGCTCTTGGCTTTTCAGGTCACAGTTATAGAAGCCTGGCTCTCGCCCCACATTATATAGGAAGCCTAAAAGACTAACTTGAAGCCTGTAGCTTTCTGTAGTTGAGGAGGCTCCAAAGGTTAGATACTGCTGCATCTATATACATCCATACCTCCAATACCCACTGTCTGCACTTGCTTTCCCTCAAAGGATGCAAGTGTTAATTATGAGATTTAGCGGAGGGAGGAAGGACAGCTGTCATAGCCCACAAAACATCATACCTGCAGCTGAGGCTTTGGGAAGCATCATGCTAATGTTAATCATCTTTATCCACTAGTCAGTCATTACAAACAATTAAAGAACTCCAAAATCATACCATCTGTTTCATCTGCGGCTGTATCACAAGCTGCAAATGATTGTTTCACTCCAACGTGAGCTCTGGTACTTTAGATTATATTTGTGCTTTGAAAGCACCTTGTGATGAGTGAGCCATGCAAGTGTCAGTGAAGCCCCAAGACAACCAGCATCGTTAGCATTCAGCTTATCCAGAGCCGAGAAGCAGTAATGGGAAAAGTACTGTGGGTATATTAGCTGTGTGTTTAATTTGACTTTGCAACAAGAAACCAGAAAGACCGTATGCCTGATCTTCTTGCACTGAGCTTATGCCACACTGCAGTGGCAGTTAACTGTGGTGTTAAGAGTACGTGACAAATGAGCCCTATGTGTCCCATTACAATGCCAGAGATCACAAATGTCCACACATGGGGCTCCAGCACTCCCACCCATTAAACGCTCCTCTAAAAAGTGGACATCACTGGAGGTAAACCAGCTACACCAAAGGACAGCCCAGGAGACAGTGACAAAGAAAAGAAAAACTTGTCCCAAGGCACTTTTTTCATCCCACCTTAAGAAGAGTGGGGAAAACTGTGCCTCTGAATAAGCAACAGGCTTTGTAATGCCACATCAGGGATGAATCCACAGACTGCAGGAGCTCCTGCAGGCAGGACTGACTCTGAGCTGGCTCACGCTCAGTACAGCTGGCACTCTGTCCTTTCAAAGCTCTAGGTACCCTATCAGTGAGTATATACATACACGTATGTACCATATCAGTGAGCAGAAGTAGGGAAGCATCTCCTTTCTTAATGTGGAGAAAACTTCTCTCTGCTGTCAATGATAAGGTTGCTATCTTGCACCTCAAAGATGACAAATAGCAATGAGTTCCCATTTCTCATTCAAGGAGTGATTTCAGGCAGTGTTCAGCAAAACACCAGGCTGCCACAGTGCTTGGACTTTACATTACATAGTGGTGCTGCGGTTGGTATGGCTACTCCCCCATGTGACCTTAGACATGTGCTTTAGGTGCTTTGCTTGAAGTTTTGGCTTCACACCTTCAGTCTAATTTTCTATTTCTTTGCAACTTACATTAGTGTTGCAAGTGGATGAAGCAGGCATTCAAATAGAGCAGCATCTTCCGCCTGCTTACAGTCTAGTTGTGCCCTTGCTTTTCCCTGGTTTGCATGGCATACATAAGATGAAAGAATCAAGCCAAAAGCAACAAAGAATGTGTTTATATAAGTAAACAAAACAGTGTGTTTTTCTGCCCATAAGAAGCATAGACTGTTCCTCAGGATACAGAGCAGTCATTACAGTCTCGGCTTCAAATAACAGAGCTCAATTCTTAGCTCCATCTTAATTTTCTTGTGGAATCTTAGGGGAGTAATTCAACTCCCACATGCTGCATTTCCCCCTGTGCAATGCAAATTCATATCAATGCTATCAAGAATTTGGAAAAATGAAAGTGACCAGCTGAGATGAGGCCTGCAGGCAGAAGCAGGGGAAATTTCAGGCTCACGTGAAAGTGCAGTTATTCCAGGCTTTGCTCTGAACAGTGTTCTGCACCACTGCCTTACAGTCTCATGCATCAGGCAGCCTGGTGCTTACCTATTTATACTGGGTCCCAACTGGGTCTCAGTGGACCTAGCAAAGCATGGCTTTTTCTATTGGGCATGGAAGAACTCAAGAGCCTAAAGAATGAGGGGAGATTTCTCACAAGATGCTCTAGATGAAGATGCCACTTCAAGCACTGATACAGGTATTACTTAGGGATTCACAACTTGCTTGGAAAATACTTAGAGGTACAAAACAACTGGCATGTAACAATGCTGTCCAGTAACTCTCACCACCTTAGTGCAACACGGAAAGGACACATAAAACTGAGTAATACTACTCTGCTGTAGCACAGACTGCATGTAAGGTCTCCTTTGATACCAGAATAGCTGGAAAAACAAGCTGAAAGACTTGTTATCAACACTATGTTTACACATGAGTGTAATGAGCTTTTTTCTTCTCTCATATGAAGTGTGCCTATCTGATTGCCTGGGGACTTTCTTGGGCTCCCTCTTCTATACTAGAGAGACCACAACATAAAAAGAATTATACTTTATAACCCCTTAGTCCTCTTTGAAACCACTGTATTTTAGTTATGGATGACCAACATCAGGGCTAGTGGATCTGGCTGTATGCTGCAGGTAAGGATGTTTATTCTCCCTTCTCCCAGCACTTAGTGATATCAGCTTTGGCCCTAAAGCACAGGGAGAAAACAGAAAAGCTTTGACAAGCTTCACCACACATAAGAGATGGGGGTGATACCCTTCTAAATATGCATCTAAAGTTACGCATTAAAGTGACCGACAAGCTACAGCTACCATGAAAAAAAGCCAACTTGTTCCTGTTTCCATTATCCTTTAGCTCACAATTCCCCTTTTAAGTGGCCCATTGGTCAAAGAGGTAACTCTGACTGTCTTTCTGCACCTCTGTGGTGGGGCTTAGCCGACACTCTCTGAATCTAGGCGTGAAAGGACAGGAACATTTATTAAAGGTTTCCACTGCAGAACAAGAGCTCTCACTTTCTGCAGCCCGAAATAAACCCAACCTGCAACACACAAGCAAGTGCAACCACAGCGGGGTTTTAGCAGGAAAAGCCTTCACAGGGGGGCTAGTAAAGGATGGGTGAGGGAAAGGACGTGGTTCTCTGTCACCAGAAAAAGTACCTCTGCTCAATTTTTTCCACTTACAGTCAGCCCTACCATGACGCCCCCCAATAGTGCACACGAGAACTGACCACTGAATGACAATATATAAACTCCATGAAAGGGGGCTCATGTTAATCACTTTCTTCTCAGGCTTGATGAAGAAGCCGCTAGCAATGAAACTCCACGTCGCAGCTATCCTGGTCATCTTTTGGCTTGGCGTCTTCACTGTGAACACAGTGAGAGGTAAGTTTTCAACCCAATGGGAAAACAGCATATTGCTGTCCCAGCCACATTGAACCATGGGTCTGATGAGCTCAGGATTCATTCTCAGCCAGAGCTGTTTGTAAGATTTAACTTGTAAGAAATACAGATAAAAACCGCAAGAAATGCAGTTATGGACTCAGGAGATCTATGGGAGATTTCATCTTATGCCCTGTCAATTAGTGGTTGGCTTCTGTCTTAATGGAAGGAGGGTTTCTGTGCCTTATTCACTCTCTTATAACCGTGAAACCTTGAAGTCATACATACAGGTAACATTTTAATCCCACTGATGCCTTATGGCAATGACTTCCACAGGTTAACGACATATTTTATGAAAATAGTTTCCTGAGCCAGTTTCAGTCGCGCTGTATTTTCCTTTTTCTAGATACACGGCTTTAGTATTTATTTTTATTATATCCTTTTTTATTTGTCCTTCTCTAACCCTATAGTCCTAATCCTGCTAATGTTTTCAATTTTAAAAGTTCTTCCAGTCTTGTACTGCGTATTACCTATCTGCTTGTTTCTAAACAAATATTTTGATAAGTATTTTTGGTATGGATGGGTAAGCTAAAAACAAAAATTGCAAAGGAAAGCAACTGATTTATACAATGTCTTATTATCTCAATTTCATATAATGTAGTATCTTGTTTGAGACGATTTATGACTGCAACCACCCATGTTTTAATGAGTTTGTCTGGAATAATATCCAGGACTGTGACTTTTGGATGAGGCTAAGTGTATCATACTAACGCATGAACACACATATCAGCACGCATCTACATATACATAATCAGATTCATGCAAATAAGGACATATAAAATCACAGAAAACACTGATACACAAGCCATATGTGAACCCACAAAAATATACAAAGATGAACACACAGAAAAGGCATCTTCACAAAACCACACCAAAACCAAACTGAGACCTTCTAAGCATTCACAAAATTATGTAGCTACACATTGAGGATGTTGACTTAGTGCTACTAGAAGTAGATCGCACTAGATTCTAGTGTGTTGACTAGTGCTACTGCTGCTCATCTCAGCAACATGTGCCTTAGTATCATAGACTGCCAGTTTGTAATGTCATTCTTCAGAATTTGCCATAAATGTCACCCAGGGGTGAAACAGCACACAGAGGTAGCATGTAAGGAGTAAAGGATTAGAAAGAAGAATGACAAAAAGTGGGAAAAATGGGGAAAAGGGTAGTTACAGGTGCAGATTTTGTCCCACAGAGCAGTTTGAGTTTGTTCCCAAGCTTAAAATAGCTTTGCTTATATTCCCAGTACATATCCCCTGGAGATGGTCTAGCAGAAGAGAGAATAATTTCAGGGATACTAAGGATTGTTTGATTATATTTGAACTCTTTAATGGCTGCCATATTTTGGAAACCAATCTGGACGATGCAGATATATTGAGCTGCTCATGACTATTCAGGCAAACAGAAACCCAAGAATTATAGCGACTGTGCCAGTACCTATGCACTAGTTACGCTACAGCATCTCTGGAGGCTGATGTGTGTTTTCCTGAACTATTCCAATTATTTCAAACAAAGAAAAGCTCACAGCCAATAAGATTATGTGAAGCAGCTTTCATACTTTGCAAATTGTACCTGTATGGCTCTTGGACTTTTCTCAAGCCAGTTTCTCTATAAAGTTTTCAAAATGAAGACTTTAGAAAGAATACACTGCTGTATTCTGAGGTTTCTGCTTGTCCCCCTCATGCTTCCTCAAATTCATCTTTGAAAGGTGGAGGAAGCCAGAAATTAGCAAGTGGTAATACAAAATGTATACATATGCTCCACCTCACTTAAATGAGCTGCCACTTTTAGTTATCACCATGGGAGGTGATAGCTGCCCAGAGAATTTTATACTGACTTCCCCCTGATATTGATCATCAGAGCACTTCCCTGGAACGTAGGCAAATGCTGGATGGAAGAGAAGATTAGGCAGCCCTTCACTGGCTAAAAAATTCGCATTATAGCAAGAGTATGCCAGCCCTTGTCTTTCTGGCAGTTACAAACCCTTTCTTTCAACAGTGCCTTTTTTTTTTTTTCTGCTATTTTTGAATGTCCAGTGTGAAACACAGTAACATCCTGACTTTCACTTGGAAAGCAGGGGTGATAATACTGATCCACTTTCAGATGACATTTGAAATCCACCCAGAAAAGGTGCCAATTCTAAGTGCAACTCCATGTGGACACTTACATGTAGATGATACAGATCATGGCATCATGCAAGTATCTTTTCTGCTAGTGGAAGCAGCTACTCATTGGCAGCAGAATGATACACTACTGTTTAAGAGACTGGAGGAAGATTAATGTCTTAATTAAAATAGCAATGATAGTTTAGAGGTGGTAGGACATCTCACAAAAGACACCTTGAGCTCTCTTGTATAAGCGGTATTCTGGTTGTACATCCTGAGAGGCACTGATGTTCTAACCAAAATTGGAACCTGCCTGGACTTACAATTTAGAAGTAATAACTGTGGCTAGTTGTGAACATGTTATTGAAGCTCTTGTCATTTATCTTTTCACCTCTACTAGGGAGCGCTGGAAGTCAGCCCATGCGCAAATTTGCATGTGTGAGTCTATCCACACAGAAACTGGACATCAGAAAGCTTGTCAACTATGAAAAGCAACAAGTTCCAGTAAACGCTGTCATGTAAGTATCTGGCACACTGATCTCCTTCAGACTCATCCATACAAACACACTGCCATCACAAAAGAGCAGGGCAGCAGAAGAGTGGACACTTCACTGCCCAGCTCACCACATCAGCCTACTGCATTCAGCTCACCCACTGCAGTTCCCCCCTGAAGCAGTCACCAGGCAGTGGAGGAGGGGTGAGCCTCAGAGATCTGAGGGATTTATGCTGCTCATCAAAGCCAGTAGAAATCTGACTGAACAGCCAGACCGTTTTGACCCAGAAAGTGGGAAGAAATCTCAGCAAGAGGTTGAGGTGGAGCATATGCCATGAATAGGGAACTGATGCTGCTAATTGCTATTATTCCAAGTAACAACCAAAAACTCAGTCCTGTAAGATACTTTAACCACATTGGTCCTCACATGTTCTGCATAAAAACCAAAAGCACTAAACCTGAATTTGAAGACTAGAGTTTAATGGCTGCCTGGCTTTCTTTCTCCCTTCCCACAGGTTTATCACTGCAAAAGGCATCAAGATCTGCGTACACCCTCAACAGAAATGGGTACAGGCTGCTATAAAGAAAATAGACCAGAAACGTAGCACCAAAGGCAAATAATCCTGTCCTAGGAAAGCATCTAAGGCCAACAAAATGAAATCAGCATCAGTCCTGCCCATAACAGGGAAGAAAGCCTGAGCATCTGCTTGTAACTCCTATTTATTAATTAGCAATAAAATCTCTGAACAAACATGAACTCATCATAATCTATTCATCACTAGCCGAATGTTGAATGTGGCTTCTTCATTTTATAGCTGGACTCTGTTACGCTGTTTATTTACTGAAATGCTTACCAATGATTCTTTACAACTGAATGTAGACATCTTATATGTGGCTTAAAGTCCCTTGCTGTTCTGACCAGTATGGCACTTTGTGGTGAGTAGCAGACTGGTTCATATGCTATGAAAGAAGATGACCTCCCATGGAGTTGTATCAGGGTGTAGACCAATGCTGATGGAGATCAGCATGTTCTGCATTGAGTGCTTGGCTTTGAAAAGATTCTTGATAATTTAATGGTTACTCATAACTATATAAGCTACAAGTAAAGTAATCTCATGCATCAGGGCATTACCTGACCAGTGCAATATTCAGAAGGAAATCCTTGGCCCTTCTACTTCTATACATAGTATTGCACTATTAGTTCTAACTTCAGTCAACTATGATGCATAGATACTCTCACTAAGGGATGACCTTGAGCAATTCAGGCTGACTATGAATGTAACTCTATATTCAGTTGTGTACTGGGGAAGACTTATTCTGCACCCTGACTTCTGTGAAGTTACTTCTGTTTCACCTTCATGTGAGATAGACCTGAACCAAATGCTTTATTTTGTCTTTTGCTTTTCTCTGAATAATCAAGTACAAACCATGGCTGGAAGCAAGAGTCTCTTTCACAAAATCATGGTGATTCCCTGGCTTAGAAAACTAAGTATATTTGATGTAAACATCTATTATATTTTTTTAAGTAAGTTCTACTAATAGAAGGTTCTGAATATTAATAAAGTTATTGCAAACCTGAAGTAAAATGGTACATTTTTTCCTTGTACATAGTGCAGATGGAGACTGTTGAAAAGGATGCTAAGATAAGAGCACAAATCTGAGATCTTTTGGGCAAATTAGCTAAAGCTGACACTTCCTCCAACTCACAACAGTTTAAAAGCAATCTGATTCCGGGCTTTCTACATCATGCTTTGGCTATAAAGCCCATATTTCAGACAATTAACACCTCTTCAAAAGTTTGGGTACTTAAAAATCAGTCCTCATATAATCCTGCGATGATCCTCACACTACCAGAAGCAGACACAGAAGGGCTCTGGCCGAAGAGGGAGAAAACTTCTGGGTTTGGGGAGGTTGAAGGGTGGAGGAGAGGTATGAGCAGAGGGGCTTCTAGGAGTAAACTTCCTCTCATTACTCCCATGTATGTAGCCTGCACTGCTGCTGAACTGCAGAGCTTTTCACTGCAGGTAACCTGTTATTGATACAGGTGACATTACAGTACTTCCAAACTGCACTGCAGAAATGAGATCACAATACCCTAAAAGCCAGTCTTTAAACATCCCTGCTCTCCGGACAGAATTTGTCTCCTGCGGCTCCTATTTTGTCATGGCTCAGTCCCATGGAAGGAAATGCATTTAGTTTTCACTACCCAGGACAGAGGATTTTAAAGCAAGGCCACTGCTCAGGCAGGCTAGAGAGCGATGATTCTATATATTATAATACAAAATAGAGCCAAGGAAGGCTACTGAGTCTCCATTACATGCAGCAATGCTGTCTTACTGAAGTCCTTGATTTCAACTATATTAGAAAAAAACTGCTGTTGCTACAAGCTTGGTAAGAAGAGCTTTACCAGTAAAAAGAAATGCTGAGATGGGATGTTTCAGGAGTATGAATATGTATTACTCAGTGTTCATTCACTCTGAATTGCCTGTCTCAAGGCCCCAGAGCCTCACATTACAGACAACAGAAATACTTCTATTCCCTTCTTTAGCAGAAATACTAGCAGGCTATAAAACCAGGTCATCTATAAAAGCATCTCTAAGGTAAGCTATCTCAGTAAGCTCTCCATCAGCTCCCACTGACCTAATTTATCCCAGAACAGGACTAACTAAAACCATGCTTTTGGCAAGCAGGATTTTAATGCTTTTGCTTGTACTCAGTAGTATCTTATGCTGGAATTCATCTTACTGAAGTGAGTATCAGTTTTGTAATTAGGACTATCACAACCTGAGGATATATTAATTAACCATCAGATAGCAATTAATATTTTATATCTGCTCACCCTCATCATAGTTCATAAAATGATTAATGATGGTTGGTGCGAATGAATCATCCTACTTTGTAATTACATCTTGTTTGCTATTCCTTGCAGGAGCTGTAATGACCCTTGTGCATTTCTGGGGAGTTAATTACTATGGGCAGTCAGTGGTCTCAACAGCTCTTTTTCCTCAGCCATTAGACCTCAGGGAGTTCCCTGTCTTTCCCTGACCACTATTTACCCCGGTCCTTACTGCGGTTCCAGTCGTGGGCTCCAGTTTCCAATTGTGAGCTATTTTTGTCCTCTCTAGCTGTGTGCACCTTGGAGGCTCATCAGTAGTGGCACTGCTCCCGGGTAGCACTTTCCCCCTTCACTCTCCAAATGCTTTAAAAAGAATAGAAAAAGTGTTTTAACCTCCTTTTCACAGAAAAAGGGAAGTGGAAGATGAAGAACTAGGTCGCTGTCGTTCTATCGGACGCAAATAAGAACCAGTCTGGGTCTCCTCAGTGTTCTCAGGAAACATCTCAGTTGGGAAACAAACAAACAAAAAACCCAACAGAAGCTGGGCTCTGAGGTACGTTTGCAGGTCTGGCACTGTGGTTCTACCGACGTCCTCCTTGCGCCTGGCTGCCCACACGTTTCTCCCCCAAGTAGGATAGGGAGCAGCGGACTTGTGGTGACTGCTCCCCTTCCTCCTCACACCCCGAGGCTGTGGCCTGCACCACCAGCCTTGATTCTCTTGGACTGTTTTTGTAAGCTTTGTGTGCCGCTCTGCTGCAAAGGGCACCCCAAATACATGTGGTTGACCAGTGGCTAACAACATCTGAAACATGCCACCATTTCCCCTCTTTCATGCACCACACACCAGTCTCCAATGGAGAGAAGAGCTGCTCTGCACTCAGATCTTTAGCTTAGGTGAAGACAGCAGAGAGTAGGGTGGGACAGACCCTCAGCTACTGTAAATATACACAGCTTCACTGACATCCACAGAGGTAGATAGGACACACTATCCCATTGGGGCATGCTGACTTTCTGCATACAAAGCATACTTCCTGGGCAATGACTTGATGTAACTGCAGCTGTACTGCTTTCACTAAGTTTGTTTATATTTAGGGAACTGCAAAATTGTGTTTACAATAATAACCAGCTTTCCCTGAAACCATTATTACAACATTCAGTATCCCAAACCCCCAGTGACAAGCTTGAATATTCCTTGACTGTTTTGCACATGCCCTCTGACTCTATCATTTGTCTTTTACTTTACACTGGAGGTTTTCATCAACTAATCCCATATTTTAACAGATTGCTCAAGACTATATAGGGGAAGAAGAGAAGGGAGGAGGACTGGGTACCTGTGTGCAAACATTTATGCATCAGTGATGCTATTTTGACAAATACTGTTATATGACATGAAGTGTAGGCATGTTCATACAGCAAATACAAATACTTTCCTTGTTATATGACATGAAGTGTAGGCATGTTCATACAGCAAATACAAATACTTTCCTTCTCTCATCCCTGTGGAGTAATGAAGCACATGGATTTTGGAAAGCTAAACCTTGCATTTTAAACTGCAACTGAATTACACAAGTTATTGGGGTTGCTACAGAAGACACTGACTCATTTCATGGCAAACCAGCACACCAGAAGGTGAAAGGGAAGGTAGGGGTATAACAAATAAGAAGAGAGTGGCAGGGAGATGTTGCGGAAGAAAGTGGTAGGTGGTAGCTGCAGTGTAGTCCTTAACAAGTCACAGTCTGTAGCAGCTCATTTGCTCACTTGACTTAATCCCTCTGCTCTGTCGCATGTGTGCTAGGGTGAGAGCCTCATCCTCGCTGGGAAAGAGAGGATGAAAAGATGTGCCATAAACCTGGAGGCCCTAAGCTGTACCCTACCACTGGCAAATGTTTCTGAGTCAGCAAACTGGAAACATCTGAAAATCATTATACTGCATGTGGTTTACAGTGTAATTCAGAATATGGGTTTTAGCTGGGCATTTGATTTGGACAGAATGGTAAGAGTGTAAATAATGCTTTTTTTGATCACCATCATCACTGCTGCATGTCTGAATGAGCCCGTCCTCTCTCTAGGCACTTCTAAGGCCCTTGTGGTGATACTTCAACTGTTCCAAGGGTGCTCTTCTGATTCCCCTTACTGCCCACTAAAAAGGTCTGCGCACTTACTACCTCTGGGAACTATTTATGTCTGCCATTTCCCATCTTGCCCTGTCCAGCCAATTCATTCCTTCAATTTGTACTTTGGTTTAGGAGCTCTGAGAATGAGGGAGCAGGCCTGCTGATACAATGCAGAAACAACTCCTGCAGAGGCTGCACAGAAGATTTCAAAATATTCTGTCACTAAGTCATGGTTAGCATTCCCCCCATTTTATTTGAGAGTTAAAGGTGGGAGGCGGGGAATAGCACAACAAAAGCTAATGCCAAAGCAGGGAAAACCCACCTCTGCAGACTCTTCTCACCCCCTACGCTAGACAGCATTAAAAGTGAACCGGCTGGTTCAGACTGACAAGAACCTGTGTTTCCACTTTTGTACAATCTGCCTTTGTGTTTCTAAATTCTAAATAGGGAAGGAAGCACTGGCAGGTGAAGAGTTCTCCTATTAACTTCACCGTGCTTAGAAATAGGATGCATCAGCCCGTAAAAGACCCCATCTAGAAAATAATCTGAGCAAGCCATGGGCAAACTTTCCAGAACATGATCTCCAGGGAGTTTGAAAAGCCTCTAAAACCTTGTTATGGAACAATAAACAACTATTCCAAAAACAAGTATGGGACTCAATTTAAATGAACCTTCTGACTCTGTGAGGCTCATCTGAGACATTTCCAGAGCATGTGCTCTGATTGAATTCCTGTTTTTGTTTCCTCTGATCTGGTCCTTTAAAGAGATCACATAAAAGGGGGTTGCACTGCAGGATCTTTCCTAGAGAGGTTTTGTTTTTCCTTCCTGTCTGGCTGTGGTTTAGAATAAGAGATTCTAGACCAAGTTATCAAAGGTGTTCTTAATGCAAAGGAAGAGGGTGGTCCTGTAACAAGACACAAGAAAAGGATGCTAAAAATACAAGTTCATGTCCTGCTCTATTAATGACTTTCAACTGCACGTTTTTGTGCAATGGCTGTCTCTTGATTTGGGCTGATTATTGTACATCATATTGATTATTTCCTGCCTTAAGCCCTTAAAAACTGAAAAAAAGACCTCAAAACCTATTTAGAAATCAGAGAATCACAGAATCACTGCACTTGAAGCAAACGAACCTGGTCTGGAATTACAGCAACATATTTGCAATCTCTGCAAAAAATGTTTTGCTTTGAAACCCCACAAACTTCCTCATGGCTGCCTTTTGGAGCCCCCAGCCAAAGTGTGATTCACAAAGTGGCTTGCTAGGTATATCCTGCAGGTGAGAGTGCATCCTTTCCTCTTTCCCTTAGCTGCCCCAAGGGATTTGTGGTATCAGCCTGTGTTCCCCAGGAGACAGGAGGAAGCAGAAGAGTTTTGGCAAGTCCCAACCCACGGAGGACACGTGTGGTGCCTCTCCAAACCTGCATCTAAAGATGTAGTTGAAAGTGACCATTGACTTACACAGCTGCTATGATTGGGGCACTTCATTCCTATTCCCATTAAGAAAAACAGCTTTTCTTTCATGCATGTTCTCCTTTTAAGTGGTCCGTTGGTCAAAGAGATAACTATGAGTGTCATTCTGTGCCTTCATGGGGCTGTTTACACAGTGTTCAAACTTAGACAGCACAGATCTGCAGAAGAGTAGCTAAAATTAAACAGCCTAAAATAAAGCTTTCTTCAGAGAACTTCAACCACAGCAGAGTTTGAGCAGGAAAAGCCTTCACTAGTAGATGACTAACAGGAAAGGGATGGTTCACAGTCACCAAAGTTAATCCATCTATGTATTCCCCTCCCACTACTCAGATACACTTTTTAGCAAAACCAGGAACTGACCACTGAGTAACAGTACATAAACTCCATGAAAGGAGGCTCACATTAATCACTTTCTTCTCCGTCTTGACAAAGAAGTCACCAGCAATGAAACTCCAAACCGCAGTAATCCCAGTCATCTTTTGGCTTGGCATCTTCACTGTGCACACGGTGAGAGGTAAACTTTCAAGCCAAGAGGAAGGCAGCAATTCCCACCGCGTTGCACCAGCATTCTGATGACCTCAGGATTTATTCTTAGCCAGAGGTGATTCATAAGATCAAACCTGTAAGAAATCTTATTGAGGGCAGTTGTGGCATAACTTGCCTACATGGGAGATTTCATTTTATGCCCTGTCAATTAGTGGTTGACTTCCATCTTAATGCAAGGAGAGTTTCTGCGCCTTAGAAATTTTTTATTCCCTCTCCTATAACTGTTAAGCCTTGAAGTCATATCTGTAGGTATCACCTTTTAATCTCACTAATGCCTTATGGCAATGAGCTCCATGGGTTAATGACATATTTTATGAAAAGTCCGGAGTTGATTTCAGATACAATCTTTTCTTTTTTTACTGTGCATAGTTTATTTGCACCTCTTATTTGTCCTTTTCTAATCTATGTAGCCATAATCCTTCTAGTCTGCTCATTTATCAGTCTGTCAAGCTTTTGGCACTGTATCTTACCCTTTCCTGGGGTTCTTATCTTGCTGATAAATATTTCATGGATGCGGAGGATACTGGAAATGAAAACTGCATTCAAGACAAAAGGGTATAACTGATTTAGACTATGAAATCTTATTCCCGACTTTGTACTATTTAAGACCTTTGAAGACTATTGTTGCACATTATTTACACGATCTTCTTCAAGTGGTGCTTTGATGTTGTCTAGAATGCACAGACCATACCTGTCGCTAAAGTTCTCACGCGTACACATAACCACAAATGAAAGAAAAACATTCATGGGAATCCGAGCACAAAAATCACAGGAACAAAACAGTCACAGGTAGCCCTATGCAAGCCAAGCACACAATACAAGGCAACAACAAAACCAAAGATGCCTCTAGCTCATATATAGATTATTCATGAAACAACCTATACATGCACTGAGCTTACTGCTATCATCTCTGCTGCTCCTGCTTATTCTCAGCAATTTCATTGAAAGAAGTTTTATATCTCATGGCCTGGCATTTGTATTTTTTGGGATAAGTAACTTGCTATTAAACATTTCCATGTATGGAGACACATGCAACAAAAAGTTTCTTGAAAAATACTCTGGTTTCTTTGTTATTAAGCATAAGGGAAGTGCTGGGGGTGACAAGGCTCAGAGGAGTAACCAAGGCAGCTAATAGCTCTCGTGACTAACATGCTGAAGAGGAGAAAATTTTGCCAAAAATGAAGTGAAAATGAGATGAAAAATATGTCTTGGAGATTATGTTGGAAGGATATTTTTCAAGAATTTGCTGTTTCATTGCAAGGTGAGTTTGATTTTTTCTAAAAAAGCCTTTGTTAAAGGCACAACAGGCAGCCAGAACATTTTCAGGGAAAAAAGAATTGCAAGGAATAAAAAGAGGGGAGATGGATTGGTCCTGTCAAGAGAAGAAATGGAGAGGAAAAGAGAGGCAAAGGGAGTAAATTCCAAAGGAGTGTGGAGGCAGAGAGAGAGAAAACAGGCAAAAGAAGGATCAGAAAAATGAATGACTGGATGTAGAAAAGGGGAGAATTGAAGCTACAGATGTGGACCTTTGTGCTCATGGCATTTCCTTAGAAAGGTGGCTGCAGCGGGGTGAGTTGATTTCTCAGGGAGATCCCACGGAAGGGAGAACATGTCCATAGGTGCTATGAACTTCTTGGTAAGAGCTAGCACAGACTTTCCCAGTAACGTCTCCATCACAGTAAATCCTCAGCGCATTCCCTCTGCACAACACACTTGTGTGGGGAAGAGAGGGATAACCACAGATTACAGCACCACTTCACTCGCAGGCATTCCTGAGCTCTCAGCCTTTTGACACTTACACTTCATGCCTTCCAAAATTGATTGCTTTTTCACAAGAACGGGCTTCCTTTTCGGAGCTGTTGCGCACACAGAATTTACAGGTGCTGCACACTTCTGGAAGTTGGCACCCAAAATAAAAGCACCACAGTTATACACTTGGAGAAAAAGGGATCAGCACTCCACAAACATACCTATTTTCTGCCATGCTCAACACACACAAAGGCAAGGGGAGATCCCAAATCCTTAGACAAAGTCAGTCCAAAAACTACCCCGGAGAGCTCTCTGAGGACTACATTCTCTCCAAGGACGACATCCACTCCTATTACCCCTCCCAAGACCACATCCTCTTCCAAATGCCTTTGTAAGGCCCCATCCACTCCCGAGCCTACACTCTCTGCTCTCCTAGTTCCTTCCCAAATGCATTTGCAGGGCCACGATTCCTCCCACCCCCACTCCCAAGGCCATGTCTGTTCCTAAGACCACTCTAAAGTTATATCCACGCCTTCATCACACAGTGTCTCCCAAATGCACTCTCAGAACTACACTGTCTCCCAAACCCACTCGTAAGCAATGATGCAAACTTAAAGCAGCAAACTAAACATAGCACCAAACAGAGCAGGAAACAGCAAACAAACCACCCACACCTCAAACTGCCTGAAACTGCTACTCACTAGGCAGCAGTGAAGTCTCTGAACAAACACGGGCTCCATTCAACCCTTCACCTCCGCATGGATTTTCTGGGAGTTAACTATAACGAGAGGTTAATAGCTCTCCAGCTGCAACCACATCACATGATATGTGAATGCATATATCATACGAGTCATTGCTGTGAGATGGAAAGATAGGGTCTGAGTTCTCTGAGCCTTTTCAGGGCCCTTCAAGTAAATCTATGCTCGCTGAATAAGACAGAACAGCTCCTTAAAGCCACAGCATCGTATCACTTCACTCCATTAAACAATAATGCTCCTGCAGCTGAAGTAAAGCAAGATGACATGTTGTGACTGAAACTTTGATGTCTAGGTTAAAAAACCAAAGTCTCAGCTAGCACAAAACAATTTGCAAATTCATGTCCACCTTGGCAAACTACTGTGTTTAGAAAACAAACAGCAAACTAAGAAAAATCCTGAGAGATTTAACTGTTTCAACAGTTTATATCTGTATTTCATGTTTAAACTTCAAAAAAATCTATATACAATTTCATGTTTAAACTTTAAAAAAATCTACATAAATTTCATGTTTAATTTAAAAATACCTTTAAAAGTTTGAAAATAAATCTTAATAAAGTCTCATTTACTGGAAAATGAATTCTCTTTGTCTGTGAAATTTGTATTTTGGCATAATCTGAGCCCAAACATGGGATGAGTAGTTGTGCAAACCCTCCCAAGTCCTGGCACTGATGCTAATATGGTGTGGGATGAGGTACTAAACATATTAGCTGTTACAACTAAGGAAAGAGGTGTGAGGTGTCTGAAATTTGACTGAGGGATAGAACAAGTTCCAGTAATTCACTTTGGGCTGATCTATTATATTAAATTAGCCCAGCTTGGCCTATACTGAGAAATTACAGAGAGCATTTTAGAAGTCAAGAACAGAGATGGGGTGATCAGGCATTCGAGGGTGGCAGAAATAGTGGTCTGATTCATTTTTAAAGCCAGCTGACATTTACACGTATGACAAAGTGGTGGGCTGGTGAAAGGCCTAAAGGAGGGGAAAAACCATCAGATAGGGAAGCCACAATGAACAAAGCAATTGTTGCATTAGGGCAGGTGGGGGAAGGTCCAGCAAAACCTCATTTTTACTCAGATAATGACTGTGGAAATTAGCTTGCATGGAACAGCTTGCTTCTGTGCTCAGTGCAATGTCCTGATCACAGACACCACTCAATAAGAAAAACAGACAGAAAGACACTGTCTTCACAGAAGAGCAGCGAGGGAAGGCAGAGAACACAACTCAGCTGCCTGTTCAAAATAGTAACTTAATGTAGTCGAGGTTTATTTATGACCACCTGGTCACTTGTTTCTTTACACCTTTCAGCAAACCTTTAAGAGCTGCCCAGGGCTTACATACTGCTGCTTTGTACTTCCTGTAATTTAATTTGCTCATCCCTCAAAGAACTCAGAAAACAAAGAAGGAATATTCCAAAATCCAGGAAGCTTGCAACTCTGGGAGTCAGTCAAAAGAATATATTTAACACAAATCAACAAGCCTACAATTTTTTTCCTTACAAATTGAAGAAGCTGCTAAATGAAGTAAGATCCTCTGGGGAATACAAACTCCCTTCATATACAGCACAGTGTCAAAGGAGGGACGGAAAGTGGGTATTTCTGTACTTTAGGCCCACCACCAGCTGCAGACACTTGGCCTTGGAGCAGGGTACTATCAGAGTTTGTTCAGCCTTCCCCTGTAATGAACTGTTCTCCTCTCCCCTCTAGTATTTCCAATTAATTTCCCATGGACTCAGTCCCTATCCACCCTTCCTGTTTCATGACAAAAAAAAAATCTATCCTCTGATTCAACTGAAGCAAAACAAGGCCAGTGCTCAGGGCTTCACAAAGCCTCCCTTTCTGTCTGGATTTATCCACCAGCCTGCTGTCATTTGGGGCTTGCTTTTGCCATCAGCCAAGCAGTCCTCACAGTCAGCTCCGAAGGCAGAGGGAGCCTGGAGGGAGTGTTCTAGAGCTTGATGGACACTGGGAAAAACACCCAGTTTTCCCAGATGGACATTGGGAAAAACACACCAAGCAAAACTTTAGGAGTTGGCAGAGGCAGAGAAGTATAACATATTGAAAGGGGTAAAACCCACTTTTTAAGCTCTAGATCTTATGGTCAAAAGCATGCAGTGCTATTTATTTCTCTAATCCTCATGTGTCAGTTCAGCTGTGATTCTAGGGCACAATAAAGTCCTTCTGCCTATTCACCTCCTGTGGCAGACAGGTGTTTCCAGTGCTCACAGCCAAATGATAACCAGATCCAGAACTACCTAACCAGCCAAATTCAGTCTCGCTCAGTCCAGCTTCACTGTAAGGTTACTAACCTCTCAAACAAAATTCTCTGATGCCAGCAGGTATTTAGCAGAATACAGGTTAAGGACCCTCAGAATTTGGCCCTGTAGTTTTAACTGACCAAAATCATGGTTGCTTTAGCTGCTTATGCCTCTGGGAATTCTTTTCACTGGTGCTCAAGCAGGTTTCTGGAAAGTGTTTCCACACTTTAGAAGAACAGTCTGGTCTGGGGATGTTGCTAGTTTGAGATTGTTCAGATCAGCTAACCTTTAGTTCCTTTTCTCTGCCAAGGTCTCTCATGGATTTAGTCAACATTGTATGACTGACTGTCTTTCTGCTTCTCCTTCTGGGTGGTACAGGCAGTCACGGTTGTGCAAGATTCATGTTTCCTTCAGCCAGAGCTATCCTTCCAGTCTCTAAATGCAAGCTAGTACAGTCAGGGAGGAGTCGGTGATCCTCTGCATAAAACTAGGTAAGATAAAAAGGCAAAAGAACTGCCAATAATGAAATAATATTGCATGACTGCATTTTTATGTGAGCTGCTCCATCTCTCTCCTTGGCCTTAGATCAAATCAGCTAGAATTACAAAGGGCTAACTGTAACCCTGTTATAAACCCATTCCAGGCATGCAAAGCAGTGTCTCTCCTCACTCTAGGTCAGATTCTTTAACGCAAAATGCGGCTGCCCCATTAACTTCCAACTTAGCTGACAGAGAAAAAAGTCCTGCAGTTTAAAGCCACAGATCACAACTTTAACTGCTTAAATTTCTCTCTCAATTAGGAACCACTTGTTGAACTGATGTTAAGTTCACAATTTTCAAGTGAAAAGCACTTTTCAAGTCCAAGCACCCAGAAAGATCCCTGCAAGCATACTCCATCATTTGAGGTAGATAATGAAGTTCAGCCTTCCTGAGGGAAGAAGGGGTGGGCATGTGGGAGGCACAGTGACTAGCTGGGTCTCCTGCACTTCTTCAAGCATGATGCAGGATAGCACAGTCCTTTCATCAGGGTCTCTACAAAGCCATTAACACCCTGGAGATCACTTTCTGCTAACTTTATTGCTTAGCTGAGTGTGAGAAAATTCCTTCTCTTTATTTACACAACTGCAAATGGCCGTTGTGTCACCAAAAGCACATTTTTGTTCTGTTAGCTATTCAGCAGGGGAGTTTTCCACTGAAATAACAACAGGTCCTCTATGTGATGGGATGAGGAAAACACAGCATGTATTTAGTGTGTTGTGTGCTGATAATGAATGATTTGGGGTTCCATGCATCATGGGTTGCTGATGGCGATGAGAAAAAATTCTTCCTAGCAACTAAGAAACTATAAAATCCACATCTGAAAGCTTGAGGAGTTTGTTTAGCAAGCCATGGCACAAGGCATTAGATGGATGTGGGACAGATAATGGGCTAAAAAGACTGTCCTACTCCCACATCACTGGTGTGATCGTATCTTCTGTAGAGCAATAGCAACAGGAATTTGTGAAAACAGCTGGCAGGTTGTTCACCATGAAGGAGCTGCTTTTGACCAGCTGATGGGCAGCTTTCTTGCCAATATCTTTGGACCTCACTGACAGGTCTAGACTTAGCTCAGGGACCTAGAACTGTCTATACTGGCCTTTGTCAAACTTTCTGATGGCATGCCCCTTCTCATCGCTTACTGCCTTCATATGGCCTCCCTCCCTGCAATGAATCCACAGCACTTCCATTCCTCCAGGTAAGAGACAGTCTAATACAATTTTTAAGTAAGGGTGTAAACACTCACCTCTCCTCAAACACACACACTCTGGAGGAACTGAATTGCTGCTTTCAGCTTTTTCTATGCCTCATAATAACCTTTGGGCACTTCCATAGCCTGCATCTAGTGTGGATCTAGGCTGTACAGACTAATCTCCCTTCTTGCTTCCTCAGTGATACCCTTAAACAGTGCTGGGGATCCTGACAAAGAATTTTTTTTGAAGGAGTTCAGGCTGGATCTACTCTGAAGAGAGGGCATCAGGTCCTAGGTCTCTCCATCTAGATCATCTCAATACCACTATATGCAATTATAAAACCAAGTTACTTTTCATGTGGGGGATGGTCTCTGTGGTCACCAGCTTGTGACTAACAGGAAAAGCAGCAAGGGCTGTAACAGTAAAGATGCCAACAGTGTTTCTATAGCAATTTCACAAGCCTTATCCCTTTTACAGCTAAGAAAGTGAGATGGTATATGCAAAGCTGGAAATCCAATCTGTGCTTACTTTGTGAGTGTAATGCAGTTTCCCAGCTACGCTCAGGTGACTGGAAACATAATGCTCTCTCCCTTCTAAACCATATGATGAGCATCAGGGAGAGACTGAGCTAACAATATAAATAGGATGTTTTCTGCTGAGCAGCAACAGAGGTTTTATTTTGAAATGTTTCAGCTATTTGCCAGAGGTAGGTAAGCCTTTTCTCTGTGTTTGTTTATGTAATCAGTGCTAAGACAAGCTTGTTTTTCTCTCATTTTCAATTCAAGTCAGTCCAGTGTATTTCTTCATATCCTTATGTTTTACCCATTGCTTAGCAAAATACAATAAATGGGACAATTTTTCTTATGCCAATACTCCTTTGCTATGAGTTCTTGTACAACTGACCTCTATTACTGCTACTTTGCACTTAAACAATCTTTCACCCATAGCATCACCAAACAAATGAAACCTTACAAATCCTCATGAAGTAACTGTGGTGGATTACTTCTTCCACACAAATGCACAAAGAATCACATCAGCACTGAAAATCAGCAACTGTGTGAAACTGTTCTTTAGCAATGCTCTTCAACAATTCAGGATGAAGGGAGAGAAAAATGCTCAAGGCCTGCTGCTCAGCTGGGGAACACTGGCAGAGCTGTCTCAAAGTCTGTCTAACAGAAAAGGGTGCACTGACTTAAGGCTGCACTTTTCCAAAATTATAATTAGAGCTTGCCATTGACTTTTCCAACAAAGAAAACTGTGATCTACTGAAATCAAAATCCAGTAAGGAAACATCACAGTTCCAAAGAACTTCTCTTGATTCAGGGGCTATGTTCCTTTCTACTGCCTAGACAGCCTGTCAAGAGCCCAAAGACCACAAGAGTCCCTCAACCTCAGACTGCCCCAAGAGCTTAATGGGAAAGACTGCACAGCACCGGGAGCTCGCTGGGAGACTCTGTAGCAAGTGCCGACAACGTGGTTTAAACTTGTGTTCTCAGAGCTTCTGTTCTTCCTACCATAGGCCAGCAGGGACAATGGAGACTCTCAAAAGCATCAGTGATCCTGCCTCAACAGATGCGCATCAGTCACACATCCACTCGATGTGTGTTTTGCGTGGCCCCCGGACAGCCCATGCTCTGTAATGGGTTCTTTCTTTCGAAAATCTACAGTTTCAAATTATGAAAGCTTTGGGGTTCCCAGCATCAAGGGAACAGATATAACAGCATTTCTCCGAAGCAAGTGAATGCTGGATATGTGG
The DNA here is from genome assembly GCF_036370855.1 of Dromaius novaehollandiae. NCBI lineage: Eukaryota > Metazoa > Chordata > Aves > Casuariiformes > Dromaiidae > Dromaius > Dromaius novaehollandiae. Next base: position 94,484,072 of record NC_088098.1, read on the forward strand.
ACTTCCACACTAGAGGCCTGAAAGCCCAAAGAATCCCTGCTCGAGGCAGCATGACTGTGGATTATTGAATCCATCCTGCTTCCCAAGGAATGCCAGTTGACCTTAAATTCCTGGCAACGGCCTGGAGAACTGACGTGCCAGTGAAGCTGAGATGTGTTTGAAATAAATGAATAAATAAAATGTTTTATTTTTTTTCCTCAAGAAAAGAAGTTTTCAATTCAATAGAAAACTCTAGTGTTGCTTTTTTTTTAGTTTTCCAAATGGAAACAATTGCCCCTTTTTTCCTGAATTTCATGGTTTCCAATGGTTCATTCCAGTCGGTATTCTTGAGTTTTCACCAGCTTAGGCTGTAAAAAATTTTAAACTCCATAGCCTTTTCCATCAGAGTGTGTCTTCTTGCATAATGAGTATCTATTAAGACTTGCATTAGTATAACACCTCCAGCAATTAGTTGTTGACACATCTTACGTATACATTGTGTAACGAGTTAAATGGGACAGAAGTTGAGTGGCATACCTCTTTTTAAACCACTAGTAAGTGTTAGACCTACGAACAAAGCAAGAGTCTTGATTCCAAGTCATTCTTAAGAGTCTTAGGAAACCCTTCAACCTGTCAGACTCTTATCTTTGTTACTGCTTTATAAAACAATCTACCCAGTTAAAAATATCCTAAGCACTACACAAAAATTTTAAGTTGTATAAATCATCAGTTGCTTACCCACTGCTTAGTGAATTCTGTGAACATGTCAAGTGTCAGTTATTTCCAGAAAATATCTGCTGATGAAAGGCCTCTGGTCTGTCTGAACTGCAAAGACATTCTTATTGTAGTCGATTCAATATGCACCAGTTTTATGTATTTTCCATACATTTTTTATGTGCATCCATATCAGAGGACAGAAATACTTTCTAAATAAAAAAAAAGATGAACAAACTTATGTGTGACGTTCGCAGAAAGCAGAAAGTTCGTGTGACTGTATGAAATTGGCAGTGAGCTGATTCTCCATTGTTTGTGCTTTGGTTCATCACTGTACTGAATGCTGTGGGTAGAGTTTGGGTTCCATGTAAGTCAGTTGTAAACCTGTGTTCTGACTCAGTGCTATTTAACACTCACTTTGAGCTAGAGCTGATTTGGCATGGGGGGAGGAGGAAGCTTTGAGCAAGAGAAGTGTTTTCAAAGCTGTTCACAAAAAGTTTTTGATGTTTGCTGATCCTGTAAATCAACAATATTTTTTTGAAACATCAAAATTCAGAAGGGGAAAAAATAGGTCACAAAAATATTTTGTGATAAACGATTTATCTTTTTTCACTAGGTCAAGGTTGCACTCACTTTACTTTTACAGCACCCCTAGCCAGGGTAGCTAATCACTTTTTGTTTTATTTTTATTTCTAAGGTGGCAAGGCTAAAGGAAACCTATGACTTGAAGGAAGCTTTCAGAAGCTTTAAAGTGTTACAGCAAGTTCTACTGCATTGTTTATGTAGAAAAAACATCAAACAAACATTGCCAAGTATATAACAAAAATTCCTCACATCACTGAAGCCTCTTTCTTTATCTATGTGCTTTCAGAAACTGAACATACCCATCTTCGATGACATAATCAAATTGTAACTGAAAACACTGATAAATGGAGTCTCCAAAAAAGACATCAACTCCATCTTCAATGGGGCATTTTAGAATGTCAGCTGACATTTCTGAAAAACAATTTGAAATAAATTGTGCATTATACAGATACACAGTATCTACACAGGAGCACAGATAATTTGTTTCAGAAGAGTTTTCAGAAATAACCAGCACTGTTCCAACCTTCTCATTTCATATAAATAGCTAGAGATATATTTATACATATTCATATATACAGGGCAAGATTATTATCACTGTACACGGCCAGAAAGGGTACAGCAGCTTCCTGGTAACTCTAAGTCACCCCACAACCTGTATGTACATAATAGATCTACTATGAGATACAAATTTAGCTAGCCAAGATCCCCACATTACAGACACTCAAACTTAGCTTTCCACAAAGGAGTCGATAGGATTTCTCAGATACGGAGTTATTATGAGGCTTTTTGTCTTGAGCTTTTCTAGTGAGCAGGCAAGGGTGTTTTCCCGTGACAGTATATTTCAGGTTCACAAGTCAGCCTGTTCCTTCTGTGTCTTATTTCAAAACCCTGTCAGCAGATTCCTCATCTCAGCCTCTAAAATCTGAAGGTTAGTCCCGCCAGCCTTCCCAGATACAGCAGATGCTCACTGAAAGCTTTTATAATCTTATGGATATAAAGCCCATTAAAGATGCAGGTATTTTCCCAAAATAAAAATGGGCTTTAGAGCCTTTAATGGAACTAAAATAGCAGCAGGTCTGACTGCTGACTTGGTGCTTTTCCCTTCGCCAGACCTCTGGCCTGTACTGGAGATCAGTGCATCTCTTCAGTCTCCAGAGAGGCCCCCTCATTTTCTTTCACAAGAGCCGAGTACGGTGCTTGTACTCTGCTGATGGTGAGATGCTGCAAGAGTGGCTACAGCCCAGTATTAGTTTTCTGTTTTTCCCTAGCTCTCTCCTGGCAACTGTTCCTTTCCTTAAGCAGAGCTAGCTAAGTGGCAAGCAGCTCTGAGGATGGATCTCCACACCTACACAAAACCCCACAGGAAACAGACTGCATTTAGTGTGAACACAAGGTGAGCTGTGTGTAGCGCTACTTGTAAGATGATGTAGGAAGAGGGGGCTTTGGTGATTGCTTTCATCATTGTTTTCCTACCACACTTTCTGTTTCGCGCTGGTGCTGCCCTCTATTTCTGCTACTTTCCCTGTCCCCCTCCTTTTAGTTATTCCTGTTTCATTTAAACTCCCATCCTTCTTATTTTTAGCTCCATCTCTCCCTGCATTGTGTTTTGTCCAGGCAACAGCAAAACATATAAACAAGTCTTACAGCCAAACCCTGAGCTCCTTTCTTAATCTTCACTGCTCAGCCCCTCACAGAGCCCCTGCGCTCTTCTTGCCAGCCTGGCTTTCCTGCGTGAGGCAGTAAGGCGTTAGAGAGCACAGAACCAGGGAAGGTGGGAGTGAGAAGCACAACAGGACCTGGACCTGCAGCCTCCTCCCTGCTCGGACATGGGGCAGGAGGAGGTGCCTAGCTGCAAACCACGCTAGCTGCCTTCAGTCCTGGTGTCTTGCATGGCTGCAGTGGCCAATGTACGCTGTCTTCTTCCTGCCTCTGAGAGGCCAGGACCAGCCTGCTGCACCTGTTAAGCAGCAGACAGAGCTCCCCATGTGCCCTGTGGGAGCACATGCCCTAAGACGCAAGGTTACGCTCCTTCAGCCTTCGGGCAGGCAAACCACTGAACCCAACAGAGGAAGGTGAAAGCTGTAGTGTGGCCCTGGGTGAGCTGGGAACAGCATGGACACACACCCTGCCAGGAGCAGGAGGTATGAGCCAAAGGTTAACCCAGCCCTCTAAGGAGTACGGCTAAAAGCTGATCATTCCTGATGGGGGGAAGTCTTGCTCTCAGATTTTAGCCACACATAAATCAGCTCGTCTGTAACAAAGCAGTGAACCCTGCAGCAATCCATGTCCTGTACCAATGTTGTTTATTAATGAAACTACAGACCCGTAAACAATACTCAGAGGGAAGGATGGCTGGGCCGGGTATCGCAAGAGGAATCATGGTGTGTGCCAGCTACATGAAATGTGAACTCATCTACCTCAGCGGAGCCAGAAGCAAGGGTCAGCCGGTGAGCACTTCCCTGCAGCAGCCGCTGGAGTCAGTTTCATCAGTTCAGCTCTGTGCTTGGTACCTTCTTTGCGAAGTCCTACACGGAAGAAAGAACAGATAAAACCAGTAAAATATTAAACCACATTCTCCAGATGAGAACAGCAGTTGCTTCATTAATGAAACATGTCCAGGGAAACCATGCTGAGTTAGCCAGAGAAGCTGGCAGGATCCCTCCTACCCTCCTACACCTGTTAGTGCTTGACCCTCCCTTTTCTTATGCATTCTTAAAAAAAGAGAGAGAGTGAGAGAGAGAGAAAGAGAGACTGAGAGCAAGACATGAGAAGCCAGCAGAGCATGTCCCAGACAATGGCCCTTTGTCCTGTTCTTCACGTTTGACTTAGTGGAAAACAAACCAAGAGCTGAGGATACACCAAGCCAATTGTAAATCAAAATATGTTTGCTCCCCTTTATGCTTGTTGAAACCACTTGGTGGTTCATGGTAGCTTTAGGTTTATGTGAGATGTAACTGCACAAAGCAGTTGCTATCCCAGGACTCTCAAAGCATACCCATTCCAGCACACTGTTCTCCAGCTCCCTATCTTTTCTGAGCCTATGAAAAATTTAGGCATACGCTTAAGGATATCTGGGCATATGTAAGCCTACAGAGATGCAGTTACAGAACAGAGATCTTTCAGATCAGGCAGCTCCAGATTTACCACTGGCCAAGTTGTTATCATGAACAGACCATTACAAATTCTCAGCTTGGTGACATCAAGTTACCACAGTGGAGATACCTAACCAGAAACAATCTCAAAGTCTCTGGGCCTTATTCACCATCCAGGGATGCTCCTCTGAGTATGAACATGACTGAAAACCAGGAAATTACAATCTCTTCAAAAAAAAAAAAAAGACTTGTTTTTGGGTGGTGAAGCACCATGGGTTTTAATACTGCCATATAAGTAACAAGTCAAAGCTTGATTCCTTGGAGTCAGAAAGAAGCTGGAACCCAGGGAGCTGCACAAGGGCAACTCTTGTTAGTCTTAAACAATAGTAGTTCATGTATTGTGGAGAGCTAAGTGGGCAACGATACAAGTTTAAGAGACCATTTTTCAGACTGCCCCTTGCTATAAAACAGCTACAGCAAAACACATGGGCAGCACTAACTACAGCAGTAAGGCCTAATGAATAGCAAGTATAGTCCACGTGACTTTTTTAAGTAATTTTTTTTCATTTTTTCAGGACTATTTTACAAGGTTCTTTTTTAAACCTCTAACGCCTACTCAGATTAAAAGTGAATGTTCTGGAACACATGAAAGACTTGAGCAGAAATTTTTCCGCTTGGAAGTAAAACTGCACAGATGAAGTTTCAAACCAACTTTGCCTTGCACCTGACAGCGTTCCCACCTTCAGCCTGTTCAAGTCCACCGAGCACAAGGAGCTGGCATGGATAAAACATTTCCCAGAAAAGGAAAAGCAAGAAAATGAGAAGTCAGGAGCAACAAAGTTCGTCAGTTCTCTTTTTGCTGTAATTCTACCAACTTTACATCCAATTAGACCGGTGCATCTGTCTGGGGCTCCAGGTCCCAGCCCAGCAGAGCTGTGCAAGCCATTTTCACTAGCAATGAAAATTCATATGCCAGACTGACATGCCAAGGTAGAGTAGCTGAGACAGAGCCACACAGCCCAAGCTGCTAGTTCTGCCACATGACTGTAAAATGCAGCAGGCTGACAGCAGGACGGAGAGCAGGGGAAAGGTGACGCTTGCTGCAGCGTGATTTAGCAGAGCTTATCCGCTACAACCCTGAGAGAGAAACACAAGAGCAGGGCTGGGGAACTGCTGCCCCAACTCCCTCTGTTACAGCTGCGACAGAACAAAAGGGAAAAATCGGAGAATTGTATTCCTGCACACACTTCTGGGCCTCACCTTTTGGCTCAATACTTACTCATTTTAAAAGGTTCTTTTTCCAAATGCAAACTAGAGATAGAAGCAGCGTCATGCACTGATAATAACGAATTTCAACCTCTATTTTTTTCTAAGAAAAGCAAACATTTCTGAGAGAAGGAGCCTTTCTGCACCAAAACTGTCACAAACCCTATTTTTTCACTGAAAAAGCTATCCTGAGTCAGAAATTTTCCAATTGGACTTATCCAGCTGAACACATTGAAAGTCAACTCCTTCCCAGTGCCTTTGGCCACAAAGTACAATGCGTCACAAAAAACACTGCCTCAAGACAGCCTTTAAATTCGTGTTATCGAGATCATATTGAGGAGATGACTAGTCTTCCTGGAAAGTGCATCCGTGGTCCCTTGACCACAGCGGTCTCCAAGTTATGCCCAGTATCCCCAGTTCATTACTCTCGCTAAAATCATTTCAAACACTGCACAACATCAGATGCAGCCTTACAAAGGTTTTTAAAACGTCCACCACCTCCTATGAAAAAGGCCTGTCTAAATCAAATTAAAAGGATAAATAACATACATGCAAATGGAAGAAAATAGGAAAAGGGGGCTCTGCGATGAAAAGCGTATCGATAATGTCATACCACCTTGAGCAAATCATTTTAAATCTGAATGCTGGAGAGCCTTCCTGAGGCTAGAGCAGGAGGGTAACCAGCCGGGAGTCAGAGCCAGACCGCAGGGCATGCTGGGATAACCCAAGTTTAGCCAAGGTTCGAAGGGGGCTGAGATGTGCAAAGGCAGAGAGACACTCTGCACAAGCACATGCTCAGAGGCCTCCACACTGTGGCATCAATCAGGCTGGAAACATGGCACCCATAACGCTCTTCAGTAAAGTAGGATTTCCACTGGTAAAGGCCAGAAAAGCTATACCCAAAGAGGTCAGCTCTGAAGCAGAGCTGATAAGAAGCCCCATAAGCTTTACAGAACAAGCTCTCAGAAGGACACTTAAAGTACACAGGTCGGTTAGCATTAAACAAACATCCGAAAGAAAAAAATCATTAAATCTTAAATAAAAAACACTACATCATGAATCAGACAATGAAAAATCACTATGTGCAAAAAGTAGAATTATAGTCCATTTTGGTTCCCACTAATATACTTGTTAATGAAGCTCACGTGTGCAGGCAGAACATCATGGGTTCATGCCCTCCGCGACTCTGCCCTTGGCTGCTGGGCGGTTGGGGCTCTGGCTCTGCCCCCGCGCCCTGTGCAGGGCACTGATCCTGCCCGCTGCCCTTTCCGGCTGGTTGCGGGTGTCAGGGAGCAAGGACTCTGAATGCAGAGAGTCTGGCGTGAGCAGCTGCAGCTTCTGGTGCAACAAGGGAAAGCCCAGACCTCAGTGGAGTAACTGTTATTATAAAAATTCAAGCCACAAAAGAAAAAAATACCAAGTTACAAGAGCATCAGGGAGAAATAAAAATGATTCAAGCTTAACTCACCTCCAAAATGGAGTCTGAAAACAGGGAGCAAGAAATACCGAACAAATCAGATCTTACCGTAGCAAGAATCAGGTACCAAAACTATCGTGAAAACAAAGGTTTTCGAGAATGAGGGGAATGAAATTATAAAAAGTGAGGTTAAACCTTCAGTTCTAGTTCTCACTTAAAGGATAGTATTTCCTCCAACACGAAATCTAACAACTCCCATTTGGATCAATCTGGGGTTAGTTTGGAGGCAAAGTAAATCACCACCCTCATTGCCAGGGCAGTGTGGATGTCAGCCAGTAGGAGGGCTCCTATCCAAATACATGCCAGATAGTTTGTAAGGTTAAAAGACATCCCAGACCAACATGGCTTATCCTCCTGATCTATATTTCCAGGCAGAAAATATAGATCTCGGAGTCCCAAATACTAGTCTGCTTTTTCTTTTCTAACCCCTTTTCTCTGACACTTTGCTTACAGTTTCCTGCACATATATAATGCTAACACAGTAACTCGTCTTGACAGTGTGTTGGAAGATTATTTCCATACAGTTTAAAGCAAATGCTAGAGAACACAACTCTCATTTCAGCAGTCATTTGGCAAGAGGAGAGATGTATTTGAGGACAGATGACTTCTTTTTTTTCCCCCCAACAAGATTAGAGAGTGGATAGCTTCTTTTAGCTGTTTCCAATTACCCTAGCCATTTATCAAGTTAGGATAGCCGTTCAAACCTCATGACCAGAATTAGTTTCTTTTCTGATATCTCAAAGACTTCCATTCTGGTGTTAGAGCTGCACCAAAAATGGAACCGTTTATGTGTAGCTTCCACCCAGAGTTAGTTATAACAACATGCCCTTCCAAAAAGTCTAGCATGTCGGAGCCAGAAAAGCAAACAGCAAATGAAATAAATGGTTCTATTCTCCAGCTGATGTTGCTGAAGTGTATTTTTGCATACTGTCTGTACACATAAAGAATTATTTCTACTGTCAGCTTGACTTTTATCTCAGAAGGAAAGGTGCAGATACTGTTCTAAAAAGAGAGAGACACGCACAGATTTATGGCAGTCTGCTAAAAATCAAACTGACCTGAGCAACGTGCACAATTTAATCTGCAAGGAGGTATTCGCAAGGAAAAGTCCCTCCCCTCTTTGATCAGCAGCTGCAGGTGATGAATGCCCCAGCACTGCCTAACGCAGCAAGAAGCAGGCTCTCGGAGTCTATTTACTGCGCAGCCAAGCAGAGCCAGCTCAAGGCTTTCCATCAGCAAAATTCCGTTTTGATGTCCAGGGACAGGAGACCAGGGACAGGCTGCTCCTGCTGCGGGAAGGGGAAAGGGAAGGACGTGGGGCAAAGAGCTGTAGGTCTGGAAGCTGCAGCGGCCGAGGCCATTGCCACGCGAAGGGGCAGCCCTGCGCTCGCACCTCTCTGGTGCCGGCAGCAGCAGCCTGGCTTGTGGGGCTTTGGCGCTGCAAAAGCGAGGGCCATTCTACTGCCTCCTGCAGCCTCCTTACCCTGGCAGCGGCCTACTGCTCTTACACCTGTCACCGGCCCTGCAGACAGGCACAGATGATGATGATAAAGCAGATGGATCTCAATACCCCTTGGAGGTCATTCATTTCCCAGCGCCCTGTTCTATCAATGACATTTGTATGGCTGTCCTTATGCATCTTCTTGATGCCTCTAAATGCAGCAGGACAGACCATGAAAGCAAGGATTACCTGAGAGTGAGTCGTAAGTGTATTGCACTGCAATCATTCAACCCTTTCATGTTCTTAACTTCCAATAAACATTATCTATGGCTAACTGGTATTGTGCAACTTTATTAATAGCTAAAAATCAGCTGGAAAACCAGATATGCTTTCCAGTGATAAATTCAAGTCATGAAACCTTTATTCAGAATTGTATGGCTGAAAAGAATAATCTCATTTCAAGCTCATGCTTTTGGTTTGACGCAAAACAAAATAATGATTTTTGTTTCATTTCAGCTTACATACAACACAACTCTGGGTCTGTTTTCATTCAAAAATAATGAAAACGGAAGACTATTTTAAGACAAAGCAAGATAAAAATCATCAGTTCGCTTCCAGATATTGATTTAAACAGAAAATCCGCAGGTAGCTTTTCCTGAAAGGAAACCCCAGCTTTTTATTCAAAGCCAACATTCTCCTGTGAAAATTTTCACTGCTACTGTGCCAGTAGCAGAACAAGCTACAGGACTCTGCAGCTCCGCAATCGCCCCCAGTGGGGCCTTCTCCACTCCTGCCACACACACTCTTCCTCCAAATCCTCCTCCTCCTCTAAACAAGACTCTAACCTGAAAAAAAAGAAGTACTGAATACAAAACAGCAACATATAAATACAAAGGTGTGCCTCAGACAACTTTTCACCATGAACTGCTCTTAAGTAAAAACACATTTTTACATGTTGTAAAGGAAGCAGGAAGCATCTGCAACATCTAGAGCTTTTGGCAGGTGTATTTTGTCCATTTTAATGTAAGGGTGCGTCTAAAGGTAGCAAAAGAGATGAAAATAAGCATTCAGTGACCGAGGTTGCAATAACTTGTGTCCTTTTAACTAAACATGAACACAGAAATCAGGGAAGTAGATAACTTGGATACCCTTGAGAGATGTAGATTGGGAGCACTTTTATTCTTTTTGTAATTTAACAGCTTCCAACTAAACTGTAATTGCAAACATTTTTGCTGGAAAAAATTGCATACAGGAGCCCATCTGGATTTGTTGATTGAATTCTGGGCTTCATCCATCACCACTGAAACTTAGAAGAGCTTTGCTGCTAATTTTCTCTGTGGGTTGAATCAAGCCCAAAGATTCTCTGAAATACCTGCTTGAAGATGAAGAACTACCTGAAGGGCCATTATCAGTTTAATTTAGATACTGTAAATGGACACACATTTTACAAAAATAAACAGTGTCTCCAAAAACCCTACTTTAACACCCCCCCAGACTTGTACTTTTTCATGAGCTAAACTGAAAGCTGCTTGGAGAAGGGGGTAGGTGTGGAAATGACTCCAAATCTCCCTCCGACGCGACCACAGGGCTGGAGCGTGTGTGACACTGATGAGAAAGACCAACTAATCTGCAGCAGGCAGGAGCCCTGACTGCAGCGTGAGCCCCCAGCTGTACTGAGGAGCAACCCTCCTCCCACGAGGTTACCCTGTGCATGAGGGGATAGATGGTAAAAGAGAAACAAGGAGACTCCTTCCAAGTCTCCTAGATTTCAAAGGCAGAAGGAGGTGCCCTAATCCTGCTCTGCATGGTACAGCAGGGCTTCCCCAGCAAGGGAGAGTGTGAAAGGCAGCACGTGCAGGTAGTGAAGAAACGGTGTGGGACTAGTTCCAGCTGCCTCGTGCTGCTTCTTCCACAGCAAAGATGTCTCCACCTCAGCTAGTCCCCTTAGGCTCCCCTTTATAGTCAAGAGCAGTGGAAAGAAGCCCTTCTACAAAGCAATTCAGTTGACTAGTTTTAGAGATGTAGTTCAGAAAAAGACAAAATGAACCATTGTTCATTTTGTTCTCCACTAAATATTCTCCACTGAATATACAGAGTCAAAGTGACCTGCTCAGATCACAGGCACCTACATTAGCTCAGATGGACCGTGCTTAAAAACAATTTATACAGTAAAGCAGCAGCATGTACAGTAAAGCTTTTTGTTCCCCTCCTTTTAATAAGGAGCACTGTAAGCTACTGTGAGGATAACAATTTCCCCCCCCACCTAGTGGTGGGATTGCATTTTTAAAACATCCCTCCCATTTTAACTGACTGCACTGAAAATAGTACCACCTTTCCGAGAGATGCCCAAAATCTATGGCTGTGAGTACAGCGAGTTCCACAGACTAGGTCTCAGAAACTGGAATGAGTCCCTTGGTTCCCAGTCCTTTGCTCTAATGTCCAGGTCGCATTACTTCTGCTTTGCAAAAAGGTTAAAGTATACAAAAAATAGATATACCATACCAGTCATTACTTTCTTATTTAGACACGGGCTACTAGCAATTGCCTCTTCATGATTATGGCTTTTGATTATTTCTAGCTCCTTTAACTCCTAATGAGTTTTGTTACTGAACTGCAAGAACTGCCATTAACATGGGATATCTGCTTCAGGGTCCACTTGCCTGTTAGCCGTTTCACAAACGCAAGTAAAAGATGTTTTATTTCCAGACTAGGAATAGTTTTTGAGGTGACTCAGCTGTGGGACAGATTCCCAGCAACGTTCAGCTCAGCATCACGGTTAGATTTTTCTACACTAGTCCTTGTCTTTACTATACATGCTAAAATCCCACCTTGTTCCTAAAGGACAAGGGTCTAATCTGTGTTTTAATACAGGCTATAGACTGTCAAGCACTCTAGTGTAAAAGGAGGGTGCATCCTGCTTGATTTTCAGGATGCTCCTAGTGATTTGTCAGACCGGAGCTTTCAAACAGGTAAGTTTGTTACTACAAGAAGTTCCCAATGGTAATTTCCTAAGTGAATGTGCCTGCCACGTATATATACCCTTTCTATACCGGCTCTATGCTCCATACGCTTTCTTTCTGGCTATTAAACGCCGATTGATTCAAGTACATTTAACCATCTGTGGCCCTAGGCAAGGCTCTCTCCAGTCATTAGTTTGAACAGAAATAGGCTTGAAAGACCAAGCACATACAACTGAGAATTCACAGAGCACAGATACAAAAAATACGTCTCATGTAGACCATAAGCAATATATGGAAAAGCCTATTACAAGGCTGAATATCTAAAGCTACAGATAACGCAGATTTCAGACAATTCATTGCGGGTGGAAATGAGGCCTGATGAGCCAAAAAGATATTTTTAATTACCTGCCTTTCCTTCTTAGCTCCCCAAAGTGCTTGGTACATTACTATAAACAACTAACTGCTTAGCTTCCCAGTGGGTATGCACCAAGAGTTAAGTCCCAATACACCATATAGCTAAGTATTTTCAAATGCAGTCAGATAAACAGACATCTAGCCTAATAACATTTTAGCTGGTCAAAATACAATTCGGGTCTTCTCCAGCAAAGCCATATAATTCTTGCTGCCAGTTTTGCAGCCATTGTGTGTTCGCTCTAGTAACTCTTTTCCCCTTCCCTGTTCCCTGCCTAAAAAAGATCTTTGCAAAAAAGTACAATTGGCCCTAAATTTATCCTCTCTCCCTGACTCCAGATCCAGCCTGGACATAGGTTTTCTAGCTCTTCTATTTGCATATTCTTCTGCTGCTCTCCTGCTTGCTGAGAAGGTCCTGGGGAACTAGTAGGAGAAAGAGTTTTTCCATGAAAATTAAATCACAGTCTTCTGTCCTTTCTTAGCCTCATGTGAGAGAATATTCCAACATTTTATGTAATATAGAAACAATCCTTTATGTGGCAGGGCAGAAAACGTACCGTCATATCGTAATTGATGGGGGGGTTAAATATGGTATCCAATTCCTTCCATGCTCTTTGGCTTTTCACCCAATGGCATGATTCCATTCCCTCAACTTCTGGGCTGACAGACTTTTGTTTATCTAGTTCCATAATAGATAGATGCAAAAGAAATCTCTGATCCTGGGCACAAAACTGCCTATGCCAGAAGTTAAATTCAAAATCAGAGCAAACAAAGGCGGCAGCTGCTCCCTCGCTTCCTATGCCAACAATAATAACCAGTTACAATGAAACTAAATCTACCTGAAACAGAAGGAGAAGGCACCAGATCCTCAGCCTAAAACAATCAGTGGAACCGAAAGCATTACATTAGCCAGCAAGTTTTGTGCCACCCTCACTTTGAATTACTGTCCTTTTGTCCCCAAGCCCTGGGAATCTACTACAGAAATAAAGACTTACAAGTGCCTGTACCAACATCTGCCTGAAGTCTCACCTTCCCACAAATTACAGTTAGCAGCTGAGCTGTTGCACATTCCCTCTGTATGGCTCAAAGCCAGTGGGATGCAGTGAAGACCCAACTCTCACATATTCCTCCATGCCTCCTTCGGAAAGCTTATTGTAGCTTTGCTCTTCAACCAAAAAAAAAAAGCCTGCAGCAACAAGCAAAAGCCTTGCGTTTGTCACAGACCTAATGGGCATCAGAGGTGGGAAAAGTCACTGAAAGAAAAGGCCAAGGGTATGGGGAGAGGTCACTGTAGCAATCCCCACACTAACGCTGACAGGCTCATATAAACCTGTCCTTAAAAGGCACATCTGAATTTCTCCCCCATGGACTTTGTATGCCCCTTTCAGTGCAAAGCCATCTCTTTTAGTTGAACTATCAGCCCAAAATTAATCTGATTTCAGTTTACAGCTTGGCTTTAATGGGATGCATTTTGGGGACTAGCAGCCTGTCTGCAATGTGGTAAATACCACAGAGCACCAGGCACCACCGATCTGGCACAGGCTCCTGCAAATGCATTGCCAGGTTAACATGTGTGCATACAGCCTTGCAAGAGCCATGCATTCATTGGCAAGTAACTGGATTTAACTTCAACAGGCAAGAATTATTTATTTTTCGATTACAAATGAAATTTCACAGGCATCCTCAGTTATGCTTGAACCTTCCTGCACAAAGAAATGGAGAGAAATACTAGGTTTTGCAGTCACCAGCAATTAATTTGCTACTTGCTTAGCCTGCAGTTTTGGGGACATGGTGGCACCAAGTAGCACTTTAGCATTGCTAGTGCCATGCCTGGCTTTTGGACTGTGCTCTAGATACTATGCAAGTAACTGCAAAAGAGGTATCTCTACACCAGAGGGATGGCATAAGCAGACCACTGTCCAAGCCCAATGAGGTGTAGCTGTCCTGGGGGGAGCACAGCCATACCCAGTTCAGCACGAAAAGAAGCTCTGCAAGGAGGAGTCAAAAAGGGTTTTTTGGCCAAAAAGACTGCAGGGAACCCAACAATCATCATAGGGTCCAGAAACAGGGATCTTAATTAAGCACCCAGATACTACTAAAACTCACTGCCTGAATTATTTGCTATCTACTGCTCAAAGCCATCAGAAGAGGTACACCAGCCATTACAGAAGTTGAACCTTAGCCTCTAGAGACCCCCGTGTTTCAGAAAGTAACCTCTGGAGCATTTGGGGTGCTCCTCTATGTGGAGAAAAGAGCGAGCATGACTTGGAGTCAATGCTTGGTGCTGTCTCCACGTGCTTTGACTATAAAGGCCTTACCCCAAGCCACTGTTTCAGAAGTACAGAGACTAGTTGAAAGGGAAGGAAACTGAACCAGTGTAAATATTCTCCACTCCAACCTTTCAGATAACCCGTGGTTATGGTTAAGTCTCCTCAAAGCACAGGTTACTTATTACCTCAGAAGAGCCCTATGACACCATTCTTTTTCTCCATGTTTCTCCTCCTCTGCAAACAAAAGTATTACTAAGCACACGATGCAGCTGGCAGCAAAGCCCACTCTTTTCTTCACCAACTCGCAGCACGCTCACAAACTCCCTTGCCCACAAACCCTTTCCAACCTATGTGCTTCACACACACCCTGCCCCACACACTCTGTCCCTTCACTTGGCCAACATTTCCCCTCCAAGTATGCAGCATCACAGACATATTTTCCCCCACCTTACCACATATTTCACATGATGAAGAAACTGTATTTCCTGGCCACAAGACTGCTGTGTTCTTTAACAAGCCATGCTTTCACTTGCGAGACCCAGACAACTCTTCTTAGGCCGTTTTTGTCACAGAAACAAATCCCTGCAAACATTTACAGCCAGTCCACACCAAGTGTCTGCCTTTGGGTTGCAGCTTTATGATTTTAGAAAAGAAGAAGATGGCCACACTCCGAGTGAACTGTAGTGATGAAACTAAAATCCTTCACTGATCAGCAGAAAAGGTACAAGGCAGAAGTAGCATTTCAAACAGGTCTGGAACATGACTTGGAGGAACCATTCCCTAAATGAAAAATATCAGTCTCCATGAAAAGATGAGGCCCACGAGAAGGCAGAAATAACTAGGGTTCTTCTACCATAATTGCCTGTGATGCCCAGGGACTAGGCCAAGGACTGCTAATTCTGCCCCTGGGGGCTATAAGCTGGAGCAGGGTCGTTCCCCTCACCTTGCCGATGGGAAATGGAAGAGAAAGGCAGGAGTGACCGTGGGCTGTAAATCCATAGCGGAGGTGGATCTTCACACTGGCCACTGCAGCTCAGACATCCACCATGGTCCTTCGATGTATGTGCCCGTCCATTCAGACCTGACCGATAACATCAATTCTTTTCACATTGGCCACCATAAAACAAGCTGTGACTATAAAATATTGTCACCCAATGTGAAATTTAGAGGAAAGACTAGGCAAAGAAGGGTTTTGTTGGCAAATCCTAAGCCAACCAGTCTCCCCTAACAAACCCCTCTTGGCCAAAGGATCTCTGCAAGTCCATACAACAACATAAAACATGTTAATGCCCAAAACAGCATGTGGGTGCATAAATCACTGAGATACTGGATGTGAATTCTGCTTCCATGGGAAACAAAATTTCACTTAGAAATGAATAAATCACTGGAACCTCAAAAAAGGTGAAATGTCACACTAACTTTTTGTCTCAATAGATATTTCATTCTTGACCAGTCAGCTTTAAAAAAAAAAAAAAAGCTGATTTTTTCTCACGATTTTCATAGTAAGATCAGAAATAAAATCTCATCCTTTAAAGACTCGCTTCAGCTAACAAAGCAATGGAAACACAATATGGGTCTGTAAAATATATGGGTATTGGCTGAGAAATCAGTGATAACCTTTCATGCCATTTGTAAAGGGAGAATCTAAATAGCCTTTACAAATCAAGTTTCAGGCTCAGAGAGGATGTGGACAGTAGCAAATTTCCTCTTACCCACCTCAGAATAAACAGCTCTGAAAATAAGACTTTTTAGAAGACTTTGTGATTGTCAGCCCCAAAACCAGCAAGTTTGGCTACATTCAAAACCCTTAGACAAACAGCAGAAGTCATGACGGCAACTCCTTCCCATTAGCCCTCTTGCACGATGTCTTGTAAATTCTGAATCTCTCTAATCTCCAATTTAAATATAAAACTTCTTGAAAATGCAAGGGGGCACAAAAGGTTTTAAGGGAAACCACATGCTCCTTGAATTTATTAGACCTTCTCCATCAGATGTAGCCAAAACCATTTCCACATGTCCTAGTAAATGCTGGCTCCTGACTAATGAATTACAGGGGTAGTATCATGGAGCAGAGATATACATGTAGGAGGCTCTCGCAAGAGCCAGCTGGAGCCAGCTGCAGAGCTGTGCAGAAGCTCAGGCTTATAAAAATTATGTTGTGTAAGACAATGAATGAAATAAATCCTGATCCTGAATGATACCAAACATCATTGTCTGGTTCACTTAAAAAGACAGTCCATGACTCCAGAATTTATTTCTGTCTATGCTCCAGCAGAACCTCAGCAGGTTGATCTTTATACACGGCATAAAGTCTTTCTTCTCTCCTGCATTTCCTGCCTGAAAAAAATGTAGGCTTAATTTTGCTTTTGATTTTTGCTAGGGGATGAAAATCACTCAACAGCACCTGAATATCATCTTTAGTAGACTTAGTATATATAAACACATGTATATGCTGTAGGATTTTGGTTCCTGTACAAAATAGGCCTATTGCAGCAAGGCAAGCTGCCCTGCTGGTAGCTATTAAATGAGTTTTATACTCCTTGAAGGGGATGGAGAAGCTTGCGCAGTCCATACACTAGCAAAATTTGGACCTATGGATCCAGCTAGCCTCAAGGAGCAATAGGGCATACTGTTTTGCAGACAACCTTAGGCATTGCCTAAAGACACACTGTAAAAATACCCACAAAAATGCCTCTATCATTACTATCTCTGCTGTAATGGCACCAGTGAAAAAAATTACACTTCCAATTCTTTCTGTTGTGGATTGAGACAGTTCATTTTCCGTTTGTATACATTAGTAGGACTCTCATCTGGGCCTGCCAACAAGACAGTAATTATACAAGGCAAGCTGTGGGATATGTTATATCCTACAGATATGACAGGTTGGATTTAAAATCCAAGTCCTGGCTGAAGCAGACGTGTGGTTTTCAGTAAAGTACGAACTGGATTAGCTGTGTCAAGACTCCTGCCTTCCTTTCTCCAGAACATATACTCCACACAAAACAATTCTAGCTAAAGAAAGAGAAATGAGAGAACAGTCTTTTTAAATGCAGGTCATTCATTTGGTCATAAGACATAAAGATAGCCTCGGAGGTACTGGGCTGGAATGACACAGGTTGCACAGTGAGGAAGAGAGAATGAGATCTAGATCATCTGACTGCTTTAGTATCTTGAAAATTGCCAAACAAGCCAACAACCCATAGCAGCTGTAGGATGGTACGTAACACTTCATTGACCAGCCAAGTTACTGCCGCACTTGAGTGTTCCCACGGCAAAGTACAGCATAGTGCAGGGCTGTATCAACCCGTACTAGCAAATGGAGCGCCACCAGCAGTCTTATTGACTGGAAGGCAATGATGTGTAATTGTAAGATACCGCATGACTGGAACCCATTAAGCTTTATTGTAACTTCCAAGATCCTCAGCAGAAAACATACAATTAACTCCTTTTCATGCTCAGAGGCACTGTTATGGTTCTTTAGCTCCACTTACACAAGTTAGCCACACAGGCTGCTGTAAACATCAGTTTGCTGCAAGTGCAGAGTACAAACTGCAAATCAATAAATGCTGATACTATTATATTTTTAAACAATTAGATGTTCTTTTCATAAAACAGCAGCAGCCACTCAGAATTCAGCTGCAATTGAGCGAGAGTCACTAAGGACTAGACATGACTCGTAGGAGCAGCTTTGAACACAGTGATGAGTATGCCGTCCTCAGCAGCTGTCTCTGAACCCTTGACAAAATATCCAAGCTATAGCGCTGAGACTATAGATAGTGTTCCTAGCTAGAGGAGCAGTACTCCTTCATAGCAGCAGGAGATTTCAAAGGCCTTGCTCTAATACTGGACAATAGTACATAGAGGGGTGGCAAAGCTTTACTCCCTCCCTATCCAAACTCTATTTATGCCTCCCTCCTCTGTCCTTTCAATTGTACTTTGGAAGAGGCACACAGGAGACCATTGGGATATCTTTTCTCTTTTTACTTAACAGTTTTTTCCCATCATAAGAAATGATAAAAAAGGAAACAAAAAGCAGACATTTAAAGAGCATGAGCCAAGTCCTTGGCTAGTAAAAGCTGACTGGTTTCAAATCCCATTTTTCATCAAGGAGCTAATCATACTCTTTGTTTCCTCAGACAAACAAGGATCTAGATTCAAGGAATGTATCACTGTGGCCATTTATAGAAGACATGCAGTTTGCAAACTAACATCGTAGACGCACATGTAAGAGCTCTGCCTTTGTGGAAACAAATTATTTTCTTTCTCCCTGCTTACCCCTCCCCCCAAAGAAAACGATTAAATACATCAGGCCAGGATGTGTCTTAGCAACTGGGTGGATACAAGGCCAGTACTGAGAACTATAGTCACGAGTAGTGCCCCTCTCTGGGAGTGCTTACTGCCCAACAGCTCCCACCATCCCCTCTGGGAAGAGCCAAGCATGAGATTTTTCTCAAAATCTGCCCTAGAGCATTTTGCACAGCTTTGTTTGAGGTAAAGCCCTCTGAGCTCCCAGCCAGAATGAAAGCAAAATCTTGAGATGTCACTAGGCATTTCAGACTCCCAGTCAGCACTGGTTTGCACCACCCTGTCAAAGACGACACATACCTGTAGCTCCAGACTGAAAGCAAAAAGATCTGACACCTTCATCTTGGTATTCTACATTAACAGACCCCAGTTCTGCAATGGAAAAAAAAAAAAAACCATGGGTCCCCTCCAGTAGCTGTTCAAGGGCCCTTATGAAATGATTGGCTTCAGCTCTATTCCTGTGAGCCCACAGTACATTGCAGTGATGTCAGCTGGCCCCATAATAGACTTAGCACAAGACAGTCAGACCCTGGTGACTGAACTGTTTTCCCACACCCAGGTGTTACAGGTGAGGCACAGTTGGGGGACTGGGAATTTATCTTGCCTCTTCTTTTGCTGCTACTGCATGCAAGGAAGGGAACCTCACCTCTAGACTGTCCGAACAACACTTTCCCAGTACAATAATACCTCCAAAACAGATGCAAATCCATCAGACTGGCAAAGTGAGGGAGAACCCCCCCCCCCCCAAAGCTGTGCAGTCTGGTGTGATAATGGCTTCCAAAGAATTATTGCTCCAGGAAAAAGTGGGTTGTAACCTGACACTGAACTGGTAAATCATGGAGTAAGCTATCTATAACCCAGTGTCATTTGATCACCTTATGAAAAGATCTTTGTCTACCCTGTGTGTTTGTAAGGCGATAATTATGCTTGCTTTGAAGATGCCTGTATTTCCTAGTTTCATGGGTTTAAAACATTCACTATAAACATTAAAAGTGTTATGCAACATGTAAATGCAATGTTTGCCCTTGGTTCTCCTTTTACTTTCTAGTATACCCTATGCTCCTCACCTTAAGAGGTCAGAGGACTTCTCATATGCTCTGCTGTGCCTCATTCCTGGGGAAGCCAAAGTGGCAGCCCCAAACTCGCTTGTTGGGAGTGCAGAGTTTTCCAGACCCTTTTAAAAATCTATCTTTCACATTTGATTCTTAGACTTTTTGAAAGTTGTATATGAGTAAACTTTGTCCTGCTGAATGAATTGTTGCCCAATTAGGCACAAAATTTCAAAGATTTTAGCATTTAACAAAGTGTCAGTTCTTTTTTGTTGGGTTTTTTGTTTTTTTGGTTTTTTTTTTTTTTTAAGAATTGAGTATTACCTGAGAGCTTACTGATATGACAAGGCACTGTCCTGTATATCATTATAATTTTTACATAGAAATATAATTTATTTCCTCATTGGATCAGACCTAAAGCCCAGTCTGGTATCCTGTTCCCCTGGCAGTAGCAAGTACTAATGCTTCAAGAAGAGATAAAATGCTCTGTAAGAAAACAATAGCCATGTCCATAACACATTTTCTTCCTCACCTCAAAGAGGAGCCGTCGTACGCCTCTGAAGAATAGGGATGAAATGATCTTCTAGAGTATTTATCCCATAACATGTAATTTGAGGTGCTTTTAATATCTTCCTGTAATATCTGCAATAGCATCTACCGTAACCCTCTGCCTCCAGGGCAGATTGCAAATTCAGAGCCCAGGCAGGTGCAGAGAAACTTGGATTACTCTTGGCAGTAGCCATTACGGAAGCCTTATCCATGTTAAATTTCATCTGTCACTGTGCTGCCAAGATGTTTAATTCCTCCTACAGTATCTAAACAAACCTTAACAGCTTTCACAGACTGAAACAAATTACCATGATCAGCAAAATTCTCCAGATCACTGTCTCTTCCCTTCTCCACAAAGCTAATGAGGATACAGAGTACCCCTCACCAGGCCCACTCCATCCCCAGAGTCAGCAGGCAGTGTGATGTGCAAGGATGCAAAACAGAAGAAAGGAAAGATCAGAAGTATCCCTCCATGTTTTGTAGCCTGTTGGCTTTGCTGTGGAGGGTTGCAAAAGCACTGGATAATTAATTTGACTAACTGGATGGAGAGAAGTTAAGAGGAATTAATGTGCATGAAGATTGGACATTAATGCATTTGAGGCTGAAAGTGTTCACGTAATCTGGCCCTATATCAGACAGTCATTTGTCTGCAAGTCTTAGGATCACTTTCTTAGTCCCCTGTCAAGTAGACACAGACACCAGGTTAGCAAAAAGCTGCTGTAATGTGATTCTGGATAGGGCTTTTCCTAGCACTGAACATATCACAGTTGAACAGAGGCATCTCAAGAGCTAAACGTAAATAAAAAGTGCTCAAGGAAGCCACGATTTTCCCAGACATGCCATTTAAGTGGTGGAGCCACAGTTATTTTTCAGGCGTCATTCTCCATTTTGTGGTGATGGGAGCATGCTCATCAATACAATAATCTTTGGCTAGCAATGCCCATACTCAGACACAGGAAAGAAAGATAATCTATGGGGCAGTCACTGGATTGAGTGGAGCCACCCAGGAGATGGGACAGAAAGGGGCCTGGAGTGGCTCCTTTCTTCCCCTCCTCTCCCTGGCCCTTCATCCTCCTCCTGTCACATATCTCAGTCTCACTGTCTGTGGATTAGCTGCAGTTTTACAATGCACTGTGTGCTCTACAAACCGCAGTGCTTTACAAATTTGTGGCCGAGACCTCAGTACACAGAGGCAAAGAACACTGCAGTGAAAGCAAAAAAGCAGCCATTTCCCAGAAACAGTGAAAGCCTCTATGTTGAGAGAGGAAAGTAGGCGACACATCCTTTTCCTCAGTTTCCACAAGCTGTTTCCATTAACGATGAACTTCATCTCTTCCAGGTGACCTCCTATCCTTGCAAAGAGAAGGTCCATCTACGTGGATCCCATACACACACCCAGGAATGGGACTGAGCTCTCTCCTGCTCAGGGTGCCCCAGCTTTCCAATCTGTGTTTCCCAGGTGAATGGCACCTGGTGTGCAGGCAAGTAGCCTGGGCTGTGGGCCACGTGCTTGAAACAGTCCTTCCTCAGAGAGGTCGTGAAAACAAAAGTTTCACATGAGAACAGTGGGGAAATGCTCATCTCCTACCAAGCACAACAAGCCCTGAACTCTGACCCATCAGCACCCATCACCAAGAACCGAAGCTTTCAGAACAGCCCTTTGCCGGATCTGATCAGCAAGTTATATTTGCCACAGCCCCACCATCATGCAGGCTACAGCAGCCTAGTGTTATTTTAGCACAGATTTTTAATTATTTTAGCCCCTTATCTGATCCAACATCTCCATTGCTTTACTATGTTGAGGGATGTCCTGTCACTTCCTCGGCTCAGCAGTTAATCATGCACCAGCAACCTAAGCAAGAGAAAGCTCTGCAGTCACACACACAGTTTTTCCTGAAAAAAAAAAAAAACAGGCTTTCTGTGATAAGTGAGACCTTGACAGCTCTGCCCTGCTCTAATGGTTCAGCTATGCACTGGAAAACAAAGCAGCAGAAATGAACTTTGTTATGCAACTGGTGCCAACTTCACATCCTTGTAACCCCCTCGAGGAAGAAAGCTAGAAGGTGACAGTAACCCAGATAAGAAACACTAATTGGCTTTAGATATGGGGAAAATCACAGAGATCAGCCTGGTGCTACATGACTAGCAAGATGGTGCTTGTCATGTAGCACTGACAGCAAAAAAAGCAATGCAAAGTGAAAACAGTAGCCTCTCAGGGGTACTCCATACACAGATGCCCAGTGAGTGTGAAGGGTGCAACTGTGCAAAGACTAGAAGTGCCTGAGTGGTCCCTTGTTCTCGTGGCTTCTGAGGCTACCCGATCCCACATGATCTCATGACACCTCATCAATATGTGAGCTTGTCACACAGAGCAAATTCTCTTGTGCTGAGGTTCTACCACAGTATCCTTGCCAAGAGATCACAGAATCACAGAACGGTTGAGGTTGGAAGGGACCTCTGGAGATCATCTAGTCCAACCTCCATGCTCAAGCAGGGTTGCCTAGAACATGTTGCCTGGGACCCTGTCCAGATGGCTTTTGAGTGTCTCCATGGATGGAGACTCTGCAACTTCTCTGGGCAACCTGTTCCAGTGCTCTGTTACTCTCAGAGTAAAGAAGTTTTTCCTTATGTTCAGACAGAGCTTCCTGTGTTTCAGTTTGTGTCCGTTGCTTCTCATCCTGTCACTGGGCACCACTGAGAAGAGTCTTCCCTGACCCTCTTTACACCGTCCCTTCAGATATTTACACACATTGATAAGATCCTCCCTCAGCCTTCTCTTCTCCAGGCTGAACAGTCCCAGCTCTTTCACCTTTTCCTCGTATGAGAGATGCTCCAGTCTCTTAATCGTCTTAATAGCCCTCCACTGGATTTGCTTCAGCAGCTCCAGATCTCTCTTATACTGGCAAGCCCAGAACTGGACCCACCACTCCAGATGCGGCCTCACGAGGACTGAGTAGAGGGGGAAGATCACCTCCCTCGACTGCTGGCAATGCTCTTCCTACTGCAGCCCAGGATACCATTGGCGTTCACCCCCAGCAAAACAAACTATGTCAGGAGTGGGATTCGAACCCACGCCTCCAGGGGAGACTGCGACCTGAACGCAGCGCCTTAGACCGCTCGGCCATCCTGACTGATAGTTGTAGTGTGTTTCTCAGTGTCATCACGTAAACTGGCACCCAGCTTTTTATACTGTGTTCCCATCTCACTGTCCATAGCCATAAAGAAGCCCTTCAAAACCGCTAGAGAGTTTCCAGTTAAGTCCCCACTGTCACACAGGACAAGGCCCAACACAGACGCTTGAGGCCACACTTACCTCCACCACCCTAAGTGGGCAACAACACGATCATTCCCAGCCGCTGTGGGCTACACGACATCTGCAGAGCAAGAGGGAAGCTGCAACTTAGGCTCAGGCAGACCACTTTTGTGACAGACACTCTCCTCTCTGTTCTGCAGCAACAGGCTGCTCACCCAGGGCTACAGGATGGTTAAACAAGAATGACATGTAGGATATTTCCTAGCAGTAAAGGCCAGTTAAGTGAAGTAAATAATGTTCAATGACCTGATGTGGTGCAATTGCCCTAGATTTCCTTACTTTGCTGTTTTTCAAACTGCTCTTAATATTTGGACATATAATTCCCTTCAAAACAGTTATGTTCTGTCCTTGGTCATATGAGATTCCCATTACCACATTTTCCCCCCAGATCATCTCCATCCAGAGACGCATTCCATTTTCCTAAAACCAATCCATATCCATACACACAGAGCTACCCTGCCTACAATTCCCTTCCACCCTTCAGTGACAGACCTCCTCCAAACCAGTCCTCTGTTCCCTCACATCCCCCCTATTTCCCATACCTGAGGAACAGATCCACTCTATTACCCTGCCAGAAATGACCATTGCCACCCTCATGCCATCAGCTTTTTCTTCCCCCAAGTTAAAATGGGGATAATCAGCAGGGAAGTGCCTTGCCTTGGTGGCATTCAAAATTGGTCCACTGTTAGCTCTTTAAGTCTTTTGCTCTCCCAAATCATTGACACTTACGTGAAGAATCCAGTCATTTGCAGCAAGAACCAAAGGCGCAGGAGACTGCGAAGGATTTGTTAAACTGTGCAAACACAGTAACTTGATCTGCTTTCCAGACCATTTTGTTTTGCAGATCATCCCACAGATACTAAGTCTCCATCAGAGGAGAGACTGACAGGTACACAACAGAGTGAACCCAGGAAGGTGAGACTGAACAGCCAGCGTGGGAGAGGGGAGAAGGGAGAGATGTTTTCTTCTGCCATATCCTAAATACAAAGAGGTGTGAGACTGAAATCAATGAAAGCAACAAGGTAAAGCACTGCCTGACCCTGAGCGATAGAAAAGAAGTCACACTGTGTGGTAACTGCAAGGGTGGGCATTACTGATAAACAGAAAATCCAGTGCTGGGTGTGCATGTGCATTTTATCTTTGCAAGATAAAGGGAGAATTCGTTTGGAGGGGGGGAGGAGGTGTCACCTCTTTTTCAATACTCATAGCGCTGACCTTGCCAGTACGGTTTTCTTCAGTCACAAGGAGTTGAAATCAATTGTATTTTGTCATGTTGTCCTCCTATTGCTGAGTGGTGACACACATACTCCTGGCACATGCAGGCCTCCCTCCCTGGCCCCCTCAGTGCCAGAGCAGCTCCCATCGACCAGGAGAGGGAGCTCCCAGTTAACTTGTTGGCCACACTGGCGCATCCAGGTGAGAGACCTCCTCTCCAGGGTTTCCAAGGAGTCTCCGCTAAACAATGAAGTACGTTAAATCCTTCACAAATCACCTGCTAGGGGTTGAACGGAGTCTGAAGGTGCACTGCACTCACTTCCCTCTGAAATTGGATGGAATTTGGGGGCCTAAGTCACTTCCTTAAAGCTGGCGTATTTAAACAGGAAGCTATTTCAGAGACTGATGGTATAGAGGCAGCTCTTTACTGAACACATGGGTGCCTCTGGCGGGAGCCCAGCAGGCTGTCAGGCGCTTTGGCTGTCCTGCACCACACTTCTACTGATCTGGCTTTACTGTTCCACTGGTTCTCTGTTTCCTCAAGTCACTCTAAAAAAATAAGGATTTACCTGTGCCAAGCTATATATTGTCCTCATTTTTGTCAGACACTATCACCTTCTGAGTTTTCACTCTCTCTCTCTCTTTTGCCCACTGCACATGGGAGAGACCGCTGGTTGCACTTCTAAGGATTTGAGGGTTGTCTAATTTTTCTCTTTACCTGTGAAAAACAGAACGATGCAGGGAAAGCTCAGTGGAAGAAATGATTTTTGCACCGAGGCCAGAAAGCAAATGTGTGATTGCAGAGGAAAGTGAAAATTCAGTCTCCTGACCTCAAAACACCATGACCCTTGGCTGTCACTGTTCCTGTGGAAAGAAGCCATGACGAGTGGCAGTGAAGGCGAGTGGGTGCTACCATGATGGGAATGGAAGGCAAATTCCTACTCTTTTGTTTCAGGTCATGACCGACATGGGGTCCCATTGCCTTGCAATAGGAGCAGCCTTGCTATAGGCAATGAGTAGCAATATCAATATCAGTGCATAGCTAATAAATGTAGCTATTTAAAAAAACATGCTTTTATGTGGCAAAGACTAGAAAAGTCAGCATATGGAAAAGACACCTGAAAATCTACACTGCAATCATAGGGAAATCAATACAGGAGCAAAGCATTGGTGTGACATCCTCTATTTAACCCAAAGGAGAGAGAGAAAACAGCAAAGAAGCCAGGTTCCATTCAGTTTTGTCCATCAATCAAGCTCCAGGGGCCAAATCTTTACTACGGGCAGTGACATAAGAGGTGAAAAGAGCCCAAGCCAAAATGAGTTTGTAGTACAATTCAGAAGAAATAAGTCAGTTCTTCTGACTCTTGAGTCTTTGATCTCACTTCACATTTCATCTGACCTTCAGTTCTTACTAGTTGCTAAGGATGCTAAAAACAAGTAGCTGGGCACTTACAGCCAGAAGCTATGAGGTCAGCTTTCAGGGCCTGGAAAAGCAGCCAAACTTGAACACTTATATAAACTTCCTTGATTTTGAAATCTGGAACTGCCAGAAATTTCTATTATTAGCAGTGCCCGAAACAGCACGACAGCTTTTTTCCTCTGGTATTTTGCTCTGGTTTGGGGGTGAGAGGGAGCAGCTTCTTAAAAATCTTCAAATTCCTCAGAACTATATAAAGAACTCTAGGCATCAAACCAGTGCTCTGGGAACAGCAAATAAGATTATTCATGACTTAGTTTCTGGAAAACACACAGGTATTACTGAAGGAAGTGACTGTGGTGAGTTAGTAACAAACAGCAATCACAAACGTAACAGGTGTGATCACCTCCTAATGTGTTTGAGTGCATACAGTACAGGACTGTAGCTCAGGTGGTGAATAATATTTTAAGATTCCTACTTTATGGTTTTGGTACAAATCTATGCCAAGTTCAGTAAAAGATGCAAAGTCTTGGAAACTTGCAAGCATATCCAAAAGTAGGAAGCAATGTGTAATTTACATTTGAAATGAGAACCCTAGATGTCATTCATTCAGGAAATGCATATGCTACAAGTTTCATACTTTCAGCAAAGAATACTCCTTCTATACCTATTTTTTCTAGTTACAAATACTTTTGAAGGGTATATTATATGACTATGGAATTAAAATGGATGATGACCCTCCAAATGAGTAGCAGTTGAAATGAATGTCCGAAACAGGTTTCCCCAATGCAAGCCCAAAAAAGTGCTCAGAAGAGAAGTCAGCAAAGCAGTAGCATAGCATGAAATATTTAGAGCTATGTATAACTAACTTGTAACACTGAAAGGAAATTCCATTGTTAAACGTAAAAATAGGAAAGCAGCTGGAGAGCAAAAGGTTACCGGCGAGATGCTTAAGTCAAGTGACAGAACAACCCTTCAGAGTTTCTTTAGACTTTCAAACAAGATATAGAACAAGAAAGAGAATCCAGTGGGGAAGAAACCTCACAGTAACACTGCCGAAGATAGATGACCTGCCCAAGAGTAATACCTAGAGAAGGTACACATCACTCAGTGCAAAATCACCATGGAATGGATCAAATAGATCAGCAGGTCTGAAAAAAAAGAGGCAAATTTCAGAGTGCAGAGCTCACACACCAACTACACCACACCATTGCTTTCCAACATACTAAGCATAGAGCAGCAGGCACCTCTTGTAAGAAATGCTAACAGGCTACTGCAGGGTCTTTAAAAGTACATAACAAAAGAGACATCTCTGGAAGTTTATAGCATATGATGGGTTATTAGCAAAAATAATTAAGGTCCAAAAGATTGTGCCACTGAATATGTACCTGGAGATGGGGACAACATCAGCCAGTGGCCTTCAGTTACACCTGGAGTCTGGAAAGAGCACGTAACTACCCCACTGTTCTCTGTATGGACTGGGTCACAGTCCACAGAGAATGAGATCACCACAGGCAAATAAGAAATGTAATGCAATATTATAAGACCTATCAGGATTATATTGGGTTTTGTTGATGGTATTGCCTAGATCTGCTCAATACATTGTTGAATGGAAGGAGGGACTACTGTCAGCACATGAAGCCAAACAAATGGTCTTACTTATCAGTAACATTTGTGTTTATCATAACAAAATATATGCCTGTCATTGTTCTAAAGGCACCCATGAAACAGATAAAGAAACATTAGAAGATGCAAATAATTTTACCTGCTGTTTAGTAAGCAGGAAGACTATATTAGGCATTAGGCAGCAAAACATTTAAAAGAAACACAGCAAACGAGTATCATGATCAGCACTGCTACAAAAATATTAACTTTCACTGTCATCATGGCCTAAAGTCACAAAAATCTATGACAGTGATTGATAGGAAAACTAAATCATAATAAAATATATGGCTGTAGAAGAGCCTCGGAGTCCACTGGAAAGACCTTCTCCAAAAAATTCTAAGCTAACTTATCAAGAGCAGAAGGCTGGACAGTCCCAGGACATGTTAGGTACATGACTCCCATATCAAGTGTTAGCATCTTCTGGAAAAGAGAAGAAGAAAGTGACCTAGAGAAACATTTTACAGACCAAATGAGAAAAAAGCCCAATTCACCAACGCGACATTCAAAGTCCTCCACAGACTAAAATTCTGGCATTTAGTCTGACTCCAAGTCCAGATTAAATGGCAGAAAGTAAGGGCACTTTATGCATTACAATGTCTGGGAAGACAGAAAGAGAAAGGTAGAAAACTGAGCGGTATAGGATGTGACTGTGGTAAGTACAGTAACTTCATAAAAGCCAACGAAAGGTTTTGGATCCATGTGTGATGAAGCACAGAATCTGTTGTTACACCAGTAAAGATAAAAATGATAGTTTGTTCTCAGTTCTTTTACTTCAGACAAGAAAGCTGCTCTCCACACAGGGCACGGAAGATGTGTTATTCACTGATCCAACCTGAGTCATTAGGTATAGATGGGATTTTTACACCTACTTCTGAAGACTATGCATTGGCCCCTGTAGGAGGTAGCTGTTCTCTTCTAGATGGACAGTGCAGTAGCTCCTGTCTTCTGACAGGACACGTACAGATCGTATTTCCTGCTTCTATACCTACGCAATCAGAATTAAATAGTACTCATGGGCTTAGCTGTTCCCTATGAAAAATGTTCTAAACTGATAGAGACTGGAAAAGGCACTACAGTACCTCATTACAGATCACTGCATGGACACTGAACATGGATGTTGCATTTCCTGTGCACTTAGGAACAAAAAAGATACTAGGAAAAGTGTTTGGATGCTCACCTATTACACTAATCTCTCTAATCAAAACTAAGAAACCAAACTACCAAGCAGGCAGCATTATGTGAACTGGGTTATGAGCTAGGGTATATCATAGTGGAAAGGGGAAATAACCTGAAAGGGGCCTTTGAACGAGACTAAGATTGTTCCACGTTGAGTGGGCTGCACATCACTCCCAGATTTTATCCTTGAACCTTCCGGCATTTTGTTATTTTTTGACCTACCATGTATTGCTCCAGGATACTTTCCAGGAAGCAAAAATCATTCAAAAATCATAAATGCTTCATTGTTAAATGGCAGGGTCTGATTCCACTTTCACACTGCTCTCAAACTTCGTAACCTTTTGATTTAGTTGTCATTATTGCCAATTTCCATCCGTGTGGTAAATTATATGATATTCAAAGCATATTTCACTCAGTGAATCACATATGACTGCACTAATTACCTTACGGGAAGGAACACAGCTGGCCCCTTCCAAAGAAACTGTGAGGAACAGGATTTCCCAAAACCGCAGATAAGTGAAGGGAGCATGGACTTTGCCATCTCAGAGACACGGAAGTGTAGTGACACAGTGATCTAGATCCCTAGAGCTTTTTGTCAAAGTGCATGTCATCTGACTTATCTTCCAATTCTCCAAACAAATCCCCAAACATGAAGAAAGCCTAAGCACCTGGCTCCAATTTAACATTAACCCTCTCAGAGCTCTCTGGGAATGAAGAACCTGCAGCTTATACGAGCCAGAAGTGGCTCGGCTCAGACTACAAGGAAGAAAAAAGGATATTCACAGAATATGCTAGAGAAGTTACTGTAATTCCCCAATTTCACCAAAAGATGCAGAAAGAGACAGATGCTTTAGAACAAGCAATTACAGTTTCTCCGTTTCTCCCTGCTGCTCCTCCAAGGCCCAGAAGCAAGACCTCACCTTTGCACAGCCAGATCCGAGGTCCAAACAGCCCAGATTCACTCCCTTGCTACAGCGCTGCACAGCCATAAAGTTCTAAGACGCAGTTTAGCCGAAAGTGTTTCATTCAGTACAAAACTGATTTATCCCGAGTGCCAGGGCCCACTCCCCTTTAGGAAGCAGAAGAAAGATCTTACTGCCCGCAACATTTCTAGGATGTTCAGCCAGCATTTTGCATGCTCACTTTCATTCCCTTCCTTTTGGTTATGCCCTTGTGCCCCACTTTAAATAGCGTCTTGCCTTCCTCATTGCCTAGCAGTTGTCATCATTTAAATGAGCTCTACAAACTTTCTCCTTTCTTTGTTCTTCATAAATCAATCTCCACAATTCTGCTGTTTATAGTTCCAAATTGGGAACCCAGTTGCTTTCGCAGCTTAGTGGGGTTTTTTTGTTTTTTTTGTTTTTTTTTTTTTTTTTGCACTTTACTTTTTGTCTCTGCATTAGTCTATTCAACAGGAAGAGCACCATAAATATTTTAGTCACTCAGTCTGCTGCTTCCACCAAGCGTACACCTGTCCTCTGCAGCTCCTAACACTGGAGCACCAAGCCCACTCCATCTGCTGAGATCAGAGCAGGCTGCTGGGAGGGCTGGGATAACAGAGACACAGCCATCTGTGCTAATCAGAGTCACTTACAAGGTTACTCCCACCTGGGAAGGAAGGAAATAACAAGCAAGCAGAAAAAGATAATTTGCTTTAAGCAGTCCATTGGAAAAGCGTATTACCTCTGGCATTCTGGACAGACACCAAGTTAGGTATAAAGTTCTGCCAGCATAACGTCAGCCTGAAGTTTAATTTAACTAATGATCTAGTCACAAACTATGCTAAAAGAAAAGATCCAGCTGTGTGCAAAGTCTGGTTCTAACTCTTCTACTGACTGGCTAGATGGCTGTAGGTAAGTGACTTTAAAAACCTCAATCAAAATCCTAGCAGGACAGCAGCAATGAATCATTAGCACTAGTGACAAGCCTAGGACCTTCAGAGCTTCAGACTGGTGCCAAAGACAATAAACTTTTCTGTCAGTGAACACCAGAAAAGTTCACTGTGCTCTACTCTGTACAACACCCAGCACAACACCATATTAGACCTTGACAGCAGTTTTTAGATACTACTGGAAGAAAGATAGTTAGTCAGACTGTAAGCATCCCTCCTTCAGGGTTAAAATTGACAAGTCATATCTGTTTCTACAACCAACGGCACACAAGACACTGCTGTGGCTATCACAGTATCTGGCCATTTTTGACTCTCCCAGTCATAAACAGAGACAACTGCCTGTTTATGGCCCGTGATTCAAGCCCAGACTGACACTGGAACTCATGCTCGGGGCCTGCAGCAAGCAGCTTCAGTTCTCTATGGCTCTGTGCCTTTCCCATATAGAGAAGGTATGTTGGATGGGGGCGCTGACCTGCCAGGGGTGCTGCTTAAAAAGCTGCAAATATCCTTAAATAAGTGCCTGTGGTTAAAGCATGAACTTATCTAATATATGTTCAAGTCTCAGCTCTGTCACAGCCACTTTAAATTCTCAAACAGTATATGTAACCAGCCATCTTTCATCAGCATAATAGGAATAACAGCCATTTCTTCACAGCTCCATGCACTTGTATTATTGCTATAGTCTGTAAGCCCTAATGATATGAGATGTCTTACTAAGTGCAGAAGGGCTGAGACACATGGGGCTCAGGTAGATTTCCAAGCATTACTGTAACACAAACATCAGTACGATCACATTATGCCAGCTGATGTTTTCATAAAAAAGCATGATTCAGAAGCAGATGATGATGCACTGCATCAGCTCACCCAAGCAGGACTCAGTTTGGCTCCTTATGGCATAGTGGGATGTCCATCTCCACTCTCGGGAAGAGGTAGCTTAGTCTCCTGTGAAAGCTGAGGCTTTAACACACCCAGCCTCCTTCCACTCCTGGTACATCAGCTCCTAAAGACACAGCAGGCAGATCCAGGGGCAGTGATGCTGAAGCAAAAGGGGATGACTTGATCGATATTTCTAGCAGTGTTGAGCAACAGTAACATAAGGCAGGACCAGTTGGTGAAAAGGGCATCTGACTGGGAACTAGGTATCGGAGGTTCAGTCCCTGGCTCGCTGCGCGATCTATTTTCCCTTCTGTGGTTCAGTTTCCTCACCTGTAAGATGGTGATACTAATACTGACCTCATCTCTAAGGGGTTGAAATGTGCCACATCCCAATCACATTTTTTGGAACATGTAATACCAAGAAAGAAGGCAGATTGTCAAGTGTAGTGCAAGGGACCATTGTTAAGAAAAACAATGTGACAGCAAAAGAAAGACTGTGAGGTTAAAAAAAAACATTGCTGACCCCTGAAATAGTGAGAAATCCATTGCTTGGGAATGCTAAAACTAAATCGGACTTCACATGAGGAAACAATGTGTCAGTATCAGGAAAGTAGATCAGATGATCTGGTCACCTTTCTCCCCTCAACACTTACAGTGCATTGGTATCTTGACAGCTTTCACACTGAAAGAGTACTCACCACTACTGAGGTTACATGACAAACAGGAAGTAGAAAAGAGCGTAACACAAGGAAAGTACAAGAAAAGAGCGTAACACAAGGAAATCACTACATTCTTCTTGCAGGAGAAGCCTAAGGGCATGACCAAAAGACAACATTGAAAACAGAAGAGAAGGGAATGGCACAAATAAAAGCCTGGCGAGGAAGTGAAATTATTTTTAGTACTTGAAGACACAGATAGTAGTCTCGTAAAGATGCTCAGAGAAGGAATGGCTCCCCCCGAACAAGCAGCATACCCTCCTGTAGTAACTTCACAGACTGGGAGAGCTGGGTCATCCAGGTTGAAAAAAGCAGGCAGCCCAAAGGGCCAAGTGCCAGATCTGGTAGCGGGGGCTAAATTCTCTTCCATGAATCATCAATATCCAGTGATGTGAGCCTGGGCATGTCACTCCCACTCTTGCTGTCTTTTGTCCCTTCTGTTTTACTTAGACTCCCACCTGCGGACAGTCTGATGGGGAGTTTATACGGTGCCCTGAACAAACCAGCTCTGCGTAAACTTTGGGCAACCCAGGTCCTTGGGAGCTGGTACAGGACAGCCACCTTATTTTCCCAGCAACAGGCCCATCCAAGATGGCAGTTTTCAAGATATGAGATTGCTTCACGTATTCAAGTGAAAATCTGAGTCTTCATCTGAATATACAGCCCTCTTTACAAGCTCTTCCTGGTATCCAGCACAATTTTCCCTTTCCTTACTTCAGTATTTTACCTCCTCTTCTGCCCTCACAAGGGATCCTAAATAATTCTTCTTTCTTGGTTTATCAACAAAACTATTTGTTGTGTCTCTTCTCAGCTGTCTTTTATCCCAATCTGACATACTGAGCACTTTAATCATTCCTATAAATCAAGTTTTCCAGGCCCCCCATCACTTCTCCCTGTGAATTTGTTCCAGCTTCTCAGTATCTCTCTGGCCCCTGGTGCTCCCAACAAGAAAGGTATCACTGCTCATCAGTGTCCCAGCAGCAGCCTCGCTAAACGAAGAGCTCTGCAATAGCTTCTTGTCAGCTTCCCACATTGGAAACGTTCACCTTTTAAAAATACTCTCGGACTGAATTATAACAAGGTTCCTCTCATAACATTACAGTAGTCATGTGTCCCAGTCAACGCTGTCATGGGAAAGAAGTAGGAGCCCAGGTCAGAACAGCACACAGGTGCTGAGAAGACCTGGAGCACATCCAGCAACTCACAAGTAGCAAAGTGTTTCACGACACCTGGGTTAAAGCCCAGTGTTGCCATCTGTGCAACCATACCATCTGTGGGCAACCTTCTTCTGCCTGGTCCACCTGCAATGGCAGAAAGAGCTGCCCAGCTTTGAATAGCCAGCACCTCCCTGTGATGCCACTTGTCACTCCTTGAGCTGAGCAGGAACCTGCAGATGATCATCCCTGCTTTTCATCAAGCAGTGATCGTCTTAGATCATGGAGAATGTCTGGCCAGCGTTTAACTTTGCATACTGTTTCTCTGGGTGGAGGGAAGAATGAAAATATTTGAAAACACACATGGACCACCTGATGAGATATCTGTATTACTGGGGTATCCAATGTCACTGCTGCTGGACAGTGTGCAAGCCACACGCACCTGAAGAATGCAGAATCCCTCGCCACATTTACTCCTCAGGTAGAGAAGGGAGAAACAAGCCCTGGATATGATTGCAGGTGGAGAACAGCCATTCTTTAGGCTAGATGATTTATTTTGATTTACACATAAACAACAAAAGGCCTCCTATTCATACAGCTGTTAGTATTCTTCAAATGATGGATATTGCTATGAAATGCTATCTCTTTCAATATAGCAAAAAGCTAGAACTATCTCTCCTTTCCAACAGCTCACAGCAGCACAGGGAAAACTGGGAGGACCCAGCCAGGCAGAGTACAACTCTGGAGAGGCGCCTTACTGCTTCTGTTGCTGCCAAGAGTACGGGAAATGTAAGGACAGCAGGGGCTGCTGCTGAGGGATGCCATTCCTCCTCCACCCCACTCAGCAGTAGCTGCAGTCCCACGCAATCAGTCTCTTCTTTTGGCAGCAGCCACCACAGATGTAGTTTTTCAGGTCTTTGGCCTAGGTAATAGCGCTGTGACCATTTTTGCTGTCCCTGGCAATCTGCTGCCCAAGGAGCTGTGCTTGTAGCAAAAGCCAGCCTTGAATCCAGTAATGTTTATTCAATCTTAATCAAGAGTCAATTTTGCAGCCTTCTTGGCTTTACTTGCCAAGATATGAGCAGCAACATGCACCTGCATTGCAATGAAGAAGCTGGCACTGGAAAAGCTCTGTTTCAGCAGTAGCTGCTGTGCTAGCCAGGCAGACTGCGCGTGAAATAGGAAGGGTGGGTTAATGGTATGGTACTACTCTGGAGATGCTGTTTACTCCACTCTTCCATCACACCATGTCAATAGGCACATGACTTTGGACACGACAGCACAATTAGGTGCAGCCATACAGTCCCACATCTCCTCCATAGGCTCTCTGTGGTGCAGCCAGCTACAGCCCAGCTACCTTACAGAGTTTGTGTAGTCACACGTTGGCACAGCACAGAGCCTTCATTTAGAAGTCCTGCAGAGACAGGGTATATCAGCTTGGGCGTCACACTATGCAGCTTTTAGATGTGAGCTGGATGTGACCTCTGGGCAGCTCAGAGCACAAGCAGAGCAAACAGGGCCTGTCTGTGCAGTATGGCACAGGCAGTAACACCACCTTCTCCTCTCCCGAGCATGGGAACGATACTTCCCCTCTCACAGATACTCAGACACTGTGCGAACAGAAGTTGTAAAAGCACTGAAGAAAGATACAGTCCTAGCAATCTGGCTTGTTTCTGTTTACAGTATTGTAATGGTGGTATGTCACATGGCAATACACTGGAGACATTTGTTATAGAAATTAAGTCTGGGAAAGAGATGACCGAGGAAGGAATATGATAGAGGGCTGTAAAATCCTAAATCCTGTGGACTGTGTGTGGAGACAAATCAGCTCTGCACTGTATCTTCAAATTCAAGGATCAGCTTACATCAAATGAAGCTAGTAGGAGTCAGGCTGGAAACAATCCAGAGGAGATGGTTCCTGGCCCTGCACACAGGTGGATTACTAAAATACATACAGCCCATGGCCAGGTCAGGAAGTCACTGAGCCATAAACAACCTGAGGCTGAGAAAGTACCTGGAGGAAGCACCACCCCTGCTAGATCTGTTATTCTGTGCTTCCCTGGCATTCACTTTTGGTTATTGTCAGAAACAGGATACTAGGTTAGAAGGACATCTGACTCTGTACAGCTGTTTCTGTGTTCTGTCAGATTTGAGCTTATTAAGGTATTTAATGTGTGCACCTGGTATTTGGAAGATAAAATCGAGAGAGAGCAAGAGAATGAGAGAGCACACGCGAGCGTTATGAAACTCTAGAGTCAGATTCTGAATCATTTCATATGAACTCAATATTAGCCATTCTGGGTTAATACTACAGCACAAAAGAGAAGAACCAGCCCCCTCGCTACAGAAGGGCATCAGGATTTTACAACTACCTGTTTTTTTCCTTGCCACAGATGCTGCACAATTCATCCACAGCAAATCTGACACTGCCTTCAGTTAGTTATTCTATGGCCTCAGAATAGCTCCTTCAATGGACCCCAAGTGTTTCTTCTGTAACTTTATATTAAATTAGTTTTATAGATTTTCTGGCATCCAAGAGAGACTTGCACATACCTAGCATCACAGCCAGTATCTGATGTCAATTCTGGACTCAGCTGGTTCACTTGCTCAGTATGACCAATCAGTCCTATTTCAGGCTTACTGTATTAGCATATTCCATACCATTTCACAGCTTATGACATAAGAAGTTTCCTTTCTCCAAAGAGATCTCTGCATTCAATATTTTCCACCAAGAATACTGATTGCTCCAAGTCACTAAAACTTATGAAAAGTGTAAATATACAGCCATTTCATTGCCTTCTGGATAAGAGCTGAAAATTCTTCATAAGATGATTTAAAATCTGTTGTAGAAGAGCTAGAGACTGAAAATTTGGGACTAGCAGAATTCCTCAATGCTGGAAAATAGAGTTTTCTTCTAATCATGATTTCTGCTTATATGAAATGATTTATTCTCTACTTTCTTTTTTTTTTTTTTTTTAATAGGAATGTTTTTGGCTAAAATATAAGTTTCTCAGTAAAAACATACGAACCATTATTTTCCAACCAACGTCTCTGAGTGATAGGAACTGAGAAATTAAGCTGATATTCTATGCTCCACCACACAGCACAAACATGTTCTCAGTTCCCTAAGCAACAAGTGAAGTTCCACTTACTCCATGAGCTGCATCGTGTCACTCCGCACCGATCCAGTTTGTACCTGTCGCCGCCTTGCACCCATGGATGGCACTTGGCCTCTTACCCTTTTTGTTTCCAAGGCCTGTGATTCTGCTGCCTTGTCGGCAGGTTTTACTGCAGAGAGCGTACAGAACTTAACATTAATATAATAACATCAGGTGCTTAATTGTTATTCTGGCCCCTTCCAGGCTAGGAATAGATTACTTCTAGAATTTGGAGGAAGAGGAAGCAGAGCCCTCTTTTTCCCACGACATGAGACAGCACAACCGGCCAGGTGCCACAAAAGGAACATGAGGCAGGTGAGGGGCCACCTTTCGCTGACCCAGACAGCAGTAGTCATTATAACTGGCATGACAGCAACTAGAAGCTCACTTTGCTACCATGGTTTTAAAAGCATGGTACAGCACAAGGAGAACCACTGCTTCGTTCTGGTGACAAATGTATCAAATTGGATAGACCAGTTGATCTTGCAGAATACAGACAACTCCTAAATTACAGGCAATTGCATGCAGTTTGTGCTGTAAACTAGAGAAGTATTGAACAACAAGAGTGTGAGGAAACCCATGCAGGTGCTGCTTTAGCAAGTCCTGCTCAGCGCTCCTCCTTTTGTGGTTTTGACCCCGTAAGTCTCAAAGCCATGTACTCCCACCAGGGCAAGCTCACAGCAACACTACAAACTCACCAGCCTTCAATCCAGGAAACGCACCTTAGACCTTGTATACTTCTTGTCTACGTTTTTATTGCTAATCCTATTTAGGAACAGGATTGTAAACATCTCCCCTCCTTCTTAGCCTCCTTCATCCCCCAGTCTCAACTGCAGGAGGAGACATCCTGCTACAAACATATGCTGTATTTATCGTATCGATTTTGTCAACTAATCCTTGCAGCTTCCAAAAGCATACATTAAGAGAAAAAGGAAAATTTTAAAAAGGTTTTACATGTAAAACAACAGATCTTCAAGCACTTTAAAATCATTTATACATCCTCACAGCTTCCTCCTGCCCCATTAGATCAGGTAGAGATGAGAAAGCCTTTCACACTGCGAAATCAGAGGAAACCAAGGCAGAGACAGACGAAGAGTGAGATAAGACAGAGCTCTGCTCTCCCCGCGGCACGTTACACTGCACCACAGGTCACGCGCCCGAGCGGGGAGCTGAGGCGCCGAGCGCTGGCGCTCTGCCGCGGCACAGCACAGCCTTTATGCAGCGCTCACCACCTGCGGCCAGAGGGCAACGGAAGCAGGAAGAGAGCTTGCAGCTGCGCCGTCAGTGGCAGCTCTCTGCGCATCCCGTGTTCCGCATTTTCTACCTTGCAGGCAGAACAGCTGTAGCCTGATTAAAAGGAAAGGGAGAGCAACCAGGGTGCAAACCCTAATCCAGCAGTTGCCCTCAGCCAGTTAAGAGTTTGCAGCAGAGTCATTCCCAGCACCAGTGGTTCTGATCATTTCTTCAAGGTAATGACACAGTCACGGCATGACAGCCTGCTCAGCCTGACGCACACAAGCTCTTCTGACTCTACTACACCTTCAGCCTCTGTCAGCGCAGAACAGCATCAGCAAAATGGCAGTTTTCTACCTGCTTTCTATCCTTGTTTTGAGGCCCACAGCATCAAACCAGGATCCAGACTGCCTTAATCCTTGCAAAAGCCTGTCATCTGAGCAAGTTACCCTGTAACAACACTACAGATCCAGGTACTTATCAGCATGTGGCAGCTTTTAGTGGCTGCTTGGGTCCAGACACAATCAGCCTCAAGCACAACTCAAAGCAGGAGCAATTTCATTTTGATCACTGAATAACTGTGCTTGGAAAACAGAAGTGCAATTTCTGGTGTCTTCCATCATGAATATTACATGGATTTATTCTGCTGGTGTGTTAAATGACTGGCTTACTTGGAGCTAATACATACTCACAGAGAATGTGAGGCAGGCTCACACGGACAAAGATGCATTAGCAACATCTACAGCTCATGGTATACATCAACTCCAATAGTAAAAGCTGCTGGGGGGGAGGGGAGAAAGTAAGTGAGAAGGGATCAGGATCCAGCTTACACCACACCTTCAATGCTAGATCTCACTGTTGCTCATTGTCAGCCACAAAATGATCACTGAAACAAACCAAAAAAGAGATGGCTATGATTTCCTCAGATCTCATATTGGGAAACTGTCAGATAATCTATAATCTTTGCCTCTTCTCTGCCATAACCATGCAATAGTTTTGTCAAAGGGAGCTGTCGCATACACACCCCTCACTTATGTGCTGCATTTTAGCAGAGCTGCCAGCTGCGCAGCATCACTGTCAGTGCACATGGAGATTGCCAGCAGCTTCCCTAGCTAGCAAACCCTAAGCAGATTTCTTTCAAAAGAGGCAGAGCTGCAGCGTTTGCA
Organism: Dromaius novaehollandiae; assembly: GCF_036370855.1. NCBI lineage: Eukaryota > Metazoa > Chordata > Aves > Casuariiformes > Dromaiidae > Dromaius > Dromaius novaehollandiae. Next base: position 94,523,150 of record NC_088098.1, read on the forward strand.
GCGCAGCACTGTGCTCCTGTCTCCTTTTTAGGAGGGCATGCCTCACCGAGGGGTATACACTTTCCTCAGAAAACCGGCATGGTGTCAACTAGTAGGGCAGGAAGGGATGGCCACTGCAAAAATGATGCCGTGAAATACAGCTGGATGTCTTACCCCTGCCGTCTTGTTCTGCACTCACAATGGTGCTTGGGTGGGAAAATGAAAAGGCAGGAAAATGATCAGTCAGCAACGATTCAGCTCTGCATTTTGGCAGAGCCAGGATCAGTTCCCAAGCTCTCTACATGACCTTTGAAATTCTGTCCCTAAGAGATTTTCTGCAATGTATTCAGATGCGTAAAATTACAGAAAGGTAGGCACAGCAGGATTTTAAAAGGCCCCCGTCTCCAACTCAGCGATTTTAATTCAGGGAGGGATTTGAAAAACAGAACAAAACACACATACAAACCATAAACTACCTGTCTGAATAGCTTTGAAAATGTGACAGTCCCTCCATGCTTTAGATCCTCCTCCATAAAACAGGATATAGCATGTTCCTACTGCACAGAGCTGTTGTTAATGTAAATAAAATGTACTGCCACATACTACCCAGGTGCCTTACAATGAGAACCACATTTTTTAAATATGTGAGCAAAAAACAGAAATAGGATAGCATTAGAGGAGTTAAATAATTAGGCTAATCAGAGAATTCATTTGGTTTAACCATAAGAAGTACCTGACTCATTCAGTGCACGTCACCGCTAGTTAAAAACACAATCAACAAAACAGAAGTAAACAAGAGAAGTAGCTGTAGCCCACAAAACTCAGCATTCCTTAATTCCATTCTCCAGGGAAAAATAAAGATCAGTAATCTTCTAGTCTAATATCCTCCTTTGACGAGTTTCTCTCCCACAAAGCAGTCTTATTAAGCCTCCCCATTTACCTGCAAAAATGTCTTCAGTTAGGAAGGCAAAACATGTATTAGCTGCAAGCTGGGAAGATGAAAGCTCCCACTGCTTTCACAAACATCCCAAGAGCAAGAAAAATGCCAATAGAATAGCAAACCGTAATCTAGAAGCTACTGACCAGTGGGTTCCCTTAGCTACTAGTCTGCCAAACACTGGACTTGCAGGTATGCCTGGATATCCGGGTAGCTTATTTCACAGTATCTTAAGGCTGACACATTTACATGAACACTTGAGTGTGCTGATCACACTGAGATGCCATTTCATATCTTAGGATCTTTGCTTCACATGTTGTAGATTGCCTGATGTTTGGGGAAAATCAATGCACACAAGTACATGTGGCTCTCTGGGAACTGATCCAAGCCTGGTGCTGCTCAGAAACAGATTCCTTATCCCCATACCAACAGCACATGAGCCCTCATTCATGCTCTGTGCCCATTTCAAATTAGGCAGCAACACAAACAAAAATTCACAGCAGATACACAGTGTATCTAAAACGTGCCCACTGGAGAGACTGAATGCTCCCTAGGGGCAGCGTGTCCCACCCAAGCACCGGCGCGGCCCATGGAAGCAAGATGGTGAGCAAACTGCGTTTTACGTGGCAGCTTGTCAGGGCACCAACTCCTCACTTCCGCAGATGGATGGAGCCATTTCTCATGCCATTTAAAGTTCCATTAGTATCTATTCACTCTAAATAGGCTAGTAGATGCGCAGCTGGAAAGACCAGGTTAAAATTCCCAGTGAGACCACTCTGTTGGGCTTTCAATGAGTTGTCAGGCTGCTGCATGATGAAAATGCCCCTTAATGAGCAAGATGGCGTTATTCAGAACCATTTTTCTAGGTGTGGCAAACTGCACAAAAAGCAGGAAATTGCCTCCATTAAGACATACGTGCAGGCAGCATTTTCATTCTTTAGTGCAATTAGAGTCATGAATTACGTCCAGCTCTGACTGCCCACAAAGAAGTGTGGCTATTCTTTCAGGAGCTCAGATAAGACAAAGTATCAAATGACACTTGCGGCCATTACAAATCCAGTTCTGACGCAAGGCTTGATATCTTATCGCCCAGGCAGCCTCAGTAATTCCATTAGGGCTACGAAAGAAGTAAATGAAGCAAGCATTTGGTCTCAAGTAGCTCTGAAGATTACAGTCGCACCCTCCCATTAGGGCTCTCCATGACACGATGTGCTCTGCATGAGGAAAGACAAGCTCCTCCCAGCTCCGTGGTGTGCATCCAGCCCTGTCCTGGCATCAGGATCTGGCATCGTTTGTCGTGTCATTTAAACATCACAGTGAGACATTATGCCTTTTTCCCTAGGAAACTTCCAACCCTGGAGGTGCCCAGAGGAAGGTGACTGGAAAACCTCACCTCTGGATGAGCATAAAGAAATGTGGAGGTCAGGAACACTTGTAACCCAGCACTGCCTTCTCAGGTATGTGTATGGCAAGGCACATATGGACTGTACATGTCAGCTACATACTGTTCCCTTATTGTATAAGCAAAGGGCCACTCCATGGCCAGGCAGATTGCCAAGTCCATCATCAATTTACCTAGGGCCTTGTATCTGCACTAAAACAATTTCCAAGCTGCTACATTTTGGGTCAGATCTATTGAACAAATAGAGAGCCGCAACCGACTTCCAGCCCTGGAGGCAGCCAGAGAAGCAGGGCATGAGCTGGAGCCAGCCCTTTTGCTAGCTACAGACTGCTCTTGTGGCACCCACCAGCTCCCCTTCCCCCAGACACAGGCTGCCTTTGGTCCTGCCCTCTCTTCTTCAGCGCCAAGCAAGCAGCCAGTGCCAGAACAAATGCAGATGGCCAGGCTGGAGACTGCTGGCACAACAGGAGATCGGCCAGGCCAGGAAATAGTTGAATTCCACAATATGAACAGTAAAGAGTGAATTTATCCTGGAGAATCCAGCCAACTGTGTATTTAAGCACAGGCCTCAACCAGGTGCTCCTCCTCTAACTGCAAAAGCATCTGGACAGCTCATCCCATCACAAGGCCTAATAAGCAGGGGAATAAAGAGTCAAGTTGCACACACTCCTCTGCTCGGCTTCTCTTCCCAGTCCAAGCCACCTACCAAACCCCCACATTTCTCTACCCAATTCTCTCACTTCAAAATGTAACTAATTTTACTCAGTAAGGAGATTGTCATGGACTAAACCACTTGAAGCCACTTGCCTGACAGATTTTCCAGAGATCTCTGCTACACTGCAGGAGACACTTGTGAGACATACCAATTGCACATACTAAGATGTTACAGCCACAGGCTCCTTGGTGAGACCCACACTGATACTTCCAGACAAAAGCTTGTGATCAGAAGTAAGTACGCATACTGATATTAAAAGAGAACAGCTTAAAAGAAAAATGCTAGCGAGTTTGTTTCCCAGGGAAGGAAGATTAAGGACTTAACACTAGAAAGTACTGAAAGAAAAATATTGTTGAACGAAGAGACAAGTGAAGTCGCAGAGAGGCATAGCCATCCTGCTTGTGCAACAACAGCACTCATTTTCCTTTCCTGACTGCTTCGTAAATACCTTCTCTTTCTGGAGCGTGAGCCTTTCGAGCAGACGTGCTGCCTGTATGCCCCTGGGGAACCACCACCCAACCTCGGTCAAATCAAGCCTGCCAAGCAGAGGTGAGCGATGAGGCCGGCCCGCGTGCCAGCCCCGCAGTGGAAGGCTATGCCGGTGCTGCAGCGCCCAGCAGAGCCACCTTTGTGAGCGGGCGCTGCTGTCACAACAGCCCCCGTGACACCCCGCATGCCACCCCACGCACCCAGTTCTCGCGCCCACAGAGGAGCTGCACTACCCCAGCCCTTTTCCCATTGCCTCTCACACCCTTTCTAAAGGAGCGCTCTTTTGGAGGGAGTATGCTCACGTGGGTGTAACATCTCTTTTCTCCCAAAGCCAGCAAAGGCTTTTAGCAGATAAAGAGATATGAGGATGGAAAAATCACATTGAGAATCCAAGTCTCCTCCCAGTGTCACACTGAAAGAGTTCAACAGAGGTTTTCTTAAGTGTGCTGCAGAGGGCTACTGAAGGCACATTCACATAGATAAATTTATCTGCTCTATAGGGAAGACATAAGAGTGTATTTTTAAGAAACAGAGAGAGATGGAAGGGGAGAAGGCAGATCTGGGTAGGAGTAGCACTGCTGAAATGGAGCCCTCTGCATCACCCTCAGCACCTAGCAGGTCATCACATTTGGTATCTTTTGGGGTACCAAAATGCTAAAATAACACACCATAAGAGGTTTATTAGCATCTTCACTTCCTTAGAAAGCATCTTTCATTTTGCTGTCCTCACATCTTTGCAAAATCTGAAAGGATCTGGCCACTGCATCCCAACCTGTGGTCTGATGAGTTTTGTTTAGCTTTGTAGACTTCTAGAAAGGCTTTTTGAAGGATCTTTAGCACCTTGGTGCTTCTTAGGAGAGCTCTTCACCAGTGCACACACCTCCCTGACACGCCCACGCTGACAGCCAAAAATTGCAAATAAATGTAAGGCAATGTGCACACACCAATTCCTTTCCGATAGGTATAATCCACCTAACTAGATTCAATCCTCTCTCACTTCCTCTTTGCAAACTAAAACTTACCAAAAAGCCCAGCGGCATTTTCCAGCTAGGTGAAATACCCTGCTCTGATGTCTTTCTGCTAGCACTAACCATGATGAAAGTAATCCCCTAGCCATGACTAAACCAAAACCCAAAAACACTTTGACTTGGCAACTTCAAAAACAAGACTCCTTATTGTTGCCTTGTAAGGGAAATTAAGATTCAGTCTGACTCATAAGGAAGCTGGTGATACTCCACAATTGGAAGGTGATGGGATGGGTTCACTTGGTACGTGAATGATTTATGGCCTAATGTGCTTAGTTATACGAGTACATTGAGGCTTCACTGACTAAATGATGGCACACAGCCATTCATTTTCTTGAAAAATGTACAGAAATCCAAAAAAAGCTGCCTGTCTCAGTTTTCTGACTGAGGTTCTTCAAAAGTATGCATAGGTTTTAACACCTTTGACGTGGAGGTGGGGAGGGAGAAAAGCAGGGGAAAGTTATTTTAAGATAGCTAACCCATCTTACCAGCACATAGCATTGACCTTCACACGTACATGACCAGACACATTATGAACTTACAATATGAAGCCACAAAGACTTGCTTCACTTGGGTCATTTCTTTACACTTTTTATTTCAGACAATTATCTTCTTGTAACAATGACGATACTGACTCCTCTGCCTCAGTCTGCTTTTATTGCTCTCATCTTTTTGCTGCACAGCTACACTGCTGATCTCATCTCCCTCTATTTATTTATGCCTGCAGCAATACTATGTATGTCTTGATCTCTCTAAACAGTGCTACCGCCCAGTTGGTCATCTGGACCATCAGGAGGTAGGGTCAAGAATTGAGGAGAGGGCACTTTTCTACAACAGTGTCAGAACACAAGTACAAATACTGAAGCTCTGTAAATGGAAGGGAAGAGAAATAAATTAGACATTCGATGTTGGAAGGAGTACAAGTATAACAACATGTACTTGTGGTTAAGCTTACACGTGTACACCAGTAGAGGAGAAAGCCCAGCATGGCAAGATTATCCTCTCACCATTGTCGAATCAGGCCACAGGCTTCTGCAGGAAAGAGGTACCAAGACCAGCACTATCCAGTCTGCCTATGGTATCCTCCTCTCCCTTCCATACCTGGCAAAAAAACACCCCTGGAAACTGTGTTGCATGCAGGCCCAAGGTAGGACATGTCCCAAGGATAGCACAGAAGTTTTCAGGATCCAAGTTTTCTTGAGTTGGAGGTTTCACAATGAGCATCAAATATGGGTGAGGCCTCGGACACAGAATTCTCACGTGTAGTTGATACACGATGTTGAATGTACGCTATGAAATGTCAGGACTCCACTGGGAACAGCACAATGTAAAACAGTCCTCTTATTTCTCCTCACATATTAAAAAAAAAAAAAAAAAAATCTGTTCCTTGCAAGCATCAGTGTTGGATTGGCTGACCTGAAGGTTTTTTCCTATTTTCTGTTCCTATTGACCCCACAGAGGCAACCCAGCTGTGAAAAAGCACACTAGATTCTGCTCCACATCAGCAGACTTTTACTAAGTCCCAGTTATGAGTTCATTAACTATAAATCTCTTTGAAAGCAAAGCTGTGGTTCCATGTGATTATTTCCTTGATAACAAAGCTGATCTAAAAGATTCCTGCTTATCTCTGCCCTGCATCATCCTTCCCTTCTTGTCTCTCTGTTCCCCACCAACACTCCAAGAGATCTTCTCAGGTGTGCCAGATCTTAGATCTAACTTTGTTTCAAAGAGGAAAAAGAGGAAAAGAGGGGAAAAAAGAAAAAAAAAGAGAGAAGCCAAACACCAGGAGTTTTAGTCGCTTAAATTAGTACCACTGAAAGTAGTATACATGTAACCATATCCTCAGCAAAAGCAACCTTCTTGCAGACATCTTCAGGAGAAGCAACTTCAGAGCCTTCATTATTACTGATGATGATGCATAAGTAGTAAAGGATTAAGTTTGACTTTTCAAACCCGCAGCCTGACTGTCATTCTGTGGCCTTCAGGAAGGGAGCTATGCGCTACTGAATCAGCTGGCAGGACAAATTTGATCAGGATTAGGCATGACTGCTCAGTTGCAGTTCTATTAGCTGACTCAGAACACATGATACAGTGTACAGGCCAGCTTTATTCTTTTACCCCAGCTGCAGAAGAAGGGATTAGACTTGATGTGATGTAAAAACTATGAGGCAAAATTACCTCTTTGACACTTTCTGACCAAATTTGAACTGGCAGAATTTGTACCAGTTCAGCACTTTGTATTGTATGTACCTGGCACATCTGATTTGTAACATGGGACCCATCATCACACAGAGCCGCAGCCTGAGTTTGCAGAGAAGGCAATTACAAAAACAGCTCCCCACTTTCCACTCATAGAATGAGCATGCTTGGTACAGAACTGCAGAAGCATCAGGTTGCTATTTTTTTAAAAATTGGAAGACTCATTTTTAAAGGCATCTATTTATCAACAATAATAATTTTAAAAAACATGCTACATTCATTGAAGCGGTAGCTTCAGTCCTGGGGTACCAATGGCAGAGTCATTCCTTCCATCTTTTACAGTTTCCAAACTCTGCTGCATCGTTCTAGATGGAAAAAGCTAATACCAGTTACTCAGTAACACTGGCAATAACACATTGCTTTTCCAGCCAAGATCCCCCTGGCAGATGACATCTCCCGGGAACCATTCTTTTATTTTAGGCAGTTACTTGTAGCTGGTGGCCTGATGGCAAATCGCAGGGTAATAATAGTGCACTCTTGTATCTGTCTTCACTTTTTTCAAGGTAGAGAAAGGCAGAGCTTCCAGAAATATTCAGAGTGATAAGAATAGCTTGAATGAGAATGAAAAGCCATTTTTCAATGGCTGTCTGCCTCTAATATATTTTTAACATAAAAATCAATGCAGGAGTCTTTGCCATACCTAAGCTGGCTGGTCCCACTCTGGCTGTGCTCTTTTAGTAATTATACTGAACATTTCATTTTATTTTTAATCCTATATATTTAATGAACCACCAGAAATAGCTTCTGTTTCTAGTCATTGTAGCTTTTTTTTTTTTTCTTCTACAGACATCATCTTGTGGTCTGCCCCACTTACATCACAAGCTTCATAAATTTGTAGCCTCATTACTGCAAAGAGCAGAAGTGGAATCAGCTACATACTGCTGCTGACTGATAAAATAAAGGATGTCATCAATTGCATATAATAAGGACCTATCATAAATTGTGCAGTTCTACTGTCATTATTGGCTGAGTTTTCCAAGTGGTCCTTTGACTTTAAAAGGCATCTTCTTGCCTCATCCCATTCCCATATCACATCCTGGCATCCAAATATCATTGCTAAAGAAGCTAGAGTTAAAAAGGTGACCTGCCAACAAAACATCAACGTGTATCAAACCACAGGTATCTGCACTGAATACTTCCATTATCCAAACCAGGCAGAGCATTCAATATGCCAATAGGTTTTTAAATGACCTTCATAAAAGATTCATTCGCAGGTCTCTGAAAACTAGTCTCTGATGCACCTCAGTCCTGGGGGAATCTATGGCATAACGTGATTTAAAAGAAAATATTCTGTAGAAAAGGAACTATGAAAATCATACTGAGAATAAAGATGACGTGATTTACTTCTGTTACCAGTAAGTATCAGTAAGATCCCAGTTCAGGAATGTACCACCTTTTCAGGACAGCACTTGAGCAAAAGCATGTCAGCATATGCTTAAACTTATTTATGTATGCTCATTTAGGGCATTTGACTTTATATACAGCTAGATACAAAGTAAAAACCCAGGCTAAGTTTCTCAGCAGAGCAACAGGCAGCATCTCCTCCTTCCTCTGGGAAACATTTTCGCACCCACCCTCGCTTCCTCTCCGCCTGCTGTGGCCAGAACCAGGGGCTGAGAGCCAAAGCTGATAAACTTCCGCAAGGGGAGACGGGCAAATGCTCCAGTACTTTAAGTCCTTTTCACAGCCGGGCCTTCAGCTTGCAGCCTGTTGCCAGAAACACTCAAACTGCTGGGCTATAGTCAACAACCTCAGGCTACAAACCTGAGAGGACCTCCTTGGGAAACAGTGCTGTCTAATCCCAGTTGCTCCCCTGCCTAGATGCAAGGTGTTTTGCTCCGGCCTCCACAGCAGCAGGCAGCGCCAGGGAAGCCTTTCTGATTTACCCACTCTTTTGTGCAGGGCTTGCGCTCCAGGACTGTGGCAAGGTACAGGCCTGGATCCGTGCAGCAGTAGGCACTTGGGGAATAGAAAGAAAACTAACATAGGATTGAATGTCAGGCATTATGGCTGCAAAAATCAAAATATTCATTGAACTGCTTCCTGCTGACATATACTATAAAGTAGAAACTGTGGCTGAAAAAGCACTTAAATGCTAACTACCAGGTGCAATCATACACCTTGTTCAACCTGTAGCACCCAGAACAGACTGAAGGTGCTCAGAGGAGCAGATAAAGAAATATGGGAAGAAGAAACCAGGGGGCTATGAAGGAAGAGAGCTAAACTGTTCCCATGCCTCTCCAAACTACCCAAACTGCTCTTCGCGAGGAGAAAATGAGGTACACCAGACAAAAGCAGAGAGAGGGCAGGAAGCTCTGCATGTCAACCTACCTCACTAAACAAACAGCAGCAGCAAAGTTCAAAGTGATTATTTCCACTTTCAACTGAAAACGAGAATCCAGAGCTAGTCATAAGGTTGAAGGAAAGGCACAAAAGCCAAAAACAACATAGCCCAAGGCCCAGCCCTGCAGCCTGAGCCTCAGATCTTGATTACTTATGAACCAATTGCCAGCAGTGCAGCATCCCTCAGCCCCACCACTGGCAAATACTGGTCTTGCAAAGCAGATACATTTGCCCCTGTTGCCACTCCACCTTTTCATCTATAACTTGTTCTCAGGAGCAATTTCCAATGTCTTAAAACATCCTCATTAGAAATAATATTGACCTGGCTTATTAAAAGAAAATACTACATGTGTTCAAACATTTGCCTTTTATGCTTCCCTCACCGTAAATGAAACTAGAAGTCATCACTATTATCATTCTGCAGCCTCTAGGAGGACTGGAGCTGCTTTGTGCTCAGGGTGCTGCAAACATGCACTGAGAAACAGCCCCTGCACCAATGAATCTACAAGCTGAAGAGAAGAGACAAGGATAAGGTGCAGATGGTTTGCTTGAAAAGCAAAAGGATTTCCCATAACCATATAGCAGAGCAGGAATAGAACCCAGGTCTCCCAGCTTCCCCTTTCTATCTACTTCAAGCTATTTCTGTGATTATCAGGTACTAGTAGTAGCACACCATCAGAGTTAAATCTGTGTTCGCAGGAGACTACCTGTTCCAGAAACGCAGCACACTGAAGAACAGAGCTGAAAGAGCTCTCCAAGTCCTCTTGTCCATCGTTTTGCTCTGCAGCAAGATAAAGTTTACCTTGATAATCCCTAATAGATGTTAGTCTGATCAGTTTTAAAGCACCTCCAATATCAAGCCATATAACTTCCTGACTTGGCTTGTCCCCATTCTGGAAAGCTTCTCCCTAAGATATAGACTAAATCTCTCACACTGCAGAGTAAGCCAATTATGTTTTACCCTGTCAGTGGTCAAGGTAATAATACCCCAAATAAAGTATACATAAAGAATATTTTTTCACAAAAGGTAAGTTGCATCAGCCTCTGACACAAATCTCTTGTGGGTTTTTTTGTTTGTTTGTTTTGTTTCAGGCATTGTGGTTTTTTTGTTTTTGATCCATTCACTCTTATACTTCACAAGCAAAGTATAAGGGCATGAATAGTTCATTTCTGTAAACTATCTGTAAGGTATCATTTCTGTAAACAGTGCACCATCAAGTCAGAGGAAAACTCCCTGGCCTCTCTCTTTTTGATAACACTGCCATCATAGCACCCTGTGAAAATACAGAGGGGCTCTAGGGGCAATTGACTATTTGCATTTCCAGCTGGAGTCTGGGAATGGTTTATCAATGACTGCCCTTGCACATTTTGTTCCCAGAGGGAATTCGCTTGATTTCCATTCAGGAGACACAGACTATTCTTTAACCATCCAAAAAGAGCTGATGGCTCCCCCTGCTCCCTTTGTTAGCAGCAGGAACATGATTAGGTGGCCTGTGTTCAGAAGCTGTCCACCCTTGATGATATCTTCCAGAAGATTTGTGAGCTCTGGCAGCTCATAATTAAAAGCAACTTTAAGAAGGGAGGGGAAATGGTACTGGGGTCTTGCTTACTCTTTTAGGGTAGAGCAGAAAGGCCCGAGAGATCATACTGGTGGCTTGAGTCAGTGGTTAAAATGCTCTGGCGCCCATTAGCAAGCCCCTGAGCCTTTCACTTTGGCTTAGAACATTGCAGCTCCATCTCGCTTGGAAAAGGGTGGGGGCTGCTGGAGATGCGCTCCTGTTTGGGAGCTGGAGCACCCTACAGCAACCTGGTCAGATGGACCTGCATTGCTCCCCAGGAGGGTGCACTGCCAGAGCAGCAGCCACTTTTGGAGGTTGGGGAAAGCCCAGAGCAAAAGCTGAGCTTGCAGCCCTCTCTGCATTAAGGCACATCACAGCGCAAAAGGCTGCAGCCTTCATTAAGCTCTTCAAGTAAAAGGCCCTGGGGCAGATTAACCCTTGTAGCTGGCATGGCTGCAACACTCTCAGGGAGGTAATGCTATGGGCTGTCCTCCTTGCCCAGCTACCACTACTGAGCATGAGGAACGGATCAGTCCACACCTTTGAGGGCCATCCTTGAGAGAAGCGGCAGTGCCTAGGCCCTGTACTTTCCCACCTACCCTCAGCTCATGCATGCCCTTATCCTGGGAACAGCCACACGGTTTTACTTGGTAGGTAAAGAAACACTGGCAGTACACTCTGCGTGCATGGGTTCTCATAGTTGCAATAAGCACTGAAATAAAGAGGTTATCATTTAAAAAACAAGCAAGTCACATTCTGCCATCATTTACCATGCAGGATTATGTCAAAACCTCCCTGGTTTAGGCCTTGTGCTCAAGGAGAAAGCCACCGTGCTAACTCTGCAGTAACAGGCAATGAAATTTTGCCAGCTTACCAGATGTATATGAAATTTCCATGCAAGAGCAGAGTTCTGGAAGTCATGTTGTGCTCTAGCAAAACTTCTTCAAGTAAGAGTGATTTGGCTATACTGTTTTAAACTTTACTTTTTGTTATACTTACAGGCAGCATGTCAAATAAAGGCACAAATTCTTATTAAAAAAGACACCTTCACCCCAAAGTCAATATAAAAAAAATGAGTTACAAATGCTGTAGATGGCAATCTTGAGAATGTTTAATATAGCTGAAGAACTGTATTAATAAAGCTGAATGAAAAAGCCAGCTCAGACTTCATCATACCAGTGCTTGTGTAATAACCTCACATGCTCTCAGCAGGCTGAAAGGCAGTGGCCTCAGTCAACAACAAAATGATTACACACAGAGGGATGTTTTAGACTGACCCCACGTATCAGGGAAGAGAAACCCCCTGTGTTATCAGACGCTCTTCGTTCCCAGTCTGGAGAAGCTGAACTTGCTGAAGGAACAAGGTAAATGGGGCTCCAGCTGCAGGCATGGCTCCTCTAAACCAAAAACAAGGGCTCCAAGGGCTGGGTTAAGAACCTACCTCAAGGCAGCAAAGTTCTATCTGGCCTTCAGTTAATTTCCAAGTAAAATGGAGGCATTAAAGTGCTTTGCAGGAGGACAATGTGGTGCATTTCCACGGTACTTCCTCAATAATGGAGCAGTCTTTGAAATGTGCAGGTCTTGTCTAACAAAGGGGATGAAAAGTGCAAAAATTGCCTTTCAGGGTTTATTTCTACCCTTTCATTTCTTTGAAATAAAGGGGTTTAAGTCAAGTGTCTTCCAATTGCACATTATAGAAGTGGAGGCAAAGATTAGGAATTGGATTCTATGGGTGAGGAAATTTCTGAGACTTTGCTGATGCTCCCAGGTATCCCAAGGAGCTTGTTGTTCATCTGAGAAACTTTAGAGCCACTTAAAATAAAAAAGGTGTTGTGAGAAAACAGTGCTAGCAAAAGGTGCTGAGCACTTGCTTTGTTGACAGAAGTCTCAGACCAGTGAATGACAGGGATATAACATGATGTTGTCATCCAATGCACAAGAATTGATTACATACATAGATGATCGGTTTCAGGGGAAGTTAGAAGAAGATGGATTGGAAGGGGCTATTCTTACAACACAGTTGTCTTCACCCAACTTCTTTACAAGGACAGGTCATTCATGTCACCTCTTGTGTGGTGACAGAGAGAGAGGGATAGGTGAGGACATTTAAGAGTTCTTACCCTCAAAGCTGAAACAGTCGCTGACAGAGATGCAATGATAAAAATAAACATTAAAAAAAGCAAGCAACAAGCAACCTCCTAGGAGCTTCTTCACTGACTTTTTTAAACCTCTGTTCAGCAGCAGACCACCTAGCCACGCCAGTACAATTAAGTTTCAGAGCTGACACCCTGCTGAGCGGAGGAAATTCTGCTGTGCTCATGGCGGAAATGTGCAAGTAGCCAGCAGAGGAAGAAAGCTAAAGATAACTTTGCTCACTGTGAAGGACAACTGCATTCACCACTGATAGTTCTTATCTAAGCAGAGCAGACTTGGTCCAAACTTCAGAGGCAAATTCGGCAGAGGAATCACACTGCACCTTAGAGAAAGACACAGAAGATAGCAGACAGCATTCTCAGCTCTGAACCAGTGCCCAGGAGTAACAGGGATATTTGGGAGACATCAGGGAGAGACAAATGGAACTGACGATTCACAGCGGCACAGGAGGGGGGGAGGAAAAAAAATATCACACACACACAAAACAGAGCACTCTTAGACTAAACTGCAAAAGCCTCAGGAGGCAAAGAAAGGGGACTTCTACCCTGTGTAAACCTCTGGCCTGCCTGCACTTTAAGTATTATGCTCCACTCCCAGAAAAGTAGGACTAAAAAGAACAATAAAAAAAAGAACCAAAGCATCGTTTTTTTTCTTTCTTAATGACTACAGGAGGTTCAATATCACAGGACCTTGACTACAAGCAGCTTTTTCTGTATCTCCTATAAAAAAAAAAAACTTCACTAACAGTTTCCTGTCTCTAGACATGAGAAACTCAAGTAAGTATCTTTAAAAGAGTAGCAAATAGAAAAATAAATTCCATAAACAAAGAAATTAGGAATGCGGGTTTTCTCTGCCTTCTAGTAAAGCTCATGGTGACTTCAGTAGTGTAGGACCAACCTTCTCATTCGCTACCCTGGCATGAGAAAATCCTGTGCAATCAGAGCATAAATTCTTAGCATTGAGATGAGTATTATTAGTGCTCAGGGTACTGCAGCAGCCATATCCACTAGGACCTTGCTATGCCAGATGCTGGACACCTACTTGAGGAGATCCAGCACCTGCCCCCCAAAAAATTCTGGAAAAGTGTAGCTTTTAAGATTTCAATAAAAGGCATTTTCACAGCTTCCTTTGCAAAACTGTTAATCAAAATAATAGATCTTACTACCAGGAAATATTATGGAGGGAAATTAAGGAGAAGGAGTGGATTTATAAATCTTATTAGTGGGATGACTGTGCAGTTTCTCTTCAACAGCTGATGATACTGCTTTCAAAGGACAGTCATCCAAATGCCAGAACTAAATTAGGAGCAACTGGCTTCTGCTTGGGAATTTTCATAGAGAGGTGCCAAGCTCTGACTGAGATACGAATTGAACTCCCATCTCCCTGGCTGGTATAGAGCAGTGTGAAATGTGATATAGCTGGATTTTAAATTTCCGTTTCCCCAAAGCCTCATGTCCCAAAGACAAGAGAGTCCTACCTTATGTAAACAATAGTTTGGATCAGAGGGAATGGTAGAGCTTGTTATAAAGAGAACAGACAGTTTCAAGATCCAAATGAAAAACCACTCTCAGCATTTATAATCTAGGATTTAGCTCAAGCCATTCCTACAGTTTTAGTATTTTTTTTCCTCCTGTAAGAGACATTTTGCTTTATGTTAGTTCAAGATAGGTTGTATTTTTGCTTATCTATGTAGCATTCCCCAAGGAGACAAATGAGCCTGGAGCTCTGTGAAGTCAAGGGCAGCTATTGAATATATTTCCTCCCCAAAAAGATGCAATGCCAGCTCCTTGCTGGGCTGCAGAGCTGGCCAGCTCAGTGAGAAGTCACCTTAGCTAACAGCAATGATGAATGGTGCTTCTCTTCACTCGCCTCCAACCTGCCAGCTGGCTCAGAAATCATATACATGCTGAACTGTAATGTTCAGTGCATCCCTGCTGAAAACACCTTCTTCACACCTCTGTTACTGTAGTCCCACAAAAAGACCTTAGTGATCTACAAGCTTGTTTTAAATCTATTTACATCTGTTTGCACAATGCACTGAAAACCTAACAATTGCAGAGGTGGTGACTAACGATGAGGTGGGAAGTGGCAATGGAGGTCAGATTTTGGCACGTGGCCTGGATCCTCTGCTCCCCTGCAAGGCCAGATAGCTCATCTCATCCAGAGCACTGGGCTGCAGAGGGGATATGAGACGTCTGTGGGTCATTCAGCAGGGACTCTCCCTGCTTGGTGCCAGAACTGCACTGAATGGCTTTGAAAGGGAGTTGAGAACTACCATTTCTACATTACCAGACTGTTATAATATAGGATGCTCAGCAAGGGATCTTGGAAGAGCACACCCATAGTAAAAAAAAAAAAAAAAAAAAAAAAAAAAAGCCTTCAGAAAGAATATCCAAAAGAGGGAAACCTGAAATGCAATTTCACATATTTTCAGGAAAAGAGAGGCTAATGGTGCATATCGTAACTTGTGCAGCAACACCAAGTATCCCAAGGTTGCTATTAAAAGTTTTATCTAGTCACATTTATTAACTCTTGTGTCTTCAGAAATAAAAAGACTAGAAATACAGTGAGACCTTCATTGAATACTGTGGCCTTAGGCAGCTCCCATCCAGAAAATGCCTTCTGCAAACAAACAAACCAAGAAACTAGCATATAGCTCATTACAAATACTATTGTCTGCAGTCAGTGTAGCAGACGCATTTCCACAAGGTTTCAGGCAACCTACTTAAAAGCCTAACTAATCACACAACACATTATCAAGTCAATGCATCCTTATTAATAATAAATTCTAATTAATATTATAGCATTAAACAGGTCAGCTTAAACTATTCGTTTTCTTTCACAAACATAAAGGAGCAGCCAGCATCTTTTCTAGGACCTTTGAAATACATATGAACTTAATGCAATTAATAATATTTGACAATTTGACATTAGGAGACTGCTAGGTACACAGGAATCAGAGAAGGGGAGACTATAGACCTTTTGGGGCTAAATAGATATATATGTTATAATGAAATTAGCACACCTATGCAGGCCTGCAATAGTTGCTACTGAAATTGCAGATGATCAGACTAACATTTTCATTGTTAGGTATGTCATATTACCCAGGCAGCAAGTGATGTTTTGGGGATGAATAAATCAATCTTTCATTTGACTTTCGTTTTGCTACATCCCTGAAACTTTTTGCCTCTAGAAAGAGTAACTTTCTAGCAAAGTCTAATAGACATCAACTTGTTGCACGATAACTTCAGTTCTCATACAAGGATATGAAGTGCAATAGGTTAGTGTCCAAAGCCATGACTGAGGTTGCAGTACCAGACACCAATTGCACAGCAGCATTCCCTCTAGATATAGAGGGCCTGCCTACAGTCAGGGATAGTTGCACACACAAAAGGAGCTCAGGATCTCACAGCAAAAGCGTGAACCTTTACTGTTTGCACTTAAAAAACTAGTTCCCCTGAAAAAGCAGCCATAGGATGTTCATCAAGTATTTTCGCATCCCACACACATAAAGGAAACAAAAATACAAGGCAACATGGATACTTTTTATACAGGTTATATATTCATTAGCAAATGGCTTTACTACAAGGGGAAGCAGAAAACAAACCTCATGAACAGTTTCCTGGTGCCCACACACCTGGTGGCTTTACATGGATTTCATTGTCAGTCAGCAACATCACCTTGCAGAGCCTGTCAGCAGTGCAGCACCGTGTTACCACTGCATACCATGCCAAAACTTTAACAAGGACTTTTAAGCAAGAGGCTGCACTCTGGCAGAAGGAGCCAATGGTCTCACTTCCCTCGAGGATATAAAGCTGCCTGCCCTCCAGAGGCTGCACGGCGCAGCAACTGGCATCATCAGCACCATTGCTGTGGTCAGGCCGGGCCTCCGTGCAAGGCCATTTCAGTCCTCCCAGCCTTACAGCCCTTTGTGTCCAATCGGCATTTTTAAATGCCTCAGTGCTGAAAATTCCCAGCTGTGAAGGGGAGGGAAATCAATAGATGCTGGCTCTATACAAACTCTTTGTAAGACATACTCACCCTCTCAGAGCTCAACATCTAAACAGATAGAAGCCAAGAAAGAATGTCAGGATCATCTATCTTACCAAAGGCTGAGGCACGAAGAGTAACTTAGCCAAGACACGTGGGAAATCTTAACAGAACCAACTTCCTCCCCCCAAAAAGCACTTTGAACAAACCACCCTGGACTCTCCTCTGCCTGTCTGACTCCTTAACCCCAAGACCTTCCTTCTCCTCGTGCTGCAGAACTGGCTCACGTTCCCCAAAGAAGGGTAATGGAACAGGGAAACCAAACGCCGCTCCCACCCTGCGCTCATTGCTCCTCCTGCTCAAGACAGAAATACATATCTTTGCACAAGCCCACGTAAACAAGCCAAAGCTAGCTTTAAACTAGTTACTTTGGGATTTTTCAGCACGACGGCCACAATCACAAACTCAGCATCCCACCAGAGCAAGCGAACAATTATGCAGACATTTCTAACAGTGCCCCAAATGGGGTACTGTCTGCATTACACTGCAGACATTGCAGGACAACTGCAAAGTCAGCATCCTCTGAGTAAAATAGAAGGTGCCACAGCGGCTCCTTTTGCTGCCCCTTTTCCTGGATAAATCTATTAACTTGATCCATTTCATCAAATGCAGACTTTTAAACACATGCCCCCCCCCCCCCAAAAAAAAAAGTAGGCTGTAGAAAAGACAAGCTAACTTTTTCACTTGCATGTGTTGAATGTAGTTCACTTTGCTCCTTTTAGCATAGTCTGTATGCAGCACAGGCAATTAAATAGTTGCACAGCCTGCTAATTGCTGAAAAGGAACAAGATGAACTGATTTACTAATATCATAGCCAGAGTTACAGTAAATGTGACGTCAGCTGGTAAATATGCATGGGGGGAGCCAACGACACACAGGGGTATTTTTGCAGCCGGGCAGTTAACAGTTCTATTTTTACTAACTTCGGGGGCTACAGTTCAATTCATTGAGCAGCTCATCTGCACTGCTCAGAGACGGCTCTGTGACGCCATTCTGGGTAAGCACCATGAAGGACGGCTCTCTGCATCACGTACGGCTGCAGAGTGCGTGGGTCTCTGAGCGAAGAAATGCAGAGGAGGATTTCTGCCTTTCAGAGTGAAAAATAAAGAATCCAGGGCTGGATTAAGCATCTGGAAAATTACTGCAGCCTCACAGCTTTTGCTGCTTGCTACCCGAGATGAGTCATCACTGGTTGCCTTGGCAACAGCTATTTTCCTCCTCCTGCTGTTGATCAATTTTGTCTGTACCAAGGTCCCCTGAAACCAGGAGCTGCAAAGATAATGCAAGCAAGTCACAGAAACTCCTCTCAAACTGCATTTGCATTTTCAGTGTGTCAAGCCAAGGCCTTAGAGAAGGGAAAGAGATTTAAAGAAAAAGAAAAAAAAAGGCAAGGGGGCGGGGAAACGAGTGACACTCATTTTTATCCAACCTGCATACCAAACCCAGGACAGGCTTTGTTAACAGGAAGAATTCTACTACCTTACCACTAAGCAATGCCTATAAGTAAAAAAAAATAATAATACCTTGCCCTAGAAATTAACCTAAGACGTTCAACACCAATGCCAGATGCTCATGTTTTAAACACATGTTGTAAAGCTGGGGCCTGCATGCTTGGTTTCCATTGCACAAATCCAGCATTGACCTAGGAGTTAAGGGAACAACCCTAAGCAAGTCATTTCATCTTGGAAAAGTCCCATTCAGCACCTTTCAAGTGCAAAGATAGGGCTGAAAAGAGCTGAAATGTTGTTGCCAGGCAATATGAAAGTCCTGGAACAGCACCTAGAGTTTACCCTCTCCATCATCCTTCTGAGGTAAATGCATTGGATATCAAATTACTTGTAATGAGGCAAGAAGGTGAGTCCTTGCCTACTATACACGCGGATATACTAGATCCCACTGAACACTTTTCATAAAGTTATGTCTGATGTCCTTTGTTTTCAGCTCATTTTTACATCATGAATTTACTAACTTATCCCCTGAAGGCAGCTTAAATGGCTGCTGATAGGAGTCTGACTCTGTTGTTAGTGGAACAAGCAGCACAGACATCCACTTGTCTGATATTAGCTACAGTAAGACAAAGCTACGGACAAGGCTATCCTAAAAATAAGATGGGAAAAAGGTCAGTGAGGGCAGCATTTGTGCCGCAAGCAAAGGAATGAAACTAATATTTGCCACACTAATTTATAATCTTGATCCTGAGCTGTTTCTGCATGCTCAGATAGCAGACACTTTTGAACCAAGAGCATTTACTCCCACATAAATCCCATTTCAGTTACCCATTTTATGTCTGCTGGAGTTTTAAATGCATTTGGCTTGTGTTACTATTTGGGGCCATTTAGGGACGGATGCAACAGCACTGATGTAACGGTCCCTCTGTCTAGGAACTTGTCCATTTGACTTAGAGTTTCCCCAGACGGATTCAAGAAGTCATGTAAGCATATGAAGGCCCGAATAGCTTAGAAATTGCTTACCCACCAGACTTTCACCCAGACCCATCATCTGAAGTCTCCAGAACAGCAGCTTCTGCTTTGGCTCAGCAGACTAACTTCCACAGAGCTTAAGGGTGATTTGATGGCTACTTGCAGCTAAAACATAATGGTTATTTTTAGGTCTTCGGAGCAATCCAGTAGATATGCTTGTCTTTTCAGTGGGAAGCAGTTTGCTCTGCAATTTACCTTCCAGACTGGTCTTGACCTTCAGCAGTGTAGGCATATTTCTTAGGCATTTGTCTGTGAAAGGATGGAGTGGGTGGGCTGTTTTTTCCCCTATGCATTTGTTTTAGGGAGGGAAAGGCGGTCTTTTCATTTCTGCTCTTCACCTGTAGATATCACTGTAAGAGCAAGATCATGTCTCATTTTACTTAAAATCAGTTTTTGTGCAAAGAGAACCCATAGCTTCAAAAGACTCTTTGCTAGATCATCCCTTTCAAAAAGTTCTTTGACCTTGTAAACAACCAGCTTGCTACCTCCCAGCTGTTGTGACTGTAATATGAACAGTGTTCAGTTTCTTTCCTTCTCCAGCATCCAGTAACACATTACCAAAAACTGCCAGCCAACAAACAGCAGCAAGAATACAACGAAAATTTTTGTATTCCCTGCCATCAAGACATTTCCAGCAAAGTCTTCCAGCTCACATACACCAGCTCAGCAAAGCTCTCAGAATGATAAACCTGCTCTGAGGTGTCCTACTGCAGCCAAAGTCCGTGCTAGCATTTAATAAGAAACTCTGGATCAGATGAGCATGAGAATTAGGAGCACACTGTTGGGAACCAAGGGAAGCAGCTACTTTTCCAGACTTGTAAAGAGTCACAGCCTGAGACTGGTTGTAGCTGTTTGTCTCACTGACAAAGCAGGGAAGCTGAAAAACTTGGTGCTCTAGAGGTCCTGCCAGCCAATGGCAGATGGCAGCTGCAGGTCTGGGAGGGTGAACCTGTAAAAAGGAGGCTGTGGTAGGGGAACAGCTGTAGATCCCTGAGCTAGGCAGCCACCGGAAGGTGGGGAAGGCCCTGCTGTCAGGGCAGCAGCCCCTTCGGCTGCCCAGCAAAGGGGTCACGGCTCGAGGAAAGGAGCAGTCGCCATGGAGGACTTGCAAAATATGACACAGGATTTGTTCTGTTGTGTCTAGCACACTGGTATGAATGGCCAGACATCACATGAGCTCCTGGGCTTTTGGATCTTGTATGAAAGTGCTAGACTATTTCACTGACAGAGAGAGCCTAAGCCAAATGGGCCCTTTCAGATCAAGCTCAAGAGTATGATAGTCAAGCTCTTCTACAAAGAGGAATTTGCCAGCAGGACTCCTCTGATATGATTTTATTACTACTTTATTTATTACTACTGGTGAGGCTTCTCATGCTCACGCACGCACACATACACTTTAGTTTGAGTACATATGCCTTCTTCTGATGTCATTTATGCCACTGAGTGTCTACACAGGGAATTATAGTTACACATGTACACTATAATTACAGCGCTATTGTTCTGCTAGAGAGCAGACAAACTGAGCGTCTGCCAGAGGCAAGAAAGGTACTGGTGAGGAGCAGGAAACTGCACTGAGAGCAGTCCATTCTAGACCAAATGCATACCAATGTTTGCATTTTGGGGACACTCCAGTCTCCAGCTTTTCCCCACAGTAATTAAAAAGATGCAGTACTCGAGTACGTTTATTATTTTCCAGTAGATCACCTCCTCCTGGGATGTGTTCTTAAGACCTTCACCCAACTTACATGAGTAAACAATGCTGAGAATTCGGACTCTTATTTGTCAATACAGGCTTGCACCAAACATCACTACACTGCCCTAGGCTTAAGAGAAGCTCAAATTCATAGGCTCACAGAATACCTCAGGCAGCAGGGGACCTCAGGAGGTCACTAGTCCAACCCTCTGCTTGAAGCAGGAATAACTGAGGTCAAAATGGGCTGCTCAAGGCCTTATCGGGCCTTATTGGGTCTGGAAAGTCTCCAAGGATGGAGCAGCACAACCTTGCTGGGCAACTGGCTCTACCGCCTCACCATCCTCATAGGCAAAAGGCTTTTCCTTACATCCAGTGTGAACCTCTCTTGTTTTTCCATCTGAGTGGAAAACCAGCAAACCACCTAAAAGAAATGGAAGCCACTTAAGTCTCCTGGGTAAAATCTTCCCTGCAGGAAACAGTAATTCCCGCAGCCCTGTGGGATTATCCCACGGGGTAATTACCCCTTACTGTAGGCCTCCACAGGTACAAAGAGATGCGAAGGGCACTAGTTAGCTATCTGCAAATACAGTTTGTTCAGTCATTCTCTTCTAGGATGGCGAGAAGAGAATGAGACTCTACACTCCTACTCAATGTAGTTTCATTTTTTGATTCACAGGTTTCCAGATCATCTTTCTTCAGTGTCCCATCCTGTTACCATCATGGTACAACTGGAGTAAGAAAGTGCTTTTGACAGAGGTTACTTGTGATATGAGAGCAGGGAAAGCCAAAGTGAATGCTGACTTGCTTCTTGAATTCATCAGGCATTTTGCCGTTCACCCAAATTTCATTCCATGCTCCAAATACTAACATACCTGCTAGATAATTCTAGATCTAGGGCAGAACATACAGATTGCTGAAGGAAGGCTTCAGTGCTTGAGTTTCAAAGACTTGAAATATGGACATGATTTCAGTGGTGGGAAGTCTTCCTTATCATGTTAGCTACCTTACCAATTTCCAAAATGGAGTTACATCCTTTTGCTACAGATAAAAGGGAGGGAGGGGAAATCCCTTCAGCTTTCTGTAGCATCTATAAAATGGGCAGTAGCTCTTTGCTCCTCATCCTATTGAAGATAGAATGAAGATCCACCAGCAGATGCTAACACTGGAAGGTGGCCATGGGTGAATTATCACTATGATAGGTTATCTGATCTGGTAAAATTCAGAAAATTCTGCAGGACAGAAACCAATGGGAAAGGTATCCCTCCATGGTACTCCAGTCTTACCAAATTGGAATACAGCTTAAATATGCAGCTTAACAATTCAAGAACTATGTTGTGAGACCATATCCTGACTCAAATGCACCTTCAAGGTGTATGTATCCTTTAAAAATGTGCATATCTGAGTTCTGGAGGCTTACATTGCCAGTGTTTGCAGTCACCACGGGTGGCTGATTCTCAGGCACCAAATTACTTCCAAGATGAGGTACTGCAGTTTTACACTTTGGGAAGTCAGGTAGTTTCTTTCATCACTGAAAACAGAAAGGAACACTGGCTTATTGTGGGGTGATAACTCCTCAAGAAAGGGAAGCAAACAGAGATTAGGCTAAGTTCAAGACATGTATCATAAGAAGATACAAAAAACAATTGTAAAATTCTTCAAGCAAAGGCTGCTGAGGCCAGAAGTTCATAGAAGATAACAGTGTGTAAAAATAGAACAGGATCTTCATGTCATAGCAATTGCCATATCTAGAATTTCTGAAAGCCCTTTACCAAGTCATCAAGCAAAGTCTGGCCATTTAAGGTCCATTAATGTGATGCTGCATGCACATTACAAGAGCAGTAAATATCTTTAGACACCATCGAGAAGTCTGGAAGAAATATTCATGTTTTATATTAACAAAACATTTTCTGTGATGAACAAAGCAAGGATGGAATGGCAGTGAGAAGAGAGGCCATAAAAGAGAGGTTTATAGCCCATGAAATCCAGTTATCACCAGGAAGAAAAAAAAAAAAAAAAAAAAAAAAAAAAAGGCTTTATACAGAATCAGAATGATTTACACACTAATTCATTCTGAAAATAGGAAATCCTCCTTCTGGAAAATAGGCCTCTCAAGCTGCAGAGTTGCTATATGAATAGAAGACACATCTTTCAACAGTAAAAGTAAAATAAAAAGCCAAGTGAGGAAAATTTTGTTGAGAAATCTTGCCTTATCCCAGGAGGATGACGCAAAGGATGGCGTGAGTGCAAGGAGTTAGTGCATGAGCCCTAGAAAGTGAAACTGAACATAAATACAGTGAAATTACTCTGACTTGGTTCTCTTTGTGAATGAGCACCAAAACACAATATAAATATACAGCATTCAGGCCAGCTGAATAATACTGGATATTATTTCAGCCAGGAGACAATATTTTTTACAAGAAATAGTGTTTTTAATCTTTCTAGATGGCCTCTAAATATCGAGCAAGTAGTTTTAAAGCACATAATGAGGAGAAGAGAAAGATACTTAGATCCCTGAGCAACACTTCCATTTGATAGCAATCTTCAGTGCAAGTTTAGTCGGCCTCAGCATGGACAGTACCAATGTAGAGTCCCAGTGTTGCTTGGTTAATGACTATTAGCAAGGAAAGGAGGATTCTGAGTGAATCAGAAGGGGACTAGTTTCTTAGATCTTGGAGTTTTTGCTAAGACTGCCAATAAGAAGGTAAGGGAAAGCCTGCAGACTTTGCTATCATGCTGACTAACATAGCCACACTTCCCATGTGGGCCATTAAACAGCAAAAAGCCCTCAAAGGCTGTATTACCCCTTCTCCAGTCCTCAGAGCCATCCGGTCTCCAGAGTTTCTGAAGGCGAGAAGCAAACAGCCAGCACTTCAGGGGAAGGACTGGGTCTCTTTGCCCAGCACACCTCAAGTGGTTCATCCCATTTTGCAATTCTATGCCACAAAAGCAGCTCCCAGCCCAGGTTAATCATTTCAAATATTAGCACCTACTAGTGAAAACTCAGTGCAGGGACAGTGCTGATTTGTTACCACAGCAACAGTTATTATGAACTTGCACCTTCTTGGCCACCCAGGAACCATTTTGAAAGCCTCTGCTCCCCCTCAGCCCACGTAGGATGGGGATACAGCTGCCTCAGAGGCTGATAAGCTAAACTGACACTAGCAAAATGAAAATCAGTATCTTAAGAGAATTTAGTACTGCAGATCTAAGGATGAGCCCATTTCCATTAAGGACTGTTTACAGACATGAACAAGAAGGGAGGAAAGCAGCAAAGCAATTTTTAAAAAGTAACTGAGAACTAAGCAAGCCCAAGGAGACAAATTTAATGCTCAAGCACAGCACATTACATGCTCAGCCTGTTTGTCTGCATTGCAGATCTGATGTAGTATAGCTCTGCATGTGTAGCAGGCATCAAACTGGTACTGCTGCCCATGCCATTGGTTCCCTTCAGACTAGCAAGGGCTTTGAGATAGCACTGGCCAGATGCCTTTCCTTATGTGTTCTTTTCTTCTCCTCTCATTTTCCTAAGCTGACCAGGAATAGGAAGCACATGGCCCTTCTTAGTAATGACAAATCTTCTCTGAAGACCCAGGGTGCAGGGCAGGATCACAGCCTCTTTCCTCTCTGTGAGGGATACCGCAAGCTGGTCAGGAGTACCACGAAACAGGGATCCTTACAGCACAATTTCTACACAGGCCAGAACGGACGCTACATGTCCTGAAACCTCTTCTCTTCATTTGCTTAAGGAAGACAAAGAAGGCCCAAAAAAATCTAGATATTCACTCTACCCCTCAGCTGAGCTTTATCTATCAGCTATTCAGGCATGAGTAGTGCCCAGCACAGGCATGACTTCCAGCCGACATCCTAACCAAGGGTTTGTCACACTTCAAAAGCACTCAGTTTCCCAGGTCAGATACAGATAAGGCTCCCTTCTTCCTTAAGGGTCCATAAATGGCTTTGGGATCCTTTAAGATGAAAGATAATATCAAAACGTAAATTTTTCTCATTACTGAGTGTGGATTAATCTACTAATTCTCATGGACTACAGGACTGTAGCCAGCCCCAGTCCACTAAGAGAGACAACTATCAGGAAGAGAGAGAACCAAAAAAACTTTCCCAAGAAATGCTAGTCCTGCAGCCTATTAGCAGATAAGTCATGCTGCTCTACCATTTTCTCATTTTCTGTGCCTCTGCTCAGGACATTTGTACACCCTAGTGCTTGCTATTCTTAGTGACTGCTCAAGAAAAAGTCTACCAAGTAGAATACATTATCCCATCACTAAAAGCTGTCACTTTACACAACAAATTTCCTGCAATTGCATAAATTATGTCCTTGATTGGCATGTCAGGGCTGCTGCACTGATGATTTTTCATGAATCTGAACAGCATACCTGAATCCAACCCTGGGGTCCTAGAATAAAGGTTGCTTAAGAGTCAAAAGCAGATTTAGATTAGAGCTTTATAAGAAGCTCTCCAAATGGCAAGGTACAGTAGAGGCCATCTGTACCTCCACCACTCAAATCCACCTCTAAACATCTGTCATTATCTCATAGGAAAGGAAGACCTTCATAAGACTATAGTCCTATTCCCAGTATTCCCAGTAGCCTCCCTTAGTAACCACTAACCCAGATGGGCAGACCTACAGGTGACCTGCCAAAGATTAGGCTTGGCAAAAGACTAAAGAGGGGATGTACAGACTGACCCTTCTTCTGGCATATTACCAGAACTTGCGTTCTCATAGTCACATCTTACAGCCACCAATGAGTCTTCCGCTCACTTTTGGGTTCCCCCCCACACACACAAAAAAAAGTATTGGGTGGCAATAAATTCCACTCAGGATTAGAAGCTTCTATTTATTAATCAGCAGGTCTAAAAATAAATCATTTGGGGCATCTCCTCTAACTACTGTGTTACAAGAAACAGCAAATATTATTTCCCTGTTCATCTTCTGCACATCATTTACAGCACTCCCCCATGTCCTGCCTCGGCCACCTCTCTTCCAGCATGAGGTGTCTGAAACTAAAGCCCTTCAAGTAGAATATGCTTTTGGCCATTCTCGTTGCTTTTCTCTATATTTTTTTCTAGCTCTACTATATCATTTCTGAGGCAGAGAAAGGCCTTTGACCACTCTTGTTGCCTTTCTCCATATTTTTTCTAGCTCTATTGTTTCTGAGGTAGAATTATTAGAACCAGCTACAATGTTCCAGAGGTGGGCTACACTGTTGATTTATACTGCAACAGAATGGATTTTTTAGTATCTGCTCTTTTCCTCGTAGCTACTGACTTTAATTGCTGTGCACTAAACCAGACACCATCTATGAAATATCCACAGTGACGCCAAGATCTTTGCTAAATGGTAGTAGATAAATTATAGCCCATCCTTGTGTGTATATAACAAGGATTATTTTTCCCCCATGCAGAGGCATTAATCACATCACACTTATCAGTTTCCACAGGTAATATTATCACCCATAACTGATCCAGATCAGCAATGTAGACAGACTGGTGCTCTGGGAGCTCAAACAAGAACCAGTATGTTCACTCCACCAGCTAACGGAAAGCGTCAGACATTGACATCATCTCTGAACCCCACTGGACTGTGTGAGACCTGCTGAGCTCATGTTTTATTCATTCCACCTCACTTGTTTCCTATTTATGGACTGTGTGATTTAGGAGATATTCCTGTCACAGCAGTGCACTGCGGAG
This sequence comes from Dromaius novaehollandiae, assembly GCF_036370855.1. Classification (NCBI taxonomy): domain Eukaryota; kingdom Metazoa; phylum Chordata; class Aves; order Casuariiformes; family Dromaiidae; genus Dromaius; species Dromaius novaehollandiae. Next base: position 94,549,941 of record NC_088098.1, read on the forward strand.
AATGTGTACAGTGTCACTCTCCCTCTCCAGGGCCACGAAAGGAGAAAAATACAATGAAAACAAGCAGAAAAAATAACTTAAACATCCCTCTAACCCACAACCCTGAGAGGGTTTAGTTGGGTGTTGTTAGTTATAGTCATTCTGCAGCTTTGGAGTCAAACACAGTAATGTCCTTGGTGGAAGAAATACAATACATGTCACAAAATGTAGCTTGAGGTAGAGCACAACAGCTAGGAAGCTCCCCTCCCCACTAGTAGTAAGCTGAAAACACACACAGATGCTTAGAACAGAGCATATCTCAGCTTCCAGATTCACTGTACATCCCTGCAAAACTGTTTTTTCTTGCATCTTTCAGCTCTATCATCAACAAGATGTTCTTTCAGCCCTGTGTGAGTCATTCAATAGCCATCTAACACCATCTGCTGGATTGTGAAGAAAAAAAATTACAGCAGCAACTTGCTGCTAGGCAGAAGGGAAGCAAAATGTAGAGGAGCTCGCAGATTGGATTTGACTGGGGTTCCCTCCCCCACACTTCTTTCTGTTTTTGCGTTCCCCTTTTTGAAAAACTGCTCTGGGCTGCTGCTGGCATTAGCAGAAAAATCAGAGTCAAAGACAAAGAGTCCTCTGCTCTGGATTGTGCAAATTGTACTGGAGGCTGTACCACGTAATTATGCTTCAAGATAACCACTTACCTGTGAACCAGCTTTACCCCTTTCTGATTAAAGAAAAAGAAAACACAACCAAAAAAAAGTTACCCTGAAACAAGCCTTCTGCAAAGTCAGGATATAACTCTGAAGGAGCAAGAGTGCAGAAGGGAGCTGGATTTCTGTTGAAAATCCAGCACCACAGCATAAGCCAGAAGGCAGGGACAGACAGCCTGCTCAACCAGAAGCAGCCATCACACGCTCAGACATTAGCCCTTGGTTTCCTGCATCCTGTACAGAGGCCAAAGTACCAGCTATCTCACCACCATGCAAACACGTACTTTTCAGAGACTGGCAGGGATATTTTTAACCTGCAATTAGGCAGCTGACACTGCTGTCAGATGCGAGATAGTTTTTAATCGCTTATTTATGGCAGGGGACTGCAACCCCTCTCCTGTTTCTTCAGGTCAAAAGACATCATGCAGCTCCTCGCAATACTGGATGCAGTGGCTAAGTTTTTTCTTTCACTTAAGGACAATCACAGGCCTGGCTGAAATGAAAAAACATATATAAAACATCACGGAGGTTCTGTTTCCCACTTCTCCACTCTTTCTCTCTCCACTGTTTTCCTGTTATGCTGAAATTAGGAATGAATCACATGTTCAAAGGTTATTAGACAATTGTGTAAGGTCCCAGTCTAATCAGCCAAACACCGTGAAAGGACAAAGCATTATTGTTATTGAATCCTTATCCTATTGAAGTCAGGGAAAATTTATTGTAGCCCTCATAACCAACAAGGCATCTCCTCCCTTATTCAAAGATTTCCTCTGCCTCAGGTTTTGTTGGACCACCCATATTTTAGCAAAGCAAATTTCACAGCATTAACAAGTCCCCTGGCTACTTCAGACAACACCGTAAAAGCTACAAGGACCTCTGAACCATAAGATCCCACTGACAGTAAGGGGAAGTAAAGGTCACTTGTCATTCATCAATGCTGCCGAAAGTGGAAGATTACCTTTTGTGATAAAGGCAAATACGATCATAGGATGAATTTCTTGAAGTATTCCTGGGAGAGAGGACAGTATGTGTGGCACTACGCAAGACACTGGTGAGACTGCCTCTGCAATACCGTGTACAGCTCTGGTAACCAAGTTCAGGACGGATAATTTCAACTGGAACCAGCTATAGGATAAGCCAGGGAACAGAAAACCTTCTATGTGAAAGGGCCGTGAAACAACACCAAACCCTGGCTTGGTCAGCCAGCAAAAATAAGGCCGGGTTTGCAATTTTACAATATGGTTATGCCAATACAATAGCAGATTGCTACCAAAAGGGCAGTCCTGCTTGCCCAGTATTCCTGCTGCCTCCCTTGTGTTGAGTGAGATCAGGAGCCAACGCAGCAACCCCGCAATAGCAGAGGTATAGAACACGCACCTGGCGGTCCCTTCCAATCTTAAATTCCTAGGTTAATTGTCTATTTATATCAAACCTTTTAACAGAAAAATTGAGAACATATACAGGCTCCAGAAACTACAGCTCTTGCTATAGGCAATGTCAAGAAAATCTGCTCTAGGTTATTTGAATCTTGGATTTGAATCAATCTGGACAAAGCATTTTATTTTATGCTGACAGAAGATACCAAAAGCAATGTGCCCCTTCTGGAGATTTGACTTTTCAGGAAGAAATTGATTCAATTGAGCAACATATGTTAGAGAAATTGATTTTTTTTTTTTTTTTTTTTTTTTTTTTTTTGGTCTGGTTATTTGCTTGTGCAGAGAGGAGCTTTTATAGCAGGGGACAGCAAGGACCTGAGCACATTCAAACACATCAGATGCAGAACATGGCCAGTTTCCTGTCTGCCAGCTACTGCTATGGGAAGGGTTACAAATGCAGCTCATAATCACACACACAAAGCGCTTGTCTCAAGGCTAAAATCTGATTAAAATCTGCAGGGCTTGTAGGGCTTAAGAGGAAGATGCTCTGTGATGAATTGCCCTGGCATAGTGACAGTTTACAAAAGCTGAAAATCCACCCCAGGACAGCTCGGTTCCCTGACGCACACCCTGGCAGAGTCAGTTCAGCCCTTCAGTCTGCCAGGCCACACCATTACCTCAGGTAAAGCAGGACCTGTCCAAGACCAAGAAAGCACGGCCAAAGGAAGGAGATTTGCACCAGCAGAACATCTGTCTCTCACAGCCACCTTCAGGACCTCAGCCAGTCTTGCCCTGTGCCTGTATACTTATTTTATACCCACTCCACACTCAGTTTCCCCTTATTTAGACTGCCACAGTTCTACTCTGATAATATTAGGTCTCAGATCCCATGATCCCCTGCGGAAACATCTGAATAGAGGCCAGAGCAAAAGAAATGTAGAGATATGGTATCCAGAAGCAAAGTCAAAACTGTCACATGAGGACACAAACAAGCAGAATGAGAAAAGCAGAATTTTTGAATTTCTTTTTTTACACAAGCATAAGCATGTACATTGAGTTTATAGAAAAATGACTTATTGCATAACTTCTTCAGCAAGTTTTGTGCGGTCCTCACTGACTTTACTAGAAGAAAGAGTAGGCTTGGAGCATTAACAGACTTAAACGCATATGCATACTTGAAAATGCTTAAGTCTGTCCAACTAAGGTTTTTAAAACATAATTCCTCAAAAAGCCCCCTTTTAAAACCCGCAAATTATCTTTCTTCATAAAGAGTGTGCAGCTAGTTGGAAAAACATACAATTCAGCAGTAAAATCCTAGTTTATTCTCAGCAGATAATATAGTTCTAGCAGATCTAACATTTAGTTATATAAATTTCCTGCAAGAGATTATGAAATTTTCCCTGTTCCACACTGGGACAGAAAGCAAGGGGCAGAGGGGAGGGAGGGGGAAAAGCCTGGAGAAGTGAAAATAAACACCTCAACTTCAGAAGTTCAACACCCTCAGAAAAGGTTTCTAGTATTTAATTTTTAAGCCATAAGTACTCTCAGTTTTAAAAGCAAAAGTCATTTTGAGTTAATATACTAGAATTCAACCATCATTTTGAACATTTTTAAAACAAAGCTCTGACCCTTCCAAAAGGATTTTAAACTATGCATCAAAACTGGCCTGCCCCCAGAAAGTTCTGTTTTTTTCAAGACTAACATTTCATAGCAGGAGCAACAATAAATATTTAGACAGAAAAAACTCACCTCTTTGCATACGTACACATGTAATTTTCCATGATTTTCCATATATTATCACTAAAGTCAGGGTTTTTTAAGCCACTGCTGTTATCAATCATTATTAATCATCACTGCTGTTATTAATACTGTATTTGTTACTGTTTTCCTCCAAATGCAATTAGACACCACAGGAGAAAATATAGTGAGAGACTATCCCTGTTTAGAAGAGTTTACAATCTGAACAGACAAGTGAACAGTGTCTAAGCAGAAGTATAACATAGATATAAAATAGCTTTATCCCTGTGCCCCCCACCTGGGGACCTACCTTTCCCAATATACTAACACTCAGCAGAAGCCATCCTGCAAAGGGAGAAGAACCTCCTTTTTCCCAACAGACAACAGATTTCTGCAGGAAATTGGCTCCTTCCTAGGTCTCTGATGGTCCTCTCAAAATTTCACCTGCATGTAAGGCAGGAGCCTGACCCTCAGCTAAAACCTCATTAGCAGGGAACATCTCCAGTGCCACCATTCAGACCATCCAAGTAGCATATCCACAACACAGAGGCAAACCCACATGTGTTTGAAGCTATTCAGGACAATATCAAGCTGTTCATTTACTAGAGGTGGGGGTCACATCAAGGCAGACAGATGCTAGACAGCTGCAGGGCTGCTCCCCCAGGGATGGGAGCCAAGGGCACCAACACAGGCTGGACTCAATCCCACAGCACTGAGCCAGGCCATGACACCAATGAGCCTGGCAAGCACCAGACAAGGCAAGATGCCAGGCCCAAATTTAAGCTAGGAAAACCAAACAGCAGTTGGGGAACAGAGCTGAGGACAGGCACACCAACAGCATTGCCCAGCCACAGGCTGAAGGCCCTGGGGCTGAGCTTAAATGGAGCTGGGGGGAGCAGGTGAGGCTCATCAGGACCATTAAGGCCTGTTAGTGCCTTTAGGGTCCTGACAAAACCCAAAGATTACAGGCTTTGTGGTCTAAGAAAGATGCAGTCACATTCTTATGCTTTTTGTTTTCAGCATAGCCTCTCTAAAAAAGCAACCTAGTTGCAAGAATATAACACGCAGCAGTTACCAATTACAGTAACCAGCCAGTGCCCTATGCCAGGAGGATTTGACTCTTCACTCCTTTGCTAGCAGCAATGCGCCAGGTAGAGCTGCAGAGCTTGAGGGACTGTAGCGACACGGGGACATAGACCCCCAGTCAGTAAATCTGAACCTGGCCTGAGTTTCAAGTTTGTCAGAAAAGCAAAGGTAAGGTGAATTAGGTGGGGTTTTTCCTGATTTTCCACAGAGCAATCTGGAAAGACACAAGACAACTTTACTCCTATTGTACTGCAAAAGTACAGCCCCATAAGCAGACATCTAAAACATTTTAAAAGACTTTTGTGACACCATCCAGCATTGCAAATTGCCTAAGCAGACTACTTCCTTCTAGGAATGTTTCTTGTGTTCTGGGTGTGCTGTCTTATTAATAATAATGATGTCTTATCCAGCGTACTGCTCACAAGTCCTGTGTAGAGTTCTAGGACCATAGTGCTACTGGTTGCTGGCTTCACTGGTGATACATATACAAACAATACTCAAAATGTTACAAGACAACCCTGAGAAGCTCAGAAAGAATGTTTGAAGTAGGTAGATTTGGATAACTTCTATCTTAGATAGAATTTGCTTAGCATGAGTAGCCGCACACTTGCTTAGCATAAGTAGCTAAATTTGCTGAAGCCTTAGGCCGCGCTCCTAGTTCGTTAAGAAAAGGCCTCAGAGCTGGTGCAGGCTGGAAAGATAAGGGAGTTACAAGCAGTCTGCATTCCTGTGCCCCACTCTCCAGAAGGGAGGATGCCAAGGCTGAGAAATAAGGCCTGTTTGGGCGCCAAGACCTTGGGAAGTAAAAAGCTTCCTCTCACTGTTAAAACAGTGATGATTAAGGGGTCTGGATTATGTCTTCTTCCTCAGGGCCTTGGAAGATAACACCTACTGACCCAGCTGGGGCAGTGTTAATTAATTGATCAGAACCTTGAGAACCAGGGGTGGGACCCAGGGAAATGTGAAGAAATCATTAACCAATCAGTGTAGAAGAGGAAGGAAGTCACAAATATGGCAATAAGAGGAAGGAAGTCACAAATATGGCAAATTTGATTGTATAAATGCTACCTGAAAAGTTGGGGGGGGGTGTGCTTGATTTGTGGGAGGCCACCGAGCACCCAGGCTTGCGCAACTCTGAAATAAATAAATAAATAAATGTCTCTCCTGGGTGTGTAATTATTGGCTCATTGCACACCGGGCAACGAATCCGCTTTTCGGACAACAAAAACTCTAATTTTCTATATAAGAGTATGCCAAAGACTCCAACAAGACAGGGACTCATTTTGCTTGTGCTATGCATACTTGCCATAAGTGGAACTCCTACCCCACAGATCTCCCATGACAGAGCTTGAGAGAAAGGCAGAATCTCCAATTTTCAGAGGAGACATTGAGACATCTGATGTGCATCTATGGTCCAGAAAGAAAAAAATACTCAGGTATTTGACCTATGGGGCTGTAAGTCATTTGTCAAAGTCCTACAGAAAGTCTATGAAAGCTTTAGGAATTCAGTCCAGATAACTCACATTCCAGCCTAGTCAACTCTTTCCCCACCAATTCTTCTTTAAAAACTCAGCATATCACTCAAATCTACCTAAAAATCACTCACACTTTATGGTTCCATAACATCTTAAAGAAGAGACTTTCAAACCATATAGTAAGCATTAGCATCTCTGGGGTAAGAACTATTATTTATTGTTACTGTAGTCCTAGCATAAAGTGACACACCATGGCGACAGCCTTTACATGAACGCAATTTTTTTTATTGGTGTATTTTATTTAAAAGGATGATTTTTAACCAACACACTTGTATAATCCTTAATGGAGACAAAATTGTATCAGGATAAGATAGATAGATATAGATAGATAGTATATGTGTACTTTATAACAATATTCCATACTTCTTTCAGAATATACTAGTATAAGCTCCTTTAAGTTGTCTCAATTGAGTCTCCACTATGGTAGATGGGACTGCATATTATATAACTAAAATACAAATACTGTTAAATACTATTAATTGTTATTATGCTTATTTTACTGGTAGATAAATAGAAATAAAACAAAAGAAACCAAAAAAACCCAGAAGAGTTAAGAATCTGGAACCACCTTCAGGACCAGAGTTCACTTGAGTGCCGAACTGAGTGTCTGGCATTAAATCTCAACAGGGACAAGCAGTAGCAATTAAGTTTAAACTGCACAAATATTTTCCAATAGCACAAAATTCCAGATTCCTCTGAGTTTTTAATTATTGTTAGCTTTAAAGGCTACCAATCTTTATTTCTGTGTTTATGCATTTGCTAAATTCCAGCCAAAAGAGAGGTCAGAGAACTGACATTTCATGGCAGAAAAGGTCACAAAAACAGGAGAAAATGGAAATACTGGCAACTAGACCTAGTTTTCTGGACACTACTGAGTACATTTTACAGATTCACAAGATGTGACACAGCTTTCTTAGACAGTTGAGACTGCGGGAACTGATCTGGCTCTCGGAAAATTGCTGTCTGCTAAGAAAATTTGTGATTGTGCTGGTGGCTGAATCCTAATACAGAAGCAAATGGCCTCTGCTTACTTTGCAAATCAAATGGCCTTTCAGACTCAAAAAATGATCCACATTTTGCAAAAACAGTTCATGAGCACGAAGCTCTAGATAATCCAGGAATGTGGGATGCCAAGCAGTCAAACCCAAATCTCAGTTCAGGGTACCGTAATAGGACTGTCATACTAGTGTGAAGATCCCACACTGGGAGAGATAAAGAAAGAAAGAAGAAAGAAAGGATGAACAAATGTAGGTGATAAAGTATTCCTCACCTGAAGTATATAACTGTCCTCCTTGGGGAGGGGACATACTAACACCAGCTCATTAAAAAAAAAAAAAAAAGAAAGAAAGAAAAATAAAAGATCAAGACCAGCACTTATGAAGAGTGTGAATTTGATGAGTCATCTCTCTGACAGGAAAACAGAGGGATGGCTGCCACAGAGGTTCACCAGTAGTACGGGTGATTTCCTGAATTCCCTCAGCATTTGAGCTGAGATAATACTTGTGAGCATAACCAACTGAGGCAAGCAAAGCGATGCAGAGTGAGTCAGAGAGAGCAGGAGACAGCAAGACACTCCCAGCGGTCATGCTGGAGACTCGAACTGGAGCACCCTCCCACCTCCACCAGGGCTGAGTCAATGCCCCAGCATAGCAGGGAAGGCACTGCAGAGTGGTGTTGACAAAAATGGTGCTACAAATAGATGTGCTCTTGCCTATGGCATATTTTGGGAACCAGGCCGTGGCATTTGCATTTGTTCTGTTTACTACAAACCTGGCTGAACTGTGCCATGTGGCAGAGGGTTTCTTCCCTACATACTGTGTGTTTAGTCAAACATCCAGCGTTTTCAGAATGACTGTGTGTTTTTGAATCAGTACATACTAGGAAAATCTGGGCAGTCATCTCAACACATCTCCACAGCAGGCAGGACATCCTCACAGAACAATCCTCCAAAATTTGTAAGCCTGAGGTCATCTGTGATGGTTCACCCTTTCCTCATGGGCCTTAAAGAGCACATGCTGCATCAACAGCCTTTCCTACTCCCTCATTACTGCCCTTCCCAGTCTTCATTTATACAACACAACTCCTGGTGCCTGTAACCTCGCACACGAGCAAGGAAATTCATAATATCCAGTGTGTGGGAAAACTGCCAGAGAAAAGCCATCCAACTCCCCAAACAAATGACAATTTGGAAACATATCAGTTAAAATGTCTCAGAAATATGAAGCAGGTCCCCCCCGGGGGGGGGGGGGGGGTCCAGTGACAAGGAGTCTAGCAGCAGTGCAGAGGCAGGAATTCCTGGGGAGCAGAGGAGAGGCAGGAGGAGAGATTACAGGTCACCTGAGGGCAACAGGGCAGGATGACGGCATAAAGGGGGAGAGTCACCTCAGAGGAGGCTGGTTACCTGCTGCTTGTTCTCAGGCAGCAATGGAGGCACAGATAGGTACCTGAGCTGATGTGTGCCCATGGCTGGCTCACCAGGAAAGATCTGAACTGGAGTCAGGGATGGCAGGACAGCCATACATATCCGCTTTCCAGTCTTCTGCCTGTAAGGCAGTGAAGAGAGGTTCTAAAAATGCAATCTTGGATTTTGAAAAATGAAGTTAATCTAGCCCTTCTGTTAGCACGCATGCAGGTTATCAGGTGTGAAGTGAGTGTGCTGTTGGCCTGAAACACCACTTCGGAAGGAGAGAAAGCCCCAGAGCATTTACAGAGGAGTTATGAAGGACAGAGATATGGGGGGTTGCACAGTAGTGTCCAGGTCAGATCCATAAACTTCAGTGTCGCAGGGCATTTAGAAAGCTACCTGGGGGGCTTAGGGAACAGCAAAGGAGGGAGGAAAAGAGATACAGCGGACTCACGAAAGAGTAAGTGAAGCACATGAGGTACTCTGTTTGCTGGTATCTTTGTGGGAGGAGGACACTAAGGTTGCCTAATGCATCCACATCACAAACCAGCTGTCATAACCTACATAGAGAAGTTAAGAAATCAGCCTCCTTGTAGGCTTAAAACGATAGGCCCACACATATGCCACAATTAAACATCCAAAATTGGGATCTTAAAATGCAGAAGACAGACTTGTGCACCTGTGTCTCTTATCTCGAGGACACTGCTGTTCAAATTAGCAGGTCGCAGGAGCGCAGGTGTAGTTCAAATATTCACGGCAGCTATGACTGTGGTCAGCACGCAGAGCTCTGCCAGCACCGCAGAGCACCACAACTACCCACGGAGCTGCAGTCAAATCTCCGAGGGAAATAAATGCCAGGAAAATAAAACTCTCAGGGAAAAGCTAGAGGCAGAAGACACCTGTTGCAGACTCAGCCTGTGCCTTGTCTCAGCTTTGGCGGTTCTGCATCTCCCCGCCCCGAGCTGCCACAGCGGTCCCAAATGCTCAGCATTATTTATGCTATGAGCTGAGAGGCTGCTGCTGTTTGTCCCCAGCTTGCCAGGTCTTCCGCCTGAAACAGTGTCATCGAAGAGGCCCGAAGTCTACCCGTGAGAGCAAGGAAGGGGGCTGAGTGGCGGAGGAGGCCCCTTCCTGCCTGGGCTTCTGCAGAGATCCTGTCTGCGGGGGTCCAATGCACTCTGCGCCTCTAAAACAAAGAACCGGGTTAGCCCTCTTCCAAAAACTCGCCTCGCGAGCCGTCATCGCCCACATCCAGCGGCCATTCCCTCAGGCCCTGGGGCACGCTGGCGCCAGGCTCGCAGGTCTCAGGGCTGCCCTCAGCCGGCAGCAGGGAGGCTGCGCACCCCCGCCCACCCACCCTCCCAGCCTCCCAAGGCGCGCTGGCGCCCACGGTGCTGGAAGGGGCCAGAAATCTCGGGAAAAGGCGCCTTTAAGGGCTGCTAAACCATCGCCTCACAATAAGGCAGACTGCCTCCAAATGGCGGCTGCACTGCCTGCCCGCGGAGCCCCTCTGGGCTGCTGGGCGAGGCTGGGCACCGCGGGGGCGGGGCTGGGCTCTCCCTTTGCTCTGCCGCGGCCCAGGACTGCCCCAGGCAGGAGCCCAGCAGTAGAGGCAAGATAATTTGACTTTAATTTTTATTTCATTTTTATTTTAAAATTTATTTCATTTTAATTTTTACCCTTTTGATCTTATACTTTTACTATTTTCCTCTCCTTTTTTTCCTTTTTTTGTTCTGGTCAAATGTGATGTCTCACAAACCACATTGCAACCGTGCATTTGTTAGCTGTATACAGTGTTAATGCAGAAATGTAAAAGAAATGGTTTATTTGTGTAATTACATGAAGATCCGTGCCGGGGCATGCTGCTGCATCCTTGCCCTCTAGTTGTCCCGTGATCGATAGGGAGATCGTAGAAATGTGATCGATACAAGTACAGCACGTCTCCCTTGCAGTCCGTGCCCCTGGGCTTTCCTGCTCAGTGATAGTAAAACCTACTGTACTTCATGGTCCAAGAGACTCAGCACAATTCAGTCAATTTAAACTAACAGTAATGTCAGGTAGTATATTTACCCTAGAGACGTGAGAGCAGCTCCAGCTTTTCCAGTCTGTGACTTTATTTCTCTTGCACAAAAATCGAGAAATGACTACACATACAATATTGCCAGAATATATAAATATAATATATAAACTGGCTTTTTGCTTTGTTACCTTGCTGCAGTTTCAGCTATTGTTTATAGCGACCGGTGAAATGTGCAGGCAGAAATGATTATTGTATGGCTTTAATGGCAAGCATAAGCCTTAAGGGGAATGAGGGCACTATGGGGGCAAATCCAGGTCTAAAATACTGTTTGTTGTGGGAGCAATGGTTTATACACAGTTTAAGGAAATTTGCTGCCCAAGGGAGCACAGTGCAGTGAGCGCCATGACCCATTACTGTGCTGCAGGGACTTCCACTGCCCTGGGAAAGAAGGGTCTGTAAACTTAAAACAGCATTTTCTCTAAAGAACAAGTGGGTAAAGCTTGCTCCAGTGCTCCTGCTGCTCCTCAGAAGGGACCTGGCCAAGATAGAGAGCGATTCCCAAAGCCAACATCCAAGCAGCAGGGGTTTAGGTAGCGAGAGAGCCCGGGGTAATTTTTCTCTCTCCATTTCATTTCTCAGGCTTTAGCTAAATGGGATTCTCTGTGATGACAGAAACTACATTTGCTTCAAAGACCGCAGAACTTTTTGCCTTCTGTGGTGTGAATCATGACTACTCTTACAGTGCTAAGGCAGAAAAAAGGGCCCTGCCTATTCCTTTCGATCCTTTTTTTTATCCTCTCAATCCTACAGAGCTATCAGGAAAGCTAACTGCACTCTTTCCTAGCTTGTTTATTTGTGAAATAAAAATGAAGTTCACATAACTTCTTAGGATCAACCTTTCATTACAGAAATGCAATCTATGGGAAAACTAACAAATTATCTGACTCATTAAATGGGAGGAAAGCATAGCAAATCCTGGAACGCTAAAAAGTCATTGCTTGCCTTTTTAGCATCTATAGTAATCTCATGTAGACTCAGCGGTGATCTGTGGTGTGTGTGGAGAGCTGAACAGCCAGAAGAGGGTAGCATAAGTTAGTTAATAAACCTCATCTGTAAAGCAGAGCTATTATTGAGAAAAACACCTACTTACATTTCTGGCTGCAAGGCAGAGAAAGACAACATGGAGAAACTCTATCACTGAGCTATTGACAGAGTTTGGAAAAGAAGATTTAAAGCCAGAACTGGCAATGATTAGCTTGATAGTAGGCCACAGAGCTTTTCACCCTCTGCTATCAACTCCTGTTTGCCCAATGTCTCTGTTAACAAGAGCTGCACATCTGAAACAACTGCATGGCTCTGCTCTAGGTGCTAGCAGCACACACCAGTAAAACTAGCAGCATTCCTGAGTGCATCCCGGCACCTCATCTTGCCTGCAGCAAATCTAAGAGGGCAGGTGGGGGGAACCAAGGGAGCTGCATAAACACCAAGAGCACCGCAAGAGCATGGTTCAGGGCCCAGGTACCGGCGTATGGAAGAGCAGCTTAGCAAGTCTACCAAATAGATACACATTTGATGACCTGACTGAAAACCTGTTCCTCCTTGGTGCTGCCCTCCTAATGACTATCCAAAATAAAACAGTGCCCTTACACTCAGTACACAGTATAAATGTATAGATACACATATGTAATGAGTGTATACTCAAGAGTATAGCTGAGGTGTCACAGAGGAACATCACCATATCTGTCAGAAGCAGGAACACCCATGCAGACACACCAGCGTGGAGGAGGTTTGCAGAAACCTCTTCTATACGCATGCTAGGGCTTTCCTCTCAGAGGGTTGTCTCTCCAGCCGCTACCACTACTCCTGACTTTTCAAACAGAACTGCTGTGGAGCATGCCATTATACAGATGCGGCCATATCTACAAGCTAACTTCCCCCTTGCCCCTTTTCAAAACAAAACAAAACAAAACAAAACAAAACAAAAAACCTGCAAAGGATCAAACTGCAGCCTTCTGCATGCTCCCCTCCACACACACACACCATGTCTGCCAGTGCCTGGGTCTCTCTGTTTTGCTGTGGCAAGGCCTGTCCCCTCAGTCCTCACCTGAGGGGAAAGGTGAGAAAATAGCCCTTGCTGCAGACAGTGACCTGCTGGCCAGGGCTCAGCCAGACCAAGGGGAAGCGGGCTGCAGCTTGTGGTTTCAGGTTTGCTCCTGCTTGCTTGCTTCCTTATGCCAGGGACTAGCAGCAGTGCAAAGCAAGCCCATAAGCTGGCTTTTGCCAGTGAAAGAACTTGCTGGGGTTTGCCTGAGGAGGTGAGCGAGAGGACAAGGAAGGTCGGGGGGGGGGGGGGGGGGATTGTTTTTTGCCATACACCAGTGGTTAGATATCCCAGACAGGATCAGCCTCCACAAGGCTAGAGGTTGTGCATACAGATAGGAAAGGAAAAGCTGTAACCTGGAGAGGGAAAGTTTAAAAAAAAATAATAATAAAAAAATAAAATAAAAAGCTGAAACAGAAAAGCACAAACAGATAAATGCCCAATATCAGGCAGCTAGGCACAGATGGAGGAATAGAAAATTCCTGTCCTCTCCACTTGCTTCTGGCTACGATGTTTTCAGTTCCTTCACAGGCTGTTAGGTGCATGCGTTTAAATCTCAGAAAGGCACTGGAACCATAATAACGCATTAATTCACATTTTATTTGTACAAACGCATTAATTCACATTTTATTTGTACTCTGTACCTGAAGCAAAGTGGAAATTGCAACCTGAATATCTTTTTTGTTACTCTTTTCCCTCCACCCATATTTTACACATATATAGTAAAACACTGAAACTTTCCATTTCCAAGACCTTCACATTAGATTATAAATGCTATATCAGATGCCCTCCACCTGCTGCTACAATGCAGCCACATTCTCAGCTGGAGTGTGTCTGCTATATAGCATACAAAGAGCACATGGGAGCTGCAGAAGGGAAGGGGACAAGGAATACTGTATGCAGATGGCATGAAGGTGGCAGGCTGTAATTTCATCCCCTGAAGAATCTAGTTTCAGGTACTGTGTGAACCTTTGTGTGAAAAATTCTGCTTTCTGCATGTCTTGAAAGCAGTGCTGTCCCTTCAAGCTACATATGGGGAGCTTGCTCACAGTTTCCCTGGACTTGGCCTTTAATTACAGAAAGTACTCTTTAAAAAAAGACACATAAATATCCAGCTGCCATGTCTGCTTCATTGAGACTCATGTGTCTGACCTTTTTTGATGTGATTTAGAAGCAAAGATAACTATAAAGATTCTTTCTGGTCATCATCCTGAATGATGCAGAAAGGTTACGTTAATAAGTTGGCTCCTCTAACATTTCCTGCCTTTGCATTACGCGTCTTGGCTTCTCTGGCACTCAAGAGGCACATTATGGAAAGTGATGCTTGATAAAGTTGGCTTTCTGCATTCACATCCCTGCTCTGAGATGCAAGTCTGGGGGGTCCTTTGCTGCTTGCGTCAGTCTTGTTTGGCTGAGCTTCCCTCGTGAGCTGCCTGTCCATTAAAAGGAGTGTGAGGATGTCCATGCAGAGTCGGCTAGTCTGGCTAGAGCGGTTTCCCCTTGTGTTTCCATGCTGCCAGAGACTGTTCCCTGCAGAGGGATTTGGACTGATGAAGATCCAGTGGGTAAAGGGACATTACCCCTTAGGAACATGCTTGAAGGGCTACTGTTCACCTCATTCCCTGGGTTGGCAACATTTACAGCACTGTTGCTCACTGTCCACAGACAGGGGTAATGGCTAGAAAAAAAAAGCAGTAGAAATTGAATGGCTTATTTCAAAACATTTCCCCCATCACAAGATTTGCTCTGGTACAGTCACGTACATTATCTGGTAAAGAATTGCTATCTGAATCAGGTTACTGAACTAGATCAGCCTTGGAGATCTTAACTGAAAAACCATCAAGGACAGATAGACCTGGTGAGCTTGGAGAGAGGCATGGAGAAAAATAAGCAAATAAATAAATGTGAGTTTCAAGATTTAAAAATCTTTTTTGTAAATGTTTACATTTAAAATAATTTCAACTGACTTTCCTGGCACCCAAATTAGACAAGAAATGTGTGAATTTATTTTGGGAAGAAAGAAGGGATGTCCTTGTTAATTAATTGATTCTGATGGGTCTAAATTTCAGCCCCTCCCAGAACTGTTTACTGCTCTATTAACAATATGTCTATAATGGATCAGGAATTAGACTTCATTACATCCCTGCATGTGGATAAGATTCTCATTTTACACAAGGGACTAGCAAAGAGCACAGAGATAAAAATATTTTGGTTTTAAAATGTCCACCAATTTTAGACACCCAAGTTTTCTGTGGCTATGCCAAGATCCTGATTTTCAGAAGTGCTATGGAAAAGCAAAGCTCTCATTTATTTCAGCTGGAGCAGAAGATGATTATTTTCTCTGAAAGATCTGTCCAGTGCAATCTCAGATTGGGCACTTGGGACACATACTAAATTATGGATGCTTATTAAAGCTTGGAAATAAGTGTGAATCACAAGGGTAGGTGCAGCTCAGACATGAATGGGTGCAGAGACCTCTCCCCCCTCATCCACATCAGGCCATGAGAGAAGAGCCTAGTTCTGGTTTGGATTACTTGATATGAATGGATGTGGAACATGGGGTTGCAGATGGGGAGTAGCCTACTCAGGTGTCCCCACCTTCTGACTCTCCTTGTGGTGCTGCATCTTCGCTGTGGCTCCCTGCCTCTGCTGCGTGGGTGTGGCAGAAGGGTTGGAGACCATGGCTAGCCATGGGGGCTTACATTCCTCTAGTCTCACCTGGAAACCTATCCCTGAGTGAAACCACTCACTCTGGTGACAAAGCTAGGATTTTTGTGGCTACTCCTATTTGCCAAGTCCTAGCTTTCAATACTGGATAACTCTATTCCAGGGCCAGGCATCTTATTTCTCATTCCTACACTAGATCTCTGTTTGTTTCCTCTTCTTTAGATCAAGTTCTTACTGCATCTTTTAGCAGTACTGAAGAATTCCTTTTTTATTCCTAAAAAGTCATTTACTATCCTAATCATTTTCCAGAGCACAGTTCTGATGAAACATCCTATATGCTGCAAGTGCAATATGCATATTAATAAGCATGATAAGAAAGGCTAAAACTACAATAGTCAAGCTGACCTCTGTGCAGAAATATTACCTCTGGAAGGCTTCCTTTCTTGAGATACTCTATACAAGAGAGCAGACTGGAGGGACATCAGCAAGTGAGTGTACTTACTAGTAACTAATATTTCTATAGGGCTTCACATTTTTGTAACACAGATGAATGTTACTAGCAAGCAGGCCCTTCAGGTAAATGGTCCCATCCCCATTTTACAGTTGGGAATTGAGGTGACAAAATGACCTGCCTAAGGAAGATTGTGTACCTGGTACACACACTATAGTACAGCAGATATAGAAGTGGTTACAAAATCAGGATTGTCATAAGGCTTTGTTCATACCTACAAGCCTCACTGCTCCTAACACCAGTAATTTTCCTGTAACCTTACCTGGGCCCAGGGCTGGCAGCTCCCTTGGTGTGTGGCACTGAAAGCAAATTAGCATGTGGAGAGGATGGCAAAGTCCAGCTGTCATGTCCTGGGAATACCTGAAGATTATTGCTGGAGCTCTCCAACAAATTCACTTTGGGGGAGAAATACAAATCCTCAGTGACTATTGCAGAGACATTGTCTTAGGTCAACAGAAAAGGAGGGAGGCCTGAGGAAGCAATCTTATCAGCTGACAGAGGTTCCTAACCATAGGTAAAAGGACAAAATTCTCTTCTTTATTAAGGGAGTAGCAAGGTGCCATTGTAATTTCAGATGTGATATGTGAGAA
Source organism: Dromaius novaehollandiae (assembly GCF_036370855.1). Lineage (NCBI taxonomy): Eukaryota > Metazoa > Chordata > Aves > Casuariiformes > Dromaiidae > Dromaius > Dromaius novaehollandiae. The sequence continues at coordinate 94,566,669 of NC_088098.1, forward strand.
GACATAGCATGATAGACATAAGATACGCATTTTGGAAAAGTCTGACCAATAGTCTTTGGTTAATAATGACTGACATATGACTGACAATGTTTTGATACAAGTTGCCTTATACTTTGAGCTGAAATATTTCAGCTAAACAGGATGCCTTACTAAATTATAATTAGAGAACACATTACTTTATCCTCCCTCTTGTTTCCAGCCAATTTCCTCCTACCAAAGGAAAATCCATTTCTGAAACTCCACACCCAGATCTAGAGAGTGGAAGGGACTCAAAAGACATGCTGGCAATACCAAAATACCATCATTGTAAGTCAGCTCCTACCATGTTCCTAAGGACTACTTTGACTTGAGAGGGCGACTGCTTCGTGACATGACATTAGAAGCAGGCCTGCAATATTCTGATATTTTTGTGTAATTGGGAGCTGTAATTTAAGCAAGATCATTCACTCTCATCTGTAGCCAACAGTTACAATGCCCCTATCTCTTGTCCCTATCTCTTTGTACCTTTTGTTTTCTGCGCTTGCTGCCTTAAATATACTCTGGGTGTGCAGAGTTCAGTGCAGACTGTTACAAAGAGACTCATGTTCTTTCCTAGCTTCAGCTCTTGCTTGGTTTACTGCTTATGCTAATGTAAAACAAGGGCCAGTCAGACTGATTGTGTCTGTTCTCTGGAAGCAAAGAAAAATTACAGTTGTACCTGTAGGCGAGTGATTTCTCTGCATGTATGAAGGTGGGTACGGAGCAGCCCGATGTCCTCGGAGGGCTGAATATCGCTCACAGCCATGGGGAGCGTGAGGAGCCGGCAGAGGCAAAGGTCCGGTGTACTGATAGTTAGAGCTTCCTGACGCACACATTGTGTCTGGGTTGGAAATCAGCCAGCCACCTACTTTGAGGGGAAAGAGAGAACAAAACTATTATAGCACTAGAACAGTGCAGTAGAGTAAAGGAAATAACCAGCCTTCCTGCAGAATCAGCTGTGCCTCAGAAATACCAGGTAGATTGCAAGATGGAACAACTGACAGGCAAAAAAAAAGAAAAAAAAAAGAAAAAAAAAAGAAAGAAAAAAGAAAGAAAAAGAAACCCACCAACCAACCAAAAAACCCACACCCATACCCAAAAACAAGACCAGGAAACAAACCAAATCACAACGTCAAAGAATGAGTGAATGAAAAACTGACCATCATGCAAATGAACACAACCTCTGCTTCCCCCTCTTTTTTCTGAGCTATTCACCAGTGAAAGTTAATTTTATAGGTGACAAAAATATTCAAAATTATATTTAAAAAAAAAAAGGCTGGGGAACCATAGAAATGCCATACATCATCTTGTTTCTGGATTTTCTCTAGTATCAAAAAAAATGGATTATAAGAAAAATGATCCCTCTGGGAAAACTGTCACATGATTTCCTAATATGAGGTTTCTTCAACCATTTCTTTTAAGGGTCCATTTCCTCAAGAGGATTCAGGACACAATGACGCACTAGTCTGATCCAGTTAAGGAAGTCCCAGGTTCCCAGCGCCAATCATACCACACAACACTTCCAGCACGCATGAATAAAAACCTTACAGTGAGAATATGTCATATGTTGACCTTCTGAGACTGTTTCTGGAGCATCCTTTGGATGGTTTCTGAAAGGGAAATATTCAGTGGTAAGTCTTCTCATTGAGAAGTTATGAAAGAAACTCAAAAACTGAAAATTATTCACTAAAAAAATTAAACAGAAAATTAAATCAAAAAGGAGGAAATTCCACCCTATCTAGCCACTTGCTAGGCAGCAGTAGCTATTTCTGCACTCTGCCATAAAGGGAGCAGGAATTTATGTTTTGTGACATGCATAAAAAACATTCCTAAGTTTGTGCTGAATTTAGGGGCTGAACTTGGAATTCTGCATCTACCGGTGGGGACCCTTCCTGCTCACGTTACCAGCCTCAGCCCCACTTGCAGCGGGGCAGGACCCTGCCTCCTGCGCAGCCAGGCAAGTCCAAGGCAGCACTCCCCTTCCCCAGTCAGCAAACCCTGGGGCTGAGACTCAGCAGCCTCCTTTGCGATCAGGAGGCTGGCAAGAGAAACAGGTTCTCCTGCAGACATGTGGGGCACATCGCATGGCAGAAAACTGAGCTGGTCCAGAAAAGATTTATTTACAATTACAGACTGGAATCCATGATTTGGATATGCCCTTTTTAAAGGCTATGCTAGGCTCATAAACCTCCATATGGTCCCAGGGCCAGTTCGGCTACTAGATCGTGGAGATAGAACAGCTACACTGCATTAGCATGGATGATGCAAGTAAAACTTTGAAAGATAATTAAACAACAATTTGTTTCTGATGACAGAAGCATCTCTGACATCTTATATAGTGATCTCCTATGGAATTACTTTTAACAAACATATCACACGTTGTCATACAAGTTTAATAATAGCAGTGTAGTTACATTACGGTTACAGTGCAATTTCACTTCAGTTTGCTTTTCTGCTTTCTGACATCTGCAATTACCATTTATTCTCCCTGAGGTATCAAATCATGGGATTAATTGGAGTGTAAATACAATGTATGGGTGAAGTGTAACATTACTGGGGAAATTCGCACTGTCTCATTTCAGGCTGTCTGTGTAGACAGTACTAAGTCGTAGGATCCTCCAGAGATTACTCACCCACTTCAGAACAGATTGTGGCAACAGTTATATAGAGAGCCTCCCCACTAATTTCAGTGGAGTGACTCTGGATTTAGGACAGCAGAAATGAGACTAAGTTACATCATTGATCTTTCACATTGTGCTGCCACAGTTTTAACCATATCAGCAGCAAAATGCTACCAAAACAAAAAAGAAGCAGAACTCACCTTTCCTTTGCATCCAGGAAGGCTTTGGCAAAGGGATTATACTTGATTTTGAGAGCTGTTATCTTGAGTTTGCAAAAAACAAGGCATATTAGTGAAGACAACTGGGAATAGAGACTTGACAAAACATCTTCCAGAGCTCACTAAGTGGCACTGTCTTGTTAACCAAACAAAATATATAAATATATCCCCACACATTATGTTATCCAGGGCTGCTTGTAAGGGACTCTGCTTTTTGCAGGGCACTGTACACTGATCAGTGCCACAGGCAGAACACTAACAGGGGCAGCCTAACAGCATGGTCTAATCTGGCACATTCTGTGATATGATGGACCCTTTCAAGACAGCTTATACACTGAATTTCTTACAAAGTCAAACACAGCAACAATAGCTAAGAGATGAGGGATATGAGTTAGCAATGGTCACACTCCAAAGCATCCCCTTATTACAATTTTGGTGCTGTGCAAAAGTTTTCCCATGGAATGATGTGCTATTCTGCAATCATACGAGTTATAAAGATATTGGTCTTGACTGTAGGTTTCTTTCGGTAAGAGGTTGGGATGCCAGGACAGATGGACAAGTCTGGGATAGCAGTGGCAGATTATTTAAATTAAATCTGGCTTACTAGTGCAAACAGACACTGGATTAAATAATATTCTACTCCAGAAAGACAAGAGACCATTAGACCAGATAGAGCATTAGACTAGATAGAGCAGGACTAGATACTGCAGGACTAATGGGGAAATAAGATAACAACTGGTCTGCCTGTTGGCATATGTTTATCTTGTAGTTAATAAGCTTTTGATATATCTCATCAGTGATGACCAAGAGCACAGCGTGGCACCCGCCTACCTCTTCATTTTGATAGGCAGTCACAGCTATGAACTGAGTCTCAGGGAAGGAACAGTTCATCACCATCCGGTGGGGGCCTCCTACACGAACTATGTGTACCTGAGGCTCATATTTATGCAGGGAGTTCAACATTATCTGCAGAAAACAAAACACAGACAGACAGACCCCAATACCATTCTGGAATCCCATAGCTGCTCTTTCCCTCTGGCTCTGTAACAGGCCAAATGTCACTGCTAAACCTCCCCAGTTTGTGGTTCTTGAGGGCAGATTCCTTCCTCCTTTCTGATGAGCCACAGCGCTGAACAGGGTGAGACTTCACTGGACTTGCATTTAAAGCTTTTGATACAGCAGCAGTAGCGAATATTTGCGTTAACAGCTCAGGGCTTCAAATTAATGGGCTTCTGCTTCTCTAGAGGCTGTTCAAGCAGTTAAAAAACAACCTGTGTCCCACTTCTATTATCTGAAAGACTCAGAAGCGCTATCACAAGAAAAAGGGCCAAGAAGGAACTAGAGCAGTCACCTAGCCCGTCTTTCTGGGCACAATGAAGTGTACCTACAGAAGTCTTGGCAGATGTTTCTGTGACCTGGCATTAAAAGCTGTGAATAGCACCAATTCTACACCATGCCTTCTTCAGGAAGCCTACTACGTTGCTGAATTCTCCCTACTGTGAGAAAGAGATGTTTAAAAATATCCATATTTTGGAAAGTGCTGTGCACATTATATGTGCTTCTGGTATAACACAGTTGTTAGCCTAAAGCACTGTTAGTCAGCTATTACTTTTTAACAACAATACAGGAGGGGAAGCTGAAGCACAGAACGGGGACACGATTTACCTTAACACTGTTGTCTACATTTCAAAAGAAAACAAGGAGAGTGCCAGTCCTTTACCACTTAGTGACTTTTGTTTGGTTTGTCTCCCCTTCAGTTTTTCCTCCCTTGCTTTCTTTCTTCCTCTGCACTTAACGGTGTATACACATCTGGCTCCCTTATTTTTTCCTACGGCCTGTTTGACGTTTCAGATTGGTTTTCTGCAGCTTCTCCTCCCTTTCCCCAGTGCATACTCTCCTGAGGTCCTGGATGCAGGACCAGTACTTGGCAAATTCAGATCCTGTTTTATGCTCCACAATAGCTCTTATGTGCCGCTTCCATGTGTGACCTTAGAAAAAGTCAGGTCATCTTTCTGTTCTGTTCTCCAGTCTGTAAAAACGGAGATAATTTCCTACCTAATAAGGGTACTAGGCTTGTGTAGGTACCTCACAAACCTAATAGAAATAATGGGTAGAGAACATATATTTACATGAAAGAAATTGATTATGGGCTGACAAGTATCATCCAATGTAGGAGTTTTGTACAAAACAAACAAGCAAACAAAAGATCTTGTGCAATATTTTACCTTCACATGCATCATCAAAAATAAAAGACGAAACAAAACTAATTTTCCTGTTTGCATTGTTAAGGGGTTCAAAGAGAAAGTCACTTATTTCTGGTACATGTGGTTTCTTTCCAAAGGCCAAAGCGGATTCAATAGAATATTGATAATTATCATGATGCAGAAGCAGACATAGTAATTATTTCATTTAGGAGCAGCCTTTTATTCTGCTATCTGACTCCTGCCAACATTCCACTTACACCAAACAACATGGGGGAACACAACAAAAACCTAATACCCATGACCATTTTTCCCCCTTCTCTGAAGTCCTATGTAAAAAAACCCCAGCACGCAAGACCAACTCTGAAAAGCCCCCTGATGATTAAGTAAACCACAGCACTCTGTCTCTCTTAACATCAAGAAGTCCATTAAAATCTGAAAGTGCCAATTAAGGCCTGTTTATTCCTGTTTACATTTGGCCTCCAGAGAATAATTGGCATCTGTGGGTGAAGAGGCCTGTAAGGGCCTCTATAATTACATAAATGCACCCTTGATATTTCTTGATTGGTAGGTGCTTGCAATTGAAGCCAAGAGGTGCATGGGGAAACATGAGGCCATACCTGCCCGCTCCCATTGAGCTTGTTGGTAAGTTTGACTTTGCTGAAGGAAATGGCAGCCTTCATCCAGTGGGCCCCAAAGTTGGGAGAATCTGGGTGGATGTAGACACAGCTGTGGTTTGGTGGCTCAGGTTTCCCAGCTGGCACCCATTCTCCATTGACGTACTTCCAGCGGTGGCCATCGGTCGGGGCAAAGTCCAACAAGAAGGAATACATAGCATTTGGGTCCAAGCCCGATACGCTGATCTTTAAGACAGGGAACATCCGCCTGTTCAGGAAACAGAAAAGGAAGAGACCACTGGAATCTGGTTTTGAAAGACTCTTCAGTATGTTCGTGGCCAGACACTCACAGATGAGCTCAAAGTGAAAAACCACCTCCCTCCCCCTCTCTCCCTCGCTGAAGGAAAGTCTGTTAAAGCTTAATGCTTCATTTGACACATTCTTGTCCAAGTGATCAAAATAAAATAAATATTATCTCTAAAGTAGGGCACTAAGGCCTTGATCATGCAAAGATTTATGAACAAACATGCTTAAGTTATGCACTGTGTACAGTGTCAGCAGAGTTCATGGGATTTAGATATGCCAAATACATCCTCAGGTGTGAAACAAGAAGGCATGAACAGGGTTGAACAGAGTTGAAAGTGACTGAGAAGGTGAGCTGAAGCACAGATTAACTGCATTAACTGCAGAATCCTATGATATACTGCACTTCTTTGGTGCTTCAGTCCCCACCTGCATCCCGTACTCTGTCCAGTGACCAAGTCCCATTTTGTCTGATTCTAGTAGCAGGCTGGATATATACCCTAGAATCATCCTGCAACCATAAGCACTCAGGACACAATCCCAGTCAGGTACTCAGACGCCTGTCAGATATTTTGACCACACTACTCCTACAGGAAGGTTTTTCTCCCTTCCTTTGGAGGGATGGTGATATTCCATAGCGTTTGTGAGCTAAGCTAAGTAAGCCAGGATTTATTTTATGAAAGGAAACTAAAAGCTCTTCATTCCTCTCATCATCTGCATTACTCCTGTCTCTGTACAAGTTTCCAATGGAATTAATGTCTTTTAAATGTGCAAGATCATACAAGAACTGTAATTCAATCATCCATATATCCAGAATACAGTCCTTCCAGCCTATTTTGAACTATAGCAGGTTTTTTTGCTTTCTCTCTGGAAATGCCTGATGTGTCCTCAAATCACATTTCCTTTTACATTAGTTTTATTACTTTGATAGCATTCAATCATCCTTCAATGGACTGATAGTCCAGGTCATCTTCTCAGTCTCTTTTGTCACTAACAACTAATGAAGCTCCTGGATACCAAGCTTAGCAGCCAGAGATGGGCAACTGCAGCTCTGGGGTATAGCTTGCTCAACTTTGCCACTTCTGCTCTTCTCTTTTTTTAATCTCATTTACTCACTCCTATTTTTTGTGCCAAGATTATTAATGAAAGTATTAAAAAGAGAATTCTAAGGTCAGGCCTGGAGGAAGTCCAGCACTTCCTCCTCCTCCATTGCAGTACATCCTATGGACCTTGTGTTAATCCCCATCATCTCCCATTTGAGTAACGGTTTCCAGATAGCACCACTCTGAATGCCATAACAAGTCTACTTCATTTTCTTCACCTAAAAATATATATTTCCTTTATCAGTGTTGTATCGGATTAGTTTGGCATGACTTAAAGGTAGTAAATTGTCTTTTATCTCATATTCCATTGTCTTCCATACATTTAATTATCCTTTCCTTCAGAATGCATCCTCAACTCTTACTACAGGGATATATTAAAAAGTTTGTAATTAGCTGAAACACATTTTCCCCTTTCTTAAATACAAGTATTCATGTGCTGTTCTACTATCATTGGGTAAATCTCCAGCTTGGTAAGTCTGGTTAAAATACTTGCTGTTAGACCTGCACTTGGCAGTTCTCTCAGTAATTTGGTCCTATCCTTCCATCTCTCACTCTGCTCATCAGCTTAATTAAGATAGGTTATTTGGCTTTTAGTTCCACCTTAGATACAGTGCTGACCATTACTATGCCCTAAAACCTGTATCATCTAGCCTTCCCATCATCTTGTGCACTTAAAACTGAAAACCTGTCTTTGTTTAGTTTTGGGAAAGTACTTCGAAACATTTTTTTCTTGAATAGATCCTTCTGAGCTTAAAGGTACAATGACAGCTTTTCTCAGTTCCCTTCTAATTATTATTTTTTCTTTAGTAAAGGACATTTGCAGCAGTTCCCAAAAAGCAGTTTTCTCTTTGTCCCAGTATTTGTGATCTGCACCACATAGCTTTGAATGTGCTTTTGGACACAGTTCATTCAGAGATGTATAATATAATATAAAAGCACACCCTTATCTGGCTTTAGGAAATAGATTCAGACAATAGAAATACTCCCTAAACAGCAGAATAAAAAGCAAATATTGATATTGGGACTTAGACATTTCGGTACCTGAAAAAGCCTACAGCAATGGAGTTAGAAGGGCTCCCACAGTTTCAGGAACTAGGAAAAGGGAGATGAAGAGAGCTGTCTCCCAAAGATATCCTATTCATTATGTTTCTTAAGTTGTCAAGGAATATGCGTTGTTACAATGGAGGATTATTATAGCTGCTGTATCTCACTTCCTACGTTCTTCCTACACAACTACGAGATGCCCTGCCCCAGAGACCTCCATATTGACCTCTTCCCTCTCCCAGCAACTGTCATGGACCAGGCCAGATTTTTATTCACAGGCCAATGCATCTTCAAGCTCCCTACGATACAGAGAGATTGGTTACACCAAACAACCACAACAATTGCCTGAGGCCCATGGCCATGGAGCTAAGGTAGGATAAACCTTTAGGCTTAGTTAGGTAGCAGTACGACTCGTGCAACATTCACAGGAGGGGAATTCAAACTTCAGGCTCTCTCCAGGGACACCAAAAGTCTGCCCACGCAGACCTACTGCCCAGTGGACCCCAACTTCAGATCGCTGAATCAATCTGCTATAGCCCACCACATCCCCCTCCCTCTCGCCCTTCCTTTCTGGACACCTTTAAACAGCTCTTGCTGTACACGTTCATCACCTTCTGCTCACAGAAAAACACAGGAACCAAGAAAAAAAAATCATCTAATATAAATACTTTGGTGATACAGGACCAATGCAACACTTAGAAAGATCATGATTCTGTACGTCTTTCCAAGATTGCAGCTCAGCCAAGGATTTTTATGCTACATTTAATTTAATGTCTCTGTACTTCTGACCAGGCTGCACTGGATTGAATCTGTGGACTGGAACGACAACCTCATGCAGCTACTGAACTGGGATGTGATAAAAGTACAGTTGCATTGCTCCCTGCACCCCCAGCTCCCCCTACAGTCAGTCTTCAAAGCAACACACTTGCATTGTTTGCTGAACTGAGAGTAAAGGGGAAAATTAATCAACATTAAGATTTAATTTCACTAGATTTCTCAGAACTATATGTCACATGTACATTGCTAAATCCCCTGCCCACAATCCAAGCTTCGCTGCCTTTCTAATGAGAGGCTTGAGTTTATCCCCAAAAGATCTACAAACTTTTAATGCCAGAAAAGAATCATCATGAACTCTAACCTCCTGTATAACACGTTACAGACCTTCCGTGTATTAATCCCTACTCACAAACTGCAATTCCCAACTCACTTGGGCCACCATGGCTTGACTGTCCAGACTGTCATGATGGAAAATCCACCACATCACTTGTTCCATTGATTAAGTTGCTTTGATGTTAAAATCAAGTGCTTTGTCTTTCTTTTAGCATGACAAATGATCATTTTTCAAAATTTTTTCAGTCAGACTTTTTGTATCAGTGTTCAGGTAGGTATACACGTGACCTCACACAAATGATGAAAGTGTTAAAGTCTAGCATTTAAAAATCAATGTGCTTGTCTGCATTGATCCACCACAGATTTTCCCCTTATGCAAAGGGGACTAGTGGAACCTCCCTGACGCCAGGGAATAACACAAATTGCAAAGTGTCAGCTGATACAGTATAAACACTAAGACAGAAAACAATTTGCATTTCAATATTTAAACTCTGTTTTCTGGCTGAGACTGAATAAGATAAACATGAGTAAAATAAAAAACAGTGATTCTCACCATATCAACTTTACAGCAACAGTTACACCCATTGGGATGTTTTTTGCTTTAGAGGATGTGGTTTAATTTCACTAGGGTCTGTTCTGTTCAGAATATATCCAACTTTTCTACATACCTATGTGTATTGCTATGGCAAGTGATGAAGGGCACTAGAGTGCCCTTATAATACAGCATTGGAGGCATATCTAAATATTAACATTGAATTTTCTGGTTTGCCATTGAGCATAGACACTTAGTTCCTGTAATTTATGTAAAATTTTTCATCTAATTATGACATTTTGGTAGCCCTCAGTACCAACTACAAATGACACAAGTAGCTAGAACTGTGCACGCTAGAGTTTTATACTTCAGGATCGCTAGTCAGTCAGCCTTACACTCTCTGGGATGTTCCTGAATCTGCCTTCAATTTAATTTGTGATTTTTGCTAACATTGTGTCCACACAAACTGTCTTAGTTTCTTCACACGGAAGTTTATACTGCCTTTTCTTGTTACTCTCAGGATGCAGTTTTCAAAAGCACTCATATATCCTTCTGCAAGAGTTAGTTCTATTTGATTTAAGCATCAGCAGAATTAAATTAACATCATGTTCTTTCGAGAATCCCTCTGGAGACACACACTGAAAAGTCTTGAACCTGCAAAAACTCAGCACTCATTGGAGTGCTCATCCCCTTCGCATACGCTTGGAGTTCTCGGGAGGGATTTTGCTGCAGAACACTGTCTATATTTCTTTTTTTTTTTTTTTTTTTTGGTGCACTGATGCATTTGTAACAGAAGATGCTTTCAGAAATGCAAGCCTTCTTCGTAGTCCCCAGTAGTACAATAACTGTTGTAAGGATGTATGCAGAGGACATAGTGTAATATGTTTTAAGAATTTTGTATTTTGAGATTGCTGTAATCTGATCATAGAGAAAGAAGCTGTTCCTGCCCCCATTAGCATTAATAGAACTGTCATTGGCTTTAGAAAAAATAGGATAAAGCTGATAAGGAGTGTAAAGTTTAGAAAGAAGGAAAATAAGGAAGCTCCCACAATCAAATAAAAAGTAACCAGGCACATGCAAATAATGATAGATTCCCTTTTCACCATCATGAAAAGATTATATCTACACATTCATCTAGACATTTTAGTGAGAAATAGTATCAGCTGCAATGATAGTTTACATTAGCTGAGAGTGAAGAAACTGAAAAAAAATTAGGTAAAGGTGTTATTCTTTGGACCCATTTAATCAATTTGAGGTAAGCCTATCTTACTTCAGTTTTTTTTACTTATGCTGATGAGCCAGTTTAAGTACCCTTATACTAAGTGAAAGTCCACTCAGAAGTTTGTTCTGGCCTAACAACAATTTTTAAAGCAGTTTAAATGAAGCAAAAGCAGCTTCTGAGTGTACAGAGAGCCTCAACAGGAGAGATGTCTGTCCTTATAGGTCATTAGGAGGAATAAGAGTGACAATAGGCCATGCTGGCCAAGAGCTGACATTTTGGGAATGTAGCTGTTCTCACAAGGGGATAACCTGGCTGAGCTAATAGACCAGATTTTTTCTCTTTAACTGCCATCACCCTATGTTTCTTGTCAAACTACAGTCAACAACAATATTGTCCAACCATTCTGTTGGATCAAAGTCTCTTTCTGCAAAATTGATAAAAGCCACACCATATGAGTAGATCTTTCTCCTTGTCTCTTTTAATTCCTCTCTCTTAGGCAGATCTTCTGTAAAGTCTTGCAAAAGAAACATGTGCATGTGTGGTGGTGGTGGTGACAGATTAAATAAAAACCTTAGTACCAATGAACAGGTGAACCTTACTCTAGTAGCTGCTCGTTATGAACTGGACTCTTATCAGCCCAGTTTAGAGCAGAACCTCTCTGGAGAGCCTCCTCCAAGCCAGTGCCTGGTACAGAATTAGCGTTCTTCCCTCTAGGTTTTGTACTCCCCTCTCCTACGCCTTTCTGTTCTCAGCAAATAGTAAAATATGCAATCCATTTAAATTACAATATTTTGCCTTCCTAAAGCCCTGTGGATTGAGCAATAATATGCACTGGTTTCTAAGGGCACCAGCAACAAATATGGAGCAAAACACTTGTGGGACCATGCAAATATGGACACATGCCACACAGGGCCCAGATGTAATATACTCCTTTTAGAACAGATTGCGTGCGTGGGCTGTTTACCCCCAAGGCCACAGAGACTAGAGTATCTACAACTGGATATAACAACATTGATCTGCTTTTGAATGCTAATTTGAGGTCTATGGGCAAGGACCTGCTAATGAAAGCTGATTGTTACTGGTACAAGAAGTGATCCAAAAGGTTTTGAGAAAGCATTCATTCCCTGTTGGACATTCCCTTTTCGTGCAACCTTAAGTCAATCAATATATTTCTCCAGCATGTTTCACAGGCAGGAATAAAGGGTGGCAGGAACGGTTTAGCAGTGACCAAAACAGAGCAGCAATACCCCATTCTGTTCATACGCCGTCTTTAGGGGACTCGGAGGCTGCAGTAACAGCACTGTTACATGCTCCTCACAGCACTCTCTCTACCCTGCACACACAGCGTTTGTTATTACGGCTCTTAACCCCCCTCAGGCTGTTGTCTACACTTAGCCCACAAGGCTGAGGCGATCACTCACCTGCCGTTCTTGGTCACGATCATCTCATTAGTGACTTCCCTGAATCTCTGCCAGAGCGTAGCATCCTCCAAGACAACCTGGAGCTGTTTCTCTGTGGGGTCGCCTTTGTCTTTGCCAGCCTGGAGTTCGCTCTCCACGACGCTGAGTAGCCTGGAAACAGTGCAGTCACTGGGCTTTTTGCAGCCCAGGTCTGTCATGATGACTTTACTGCCAAAAACTTCAGGTAGCTGTTAAAAGACAAAAATCCTAAGCTAAATCTAAATGCAGATCAGTTCATTGGGCACAGTCTGACAAATGTGCTCTCCTCGCTCTTTTGCCACTGACTAGCTCCTTCCCCTGGAAGTCCCAATGGGCAGTGACACCAGTGTGTGGAGGTTTACGCACACACTCCACACAAAAAGAGGACTATCTCCTAATTACCTGTCAGACGGTCAGGTGGGTGGCAGACTGATGACTCAATTGGCTGCCTTGAAAGAAGAGTCCTCCATCCAAATTAGCATGCTTTTATCTTTTTTCAACCTGAAGTGGGTCTAATTGTTCTGCTTGAGAACCAGGTTTCCATTAATGAAAATTGTTTCATTTCCAGACTGAAACAATGCATGGAAATTGTGTTCACGCTGATGCAGACTCTAGCTGAAGGAGCTGGTAACAGTCAAGATTGTTACACAGAGAAAGAAGTCTTAAAATATTTTCATCAGGAACGTTGAACACATCATGAACCTTTTCCCTCTGCATTCCTAAAATAAATTAAACTGTGATAGTAAGAGATCCTTCTGCAATGAGGTTTCAATGCACAAGAAGCAGGTAACGTCCCTACACTCTGCTGTTGATGCCTCCTACACCCATCCCTTGGCCATCACTGACATTTTCAGAACCTCTGCTGCACCCTTTGAGCACCCAAACTCCCCTCTGGCTGCATTTCCAGGGGTGGACCCACACTCCTGAGGCTGAGTGTGAGCTGTCTGCCTGAGGCCTGGCATTGCTGACCTGCTCAGCACCTATTTCATGCAAAAGCTCCCTCAAGATCCCCAAAACAGGGAATCCTTCTCCTCTCAGGCTGGGAGACCTTCTCTGATAAGCCTGATCTAACTGCACATACCCTCCTCTCCCCAAAGGGCAATGATTAGGGTGTCCCCATTTTATCCTGAAGTTCACCAATTTCAGCACTCAGCAGGCAGCATGAGACCTGGGTTCAGTTCTATGCTAAAAGGTTAAGTGAAGGCCATAGGAATACCAGTGACCCCCTCAACACTGGGCTTTGGCACACAGTAAGGCATTTAAGTGCCTAATTTCTCCTGATGCATCTAGCTTTGATAGTGCCTGTGAAGCTTCTGCTCTGTTGGACATGACATAGTTAGGGACTTGATTACAAAAACATACTGTTGGAATTTGATTTGAGAAATGTATTTTCTAGTTATTCATGGCAAACAACATTCATTTAATTGAGCAGCCCCTGTTGAACTCTTATACTTGCATTCTTTCTAAAAGATGAAATAACTTGCTTTTTTGGGGCCTACTACTGGCAATGCATTCACTGCTATGGATCACTGATGAACTTTATGAAGAAAAAAAATTGCCTGACAAACTTTGTAAAGCAAGATTTAATGAAATACATCATTTTACAAGGCTCAACAACTGCTGCAGTGCAAAAACTAAAGAGGAACCACCTACCTAAGCAGCAAGGGCCAGACCATGTGGATCCTGCGTGTTGTATGTCACCTTACTTGGCAACTAGTTCTACTAATCCCTCAAACCCTAGAGGGAGGAAAGATACTGGCTACAAGCCTTCAGCACAGCACAGCTCCAAGTGTGGAGCAATTTGATATTCTGCAGAATAGGAGACTTGTTCACCTTAGGAGAGAACCTTCACTTCCCAGCAATCTCACCATAAGAAGATGCAAGTTAGACAGGTTTAAGGTGTTTTTATTTCTGGGTAATCTCAATCCTGCTAATTTCAAACTTCACACTCTAAAGTGTCTTCCTTCTGTCTGTTCTTTTCAGATTTTATGTATCTTGGTTTATTTGTCAACTCGTAACAAAATTACCTAGATTATCTTATCAGTCAGCTGACACTTCATGATTACACTCTTAGGCATCAAATAGCAATTTCTAGTTACTATCCAACCCGCTTTGTGTTGAACAACTGAAGCATGTATATTAAAATCTATAGCATAGTTAGATACTTTGAAGTGTGCCACTTAGCATTTGGAAAAATAATTGCATGACAGATAATAGGTATATCTTGCTGTTTGAGATCCCCTTTTCAGCTGTTCCAAAAAAAGAAGTGCTACAACTGTCATTGTTCCCTGCATGTGCTGCATGAGATCAAATGGCATAGCAATCGTGTAAGAGACGATGTGAGACAGTTTTTAGTCTCATTATAAACAAATGTAAATAAATACAGAAATCAAAGCTGGCTGAAATACTGTGAGAGATTTTAGGTTTTCTGACAGCTCTAAAAAAAAGTCAGTTTCTTGTTATTTGGGGATTTTTTTTTTCAGTTGACGCACTATTTCCACACTTTTTTTTTTAAATGATTAGTTGCTTAGAAATCAGGAGATTCAAAGTTGAAGCAAGTGCAGTGACAAGCACTTACAACAGTAGTAATATTTCAGCAGCTACACAGTTCTTTTTACAGACAAAAAGGAAAACATCTTGGTTTTCAGTCATGCTGACTGCCCATCTCTCCCACTGTCTTCAAGTGGAGCACTAAGAGCTTAGACCCTCAGGAGAGAGAAAGGAAAAAAAAGAGAAGAAAAAAATCATATCCAACCCGCCCTCTTCAAGATGCTCAGGGTAAGGGAAACTGAAAGCATGTACAAAAATTACAGTTCACACTGGTGCAAGGGTGTCAAAGTGAAGAGGAAGTGGAACTGTCTTGCTCGAAGCAGCTGGGGAATTGCTAGAGGTAAAGAACTTGCTCAGCTAAGACGGACTGGAAACAGAGACAGCCACAAGGCAAAGAAAGAAAGGGAGATGCCAACCAGAGTGTGTTGCTTGCCCGAAGCACAGGCTAAGAAACACGCTCCTGGGACAGAGTTATGGAGGGGGAAAGGTTATACAACCATGGGATGGATAATGGACCCATTCCAGTGATGGACTACTAAGGAAATTTTACATCAGTAACACTGGATTTTACAGTCAGTCTCCCCAGGTAGAAGCGTGAAGGTATTTTCTTTGAAGCACTATATTAAAATTTGCATCTCACACAATAATAAAATGCACTTTGAGATATTAAAAAAGTTACATGTGAGTGCTTACACTTAAACAAGGGGCCTGATGCTTGAAAATCTTGTCCTAGAGAAAAACACTCCAATTTCTTAAAATATCTGACTTTCACATAGTATGAACCTTAATTTTAAAACTACACTAGCACAGCTCAGGATGCCTGCAACCTCAACATTTTCTAGAGAGGGTAGTTACCTGTGGTTGTCTTATGGGGATAGGCCAGCTATTTATTCTTTATTATTATTTTTTTATTGTTATTATTTTTTTTTTAGTGTGGGAATGGGCATTTCAGCTGCGAGTGTTTGAACTCTAAGAGCAATTTGTGATGCATGTAGTAACATATGAAGGAGGCACAGCTCCACACTGACATCTCTTTCCAACTTAGAAGACCAAGGGAAGAAATAACAAGTTTGCATGCATTAAAAGAGATCAGCTGAATGTGATTAATAGAGAATGTGCTCTACTTTATTACATAGAGACTTTAGTAGTACAACTGCCATGGAGAAACCAAGTTAATAAGCTCATAGCAAGAGTAATTTGCTTATTATTAACTTTTCATTTCTAAAAAATATTGAGGGTGTAAATCTTTACTTAGAATGTTTAGCCCACTTTAGAAAAAGTAAAATACATCCTTTAATCTCGTGTCTCTCTGTTCACCTGAAATAACATCCAATACTTCCCAAACCCCCCTTTTCCACCCTAACCTTCCTGCAAGATGAAGTTTTCCGAGTCTACAAATCTCAAAACCAAGGCACAAACAGATTAACATCCCTGGATGTAGGTATTCCTGGGGCACTGAGAGTGACCTGTTCTCAGATGGGTTATTTCTTGGCATGATGTTAAAATTCCTTGAGCCTGACTTGAAGGAAGAGGTACCTGCACTCACCAAGTACTATAGTAGTATGGTGATTGATAATCATTGCTGTTGAAACTGAGACAGCATGGATGAACTGCAGAATACTACTCCTCTCACACTTGGTTTCTGTATCTGTTTAACTAAACAAGTCAATCAGTAAGGCATCTGAGGAAGCAGAAAGTGTTCATACAAAACGTACAGCATTTTAACTTTCCTCGAAACCCCAGCTGGGAGAGCTGGGCTATTCCAACCTGGAAGCAGACACCATGCAGCTTGTAGCAGTCAGAACTAAGTCAAGATGCAAGTACAACATTCATAACCACCTCCAACCATGTCCAGGATTTACCAACGAGAATTCAGCAACTCCTATTTTTAAATGAAGTAAAGAGGTCTAGGGAGAGCAGTGGAAGAACCATCTTCCAACATTTACTGAAGATTATTCACTAAGTTCCAGCAAGGAAAAAGCAGGGCATTATTTTTGACTTTCTAATTAAACTTGTTCTAAAACCCAACAGCTGGTGAGTTATGGTAGGAAAATAAGGTAATTAAAGAAGCTTTCCTTGCACCTGACATTGGATAGCTGGCTGGGTTTTTTTGGTTTTGTTCTGTTTTTTGCCTTTAGACTCATGCTTCCAAATGAAAGGCAGCTCTTCATGATCAGATGAAATCCCAGAAACAAGACTCACTCTTTCCATCTCCAAAGCTCCCACTGAAGCTCTCAAACAAGCAACCCCCTCTGAACATTCAGTCCCAACAACACAGGGAAATGTAACCGCAATCACCATGACACTCTGAGGAAATCGACACCTATCAACTACCAAAGAATAATTAAGAGAGGATAAAAAGACAGCTGCTTTCCTGGTGTTTTTTAATCATGGATCCAGCCCTTTGAAGAGATTGCTAGGTTATGAGAGACTTAGAGAAGATTAGCTTTTTCATTAATGTTAGGGTGGAGAGAAGGGACTGTCAATGCAATTCCACCCAGGTATGTTTTCAGCAGTTATGCAGGCAGCCTGTTCAAGTATTATCTCCCTGCCTGGTGTTATAATTGAGATCAGCCCAGAGAGCATGGAAAGTTTTCCAGAGAAAGCTTTTTTCAAGCAAAATCCTGATCTAGCCAGGCTGGTGATAAATGCAGAACCATCTTTAAAAAGCAATAGTTTTTCCCTATTTTATTTGGCAAACTTGATGATTTTCAGTGCTGTCTCCAATCAGAGATTATCCCACAGAGCAAATAACTATTACTGTCCCCCTTTTTAAGCTTGAACAGTTAAAAAAAAAAACCCAAAACAACAACAAAAAACAGAACTTGAGAGATTCTAAACATACTTTTACATTCTTCTTACATCTCAGAGCAAGACT
Organism: Dromaius novaehollandiae; assembly: GCF_036370855.1. Lineage (NCBI taxonomy): Eukaryota > Metazoa > Chordata > Aves > Casuariiformes > Dromaiidae > Dromaius > Dromaius novaehollandiae. The sequence goes on from NC_088098.1 coordinate 94,584,525, forward strand.
CGGATGCGTGAGCCAAAGCTCTTTGATAACTATGCAAGATAACTCAGCTTAAGCATTTGACTCTGAGAAGTATGAGCCCTGACACACCCTATTACACACAACTAGAAAACAGCTTATTTTTTCATGGGCATGTGTTGCTGTTTTCACTCCCAGTGATTTTTGGCAGTGACACCCCTTCAGAGTTGTATCGAAATCATGTCTTCCAGCTATACTTTTAATGTACCATTTTTCCACTACACTAGTGCTACTCCACACTTGCTCCTGCAGAGATTTTTAGAGCACAGACTCTCAGGAGCAGCCTCTTAGAGCTGCCACAAGAGAATCTGTGAGAAATCAAAAGGGTTTCAAATAGGCTACCTAAAAATATCAGACTAAAAATATCAACCCCAAAGATTCGCAGCTTAGGTATGCCTCCTACATATCCATAACTCATCAGAAGCTTTCTTCAGAAAGTGTGTGTGTGGGGGGGTAGTTTGCTCCCCTTATGGGTGGACAAGTACAAGCCTTTACCCCACTAACACTGCTACCAACACTGAACTCAACAGGGAAGGCAAGAGAAGAAAAAAACAAAAACAAAAAGACCACACACCTCTCAGCCCTTAACATTGAACTTCCTGCATCCACAAAATACTCCCTTTTGCAAATCAAACCTTGTGGAGAGAGAAGAGAAAGGGGCAGACATTAGGAGTACTGAAGCCTCCACCAAATTCTAGTGTGGTACCAACAACTTTACCCCAAAATGTAGAAATGTGTTTCAGGGGCTGGATGCTGTAACACAACTGATAAACCATTTCAAAGCATTTCCAAGCAGCAAAGTCATCAACAGAAAATGCTTTTCCTAGAGGGCAGCTGATAATTCAAAGTCTCCAAATCAAGATTTCATGTTTTTCTAAACCATCCAGCTGTTAAGACCTCAATGTAAGCACTATGTGGCAAAGTTCAACAGCTTATTATGCAGGAGGCTGAACTAGACAAGCAAAATAATCCTCTCTAGAGTACTAAATAAGAAAAAGAGTTATTACCTTTTTAGGTTTCAGATTCGCTCTCATACCTGTTTTGATATGAGAAGGATGTATCAAGCTCTCCTGACAGTCCTTGTAAGCACCAGTCTTTTCAAAAGGATAAGACACAAAGCACCAGGTTTCTATATTACAGTAAGACAGGTTCCTCTTTATATTTCAAACAAAGTTTTGGAGTTCCCTGTAGGACAGAAATTTCCGTGTAATCAGCTTTGAGATAGAACTTTCCTGGAAGAACAAACTTGCGCACACACACCCCTTTCAGTCTTCCACAGCACACAAGTCTCACCACCACCATGGCAGGAGGCAACTGCTTTGGGTCTGCCCTGTAAACCAGAAGAAGTTTAATATACACTGAACTGCCCAATGCAGAGCCCTGTACACAGCCAAGGAGAAATAAATCCATAGGTCTGTGCCTAAAAGACATCCAAGCAGTTGCTAACAGGCATGCTTTTTGAAAGTTTTAAAGGCCAAAGCCATTTAATAATCATTGCCTCTAATCCCATTTCCAACACAGGTATTCCTAAATCGCTGACATTTTACTTACACAATAAGTCTGCATTCAGAATGTATTTATTCTGCAAAGAGCCAGAGGCATGCTGCTTCGTAACTCTAATCTTTGCTGACACAATAGCATCAAGAATTACTTGCTCTGTATCATGGACTAAACCAGTAGTCTGCTGGCACATCTGGGTTAACTCTTGATGCGAGGGGAGAAAAGGGGGGGAAAAAAAAAAAAACCCACACACAACAACAAACACCCCCCTCCCCCCATGTTAACTACTCCAGTTGTGCCAGCCAGTTTTCAGGTGCATGCAGCTATGCCAATAAGCATTTAAGCTAGATTCATGTTGGGTGAAGCAGCTGCACAACAGTGGTGACATGAAGATTCCCCTCAGCTAGCACATATCATGTCCACACCTAAGGAAATGAGGAAGAGATAACCACTTAGTTACAAACAAACCCATAGCAATTCCAGCATCAGCTGGAGAGTCAGCATCAACTCCATATTAACCATAAGAGCAATTGATTTAATGCAATGACAGCTTTATTGAAAAATTGAACATTCCTAAGTCTAAAGATTTAACTTAAATACAGAGAAAGTTGCAAGTTAGGAAAAAAGATGTTTATCAAAGTAGAAATCAAACAGAGTAAATACATAGAAAAAGCACAACAGCAAATAATCAACTAACATATAAAATATTGTTGAGAGTTTGGTTTTTATTTTACAAAACAATTCCACAGTTGCTAAAAAAATTTAGTGTTTTGGTCACATGACCCAGTGAGGCACAAGGTTTTAAGAAAGTAAACCATTTCTGTGCTTACTTCCTACATGGTCAGTATTTGCTAGGGTTGTAAACATCTATATTTGAGACAAACGTGCTTAAGTGTCATTCTCCTCAGTTTTGAGAGCCTACAATAGCAACAGTGATCTTACCTTCATTAATATAATTAGATACCAACACTGAGCAAGAACCATTCTCAGAAGCCAAGCAGAGGTTCTTTGAATCTCTTATCACACAGCAAAAGGGTATGGGCTCCAAATGTCCAAGTTTCCAGAACATGAGTTTCAGACTGCGTATTTGCTCACAGGACTGTTGCTATCTACCCACAAGTTATGATCAGCTCAGGCCTGTCTTCCTGCACCTAGCAGAAAGGCATCCTATTGCAGACTCCCCCAAAACCTGCATAATAAATACCCACACATCAAACCTAAAACATGTTCTTTTACATGATTTCTTAAAATAGTTTTAACCTGGTACAGAAGTCTCTTCTTTGGGTTTTGCAATAGCTCATTAGCAATCTTATTACTGTAAATACTAAACAAGATCAGATTGTTCACATTATCACTGTGGAACCACCAGTATTCACAGGCGACTTCATCATATCATCCAGAGCAAAATCTTGAAATGATGACATTCCCCTCACACATTCTCATGCATAGCATCTCAGTACTTTGGGAAGAGATTCCCTCATCCCCACCTCACCTCCCCAGTTTCCATTTCTACTTGATCTGGAAAGTCCCCTGATCCCAAATATGCACATTTCATACTATAAGTGTATGCTAAGGCTGCTTGGTTAAGGTTGTGTTACCTGTACTGCAAGAAAAAGGAAAAGAAAAAAAAAAAAAGCAGCAGATAGGCAAGCTGACCTGCAATGAAGCTTTCAAAAAGGAGAGCACTAAAATCTACTGACATGGGCATCCAACACCATATAAGTATCTTTAGGAAAGTCAGCCTTGAGCTATGTGTTCTAGGCAGCTGAGCAAGAACTTCATGAAGGAGGAAGCCTTGCAATCTGTATGTCTGCAGTCATTTAAAATACAAACTTTTCTGTATTTGCAATAGAGCATACACAACAGAAGCATTTTTTTTTTTTTTTTTTTTACCTTGAGGAATGTTAAGATAGAAAGCTAGGGAGGACTTCAAGAAATGCCCACTATAGTTCCTGCCAAGCAGATAAGTTTTGATATCATTGGTTTTGGTTAACATGAAGTTTGTTTTAGTGACCAAAAAAGAAAAAAAAAAAAAAAGAAAGAAAAATCAGTGCCTTTTTGGTTTAATCTAGTTCAGACTGAAACTGGGCTAATATTTATATACTAGTTTATTCCTTAATTAAGTATGCAGTAGAATAAAAGCATAAAGTATTTTAACAAGAAGATGTAAGAATCTTCTGCTGTCAAACTTGGCAATAATCTGAGCACAACTACTGGTAAGTGAGTAAGAATCTGCAAAACTTTTGTTCTGACAGACAAGAGTTATTTTAAATCAAAAGAAATCACTTACAGATGAAGTGACAAACCCTGAGTGTTTTTCGCATACTGGCAAGAATATGGTGAGCCTGTCCTACCATTTGACCTTCACAAGAAAAGATTACAACACTAAAGGGCAACAAATCCTGCGGGCACTCTGATGATCATTTATGTCTTTGCCATCTCCCTTTGATTTCCCTTTCCTTAAGGGCACTATTAGTTAGCCACATGTGCTATAAAGTCAGAAAAAGTTTTCTTCTCCTCTTTTATTTAATCAAGAGTTGTGGAGCTGGAATTCTAGATTTAGAAAGGATAGGGAAGAAAAAAAAAACCAAACATCCATACCACAGATCACAAGTTTACCCAATATCTACTGGCAGTGAGCTAAGTAGTTCCAGAGCCTAAGTTTTCAACTAAGTGGTTGTGCTCATGACAGTTATAAAAGGCTCCAGGTAGCTAGTATGCTGTTTGAAAGAGTTATATTCAGCATACACAATTCTGGTGTTCTTGCTGGAGAACTGCTAGAGTCAGGCAGGGTACCACAACCCTGTACAAGCTGGTCAAGAAATAAGCAAAAAGCTTTTACTCCTTCTGATCTGAAGTACAGGAAAAAGAATCCCAGAAGTCAAATTCCATTATGCCAACTGCTGATGAGCCTGGAATGATAATCCAAGTTAACAGCACTTTCCTGGAGAGGGACAGGAGAAATATTGTATGCTATACTTGAAGTCTAAGGAGCACCCAGAGATACTAAAAATAAACAAATACTAGAATGTGAAAGTCATTAGAGATTCATTTTAGTTGCCCTTATACAAGGGACTTCTGTAAACCTTATCAAAGTCCTAATAAAAGACTAACACAGGGTCCTTTAACCATAGAAAAACAGATTTTGAATCAACTCCGTGCTAAAAAAGAAAATCACACAGTTCAGAGACTTGCCTTACATCAGACTCAAGAAAAAGGAAGTATCACTATTCCTCAATTCCCAGTCTCTCCTGAACCTTTAACCAGTTCTTCCTTTCAAGGAACGTAATATTCAGTCTAGTGATCTTGATACAAACTTCCAATTCCTAGGAAATAAAAGCACCAGCACAGAGCACTTGAGGAACAGCATCCTGTGTAATTGATTCTTCCCAACATAGTGGTGCCATATTTTGAAGAAGGCATTTCTTGTTCTAGATGGCTTTGTAAGAGCAACTAGCCAGCTGCAATCCAGAGAAAGCCTGTTAAAATTCCCCTTTCATAACATCCTCAAAAGAATGTTTTTTCTAGAGGATTCTGACAGTGAGATGTACTATACTTTCTAAGTTAAGAGAAGGACAGTTAAACGTAAGGTTTTGAATGAACTCAGTTTCTGGTAACTTTCTGGAAGCCACAGAATTATTTGTTTTCACTGTGCTTTTTTTTTTTTTTTTGCCAAGTAGATCCAGACTTCTGTTAGGTTAAAAATCTTCTTTGCGCTGCAAGTCAGGGACACACTTGCCATGCAAATGCCATGCATTAAGTGACAGACCTCTAGGTAGATGTGGAAAGAGAGACATCAGCTTATATACAGAGTCCACGGGATTACCATCTTCATAGCCATTGGTTCCAGCAAGATAGAGTTTAAGAGGTTAATCAGTATCCCCCATAACAGAAGTAGGAATCGGAGCTCAGGCATTACACAATTAACCATCACAGTGGTTTGGGGGTAAATGATTATACCTAGCTCAGAAGAATAAGAGAATGTAAATTGGCCTTGAAATTTGGCTGTATGAAGTAATCCTAATCCAGAGGCACGTTTGGCATTCATTTGGAGCTGGCACCTAGATTGTTACATGATTTCTTTGCTAAGGCAGCCATAGCAAGTTGTCCTTTCTCCTGAAAGCAGAAGTAATGCACTAGCATGTTTGAGAGCTTTAGGAGAAACAAAACTGAACCCATTTACAAAAAAAGATGTGTTGGAGTTTCAGCTTATTTGTAAATTCAGACAAGAATGATGTCTTCTCCCTACCCAACGCTCTGCTGACTTAACACCTTATCACTTCCACCTTATCAGCAAAAAGTTTGTCCTTTGAGACGAGACATTCTTTCTTAGCTTACATATTACTTCCTCAGTTTTGCACTTCTCCTATGCCACAGCTAGGGGAGAAGAGAAGCACCTCACTTCACCTGAAAATTTTCAGTTTCTTGCCTTGTGCTATACTGCTGTTAGTTGTAGGCAAGATGAAGAACTCTGGCTCCTGGCAGCTAGAAAAATCTCTATTTACCTTACTTTGCAAGTGCTTCTCCCACGGGACCAAGTTTTTGCAGATGAAAGCATCCCTTTCACGTATTTTAAGGAAACACTGTCACTCTAAACCACAAGTGAAATACTTAATTGAAGAAGCATACACTTCATAAATACTCACTCCAAAACAGTCTTTCCATTTAGAACTAAACCTTTTAGCAGTATCATAAACCTAAAGTTTTGCAAGAGGCAGAAAAAGGACAGAACAGCAATATTCCATTATCCAAGGTAAATAGTGCAAAGATTAAGTGACAGAAAGTTCCTTAAAAAGAAAAAAGTTCTCAGCAGGAAAATCAGTTGGCAACTGATCTCTTTCTTGAAAGCCAGATCTTCCAAATTGGTTTAGCCCCAGAATCAAGGACTCTGCTTTACAGACTTCATACCATTGCTTTCAGTGCTAATTTTGCAAAAATAAACAAATGCATGATTTTACATATGAATTATCACATCAAATTCTGCCCAGTTCTTCTGCCAGACTGAACTTCATTTAAATCACATGAGCACCCTGTCCTACAGGCATCATTGCTTACAAAAACAAGTAACTGCACACACTAGATTTAAGACAAGGAACCTCCAACAATAAGCCAAAAGGCACGTGTTTAAGACAGAAGTAGGAAAACACATACACAGTGATCTTAACACAGTTCTAGCATACTTCTGAGAACTTCGTGAAGCATCCAGTATTCCTGTTAGGTCAGACAGACTGAAACACATTTCTTCACAGCATCCCTACAAGTGGGAGAGAAAGAAAAAACACAGTCATCTCAGTTATGCTGCTTGATGAGAATTGTTCCATACAGCTACCACACCACTGACACTCCTGACTTTAAATCAGCTGGCCATGCATTAACCAGGCTTACACAGCTTGTGTGACTATACGAACAGACTAAAGACAGGCAGGTCTGCTCACCCTCCATCAGCCCAGCTGCAGTGGAAATTACACCCCTATGCCTGTCCCAAGGGGGTGGAAAGAGGAAGAGTGAGGTTGATTAAGTGGGACAGAAAATTGCTTGCTCAAGCATTAGATGAATACTCTAGGGAGTTGAGGGCAGAGGTGCACAGAAGGATATACTTATCTAGTAGCATTTTGGATAAACACAGGTATTCCAAAGGCAAGCCTTAAGTTTAGTGTAAGGTCAGTGCAATTGCATATTTTAATAGGAAGCCTTCTTATTTTGGTACATTTAAATGGTGTTCTCTGACTACAGAAGATGCTTAATCCCATTTTCAGCTCCAACTACACCAGTTTCCTCCCTCTAAAACAGCACCACAGAAAAAGAATTAAAACCATACATTAAAATACTCCCATAACTAGCCTTCTCTATCATGAAACCCTAGGATGACAAAAGGTAAGAGGGAGGGGAGAGGGAGGCTCACCTTGCAAATGGTATGAAGGAAATGCTGTACCTAAGAAGAAACATTTTAAAAGTTACTGTCATGTCAGATTATATTAGAGTCACACACAAGAGGAATAACCCTCTGTTCCTCTGAACAGCTATAATTGCAAAATGCACAACTATAATGGAGCTTGGAGTTTGAGAGCCAGAGACATGAATATCCTTGCAAGTCACTTAGCACAGCCAGGTTGTGAGACAGCACGACAAAGTCATGAGGCATACTTTAAAAGTATTTTAAAACACAGTTCTCCTGCCTCCAATACTCGTCATGCTCCAATGCCTACAGGCAGACAAGATTAGTCTTGAGGGCTGGTTGGATGTTTTTAATCAGTTTCTGCACTACTTCTAGGACATTATACAAAGCATACAATAACCTGAAGAAAACTGATGCTTAATTCGATCGGCACACATGGGTCATTTAACCTGACAAACTCAGGAGGATCTAAAGGGGAATACAAAAGAGTAAGCAACAAACTGATTAAAAGGGGCGGGGGGGGGGGAATAGTTTTACCTCAAGCTCACAGAAATTAAACATAATCAAAGGAATTTCTCCCAAAATGAAGCCCTAAGCTCCACCTCTAGACTCACTGAAGCAGAATAAGAGACCAAAGAGCAAGAACACGCCAGCTCTTTATATGCTTTGTTTCACATCTAGAACAGCAAGGTGGAAAATTCTCCTTCTTTTTAATTCACACAAGGTCAAAATCCTCTGACAATTCAGCAACTGAGGTTAGGTGTAATAGAAAATTGAGTGGGGGAAGGAAGTCACCTACCATGCCAGGGCAAAAAACTGCAAGATGCAGAAAAGGAGTGCCAGTCCTGCATTGTGCCACTGAAAGGAATAAAAAGGAAAAACACAAGCAGACAATGAGATCACCATGTAAGAACTATTTTTAAAATATATTCCAGTTATATATTATACATATATATACACACACACATACACACACACACACACACACACACACACACATACACACACACACCTAGGACTCAAGTACTTACCCAGAAAGCAGAACACAACGTTAGTACAAGGCACAACTAGAAGAGAACAGACATTTTCATTAAATATAGAAACTCTCCAGTTTTTATAGATATGACACTGTAATGGGTTTCTTCAGAGATGGAAACAGACTACATATTTCATGGTTTACCCAATTCTTCCTCAGAGTTCCCCTTACTTAAAAATGCACTAGCTATTTCATTTCTGAAGTGAATTAATGAGGAAACATCAGCCTGATATCTCCAGAAAGTAAGCTCACAGCTACAAAGGAAGACTAGCAGGAGGTTCCTAGAGCTCTTTTGCAATGCACATACTTCTTGATATCATATGTATACACTATACCTCATCTCTATTTATAAGTAAGACTTTCCAGTTAAAACTCTAGTCTTTCTGCTTCTGTTCATGCCACGTTTGCTGTTGACCCTCAGGGTTACCATGGGGTTGAAGTTATGTAACTACTGAACTCTTATACATTAAAGTTATAATACAGTTTCAAGTACTTTTAGCTACTGCTTAATAGCTGTCTTGTTTAACAAAGTCCAACATAGCCATTCAAATTTGCACTTAAGAACAGCTGCATTGCATCTTTGCTGAACTAAAATCTTGAAAGCTAAAAGGTCATCTTGGATTGTTTTCCACCTAACACTCAGATTAACAGAAGCCTCCTTTTAGTGCAAGTTTTCATCTTCAATTTAAGACGTGCCAGTTTATTTAGCTATGATAGATGCTGGTACTTGACTGTTCCTCAATGTCTAACTCAGCCGCACAATGCACATGTAGTGTTGTGCTACTAGAAATTACAAAGTGCATTTTTGCTTTGGTAAGAAAATAAGAAGTTAGTAATATATATGCAAGTGAATAGCATTTTCATTGCCAAAGAAATCATAGGCTTAACCTCAACCTGATTATTGATACTAAATTTAGTTTTTCCAGTAGTTTTAAGATAATGATTGTCTACATACTACACCATCCATCTAAGAACTGGCTTTATTTATTCCAGTGATATGCCAGGCAAACTCCCAGCTACAGGCATTTTAAATGCATACGGGAGGGGGAAGAAAAACCAGGGCCCCTTGCATGCTGTATATCTAAGAGCATACACAGCAGATTTTCTTAAGCTGTATCAGTTGCCTGCAGCCTCTTTAGATGTTTAAAAGGAGAAAAGGAAGTGCTGATATCAAATGAGTGCTCTGATGACATTCACACTGAAAATGAAAAGGCAGTTGTATATACGTTAAACCACCTTTCAGAATTTCAAACTTTCCAAGAGGGAAAAAAAAGGAAAAAAAAAAAAAGAGCACATGCACTCTTAAACAGAAATGAGTCAGAAAATTCTCAGTAATTTCCACACCCTGCCCAATAGAGGGCGTCCACGTTTCCCATCTTCTGAAGACAAAATAATTCCAAAGGATGACGATAGTTGAATGTAGAATTTGCAATTTTGTTTTGTCACACGAGTTTCAAAACCCAAAGCTATCAGCCAACTAGGACATCTTTTATATTTTTAAAGCAAGATGACTAGGGCATAGAGATTACCCAGTTGCTTTGTCATTAAATTAATATTTTATCAAGGTGAAAATAACTACACAGCTCCTTACAGCAAATCGGATTAGAAATAAGAAGACAAAGTGATGCAAAGTAGGCTATTTCTAACAGCTTCCACTGCACAACTTGGAGGGGGAAAAAAAAAAAAAAAAGTTTCCTGCCTATCATCATCTTTTAAGCGACATGAAAGTATGACAGCAACATGACCTCAAGCACACTGAAACTATGTCCATGATTCACACATACACAAACCACAGATCCTTAATGTTCATGTAGCATATTAGCCTGGCTTCAACTTAGTCTTTCATAACAGGAAAGTGCCTTTTTGGTGCTACACGTATATTGTTACTATAGTGGATACACAGGATGTTTTTAAAAACAACATCTTGAAAGGTAGTTATATCAAAGTCCATGAAAGGAATTTACAACAGAAATTGTTTTCAAGTTAGCACACAATAAGAGGGATTCCTTTGATACTTACTAGCATAACAACAGTAGCAATCAAACGAGTAGTCTCAAACATCTTTTTCAGTTGTCTCATTGGTCCCATGAGGAAAGCAGTGCTGCAAAAAGGAAAACAAGATGACCACAGAAGATCTAGAGGCATAAGTGAAGTTAAATTCCTGATTAAAGGAGGTTTATTTTGTTGTCTGCTGTCATATAGTTCACCAATACACTATGTTGTTACGGTAAAAAATACTCTATAATAACGAAAGAAACAATGTACAACGTTCCTTCCTGCTCTTCTTTGTCTAAGCTATTTATTCCATATTTTTATTTACATTTGTTAACTTATGATTAACATAAGCAAAGCAGAGCTGTCAGGCTAGAAGCGTAGGTCAAGATCTGCTAGATCATTCCTGACAGATGCTTGTTTAACCTGCTCTTCAAAACACCAGCCTCGGAGACTGTGCATGGACTGCAGGCAATCTGTATCTGTTTCTCTACATAAAGGACTGTTTTCAGGCCTGCGCCTGTTCTCTGATCCCTCACCAGATCTGCATCCCTCCTCTGAGGAGCCAGTGATTAATATGGCATGGATTTTGCAAGGTGAAAGTTTTATCTGAGGTGGTATTTTTATCTCATGCACAGCTACCATACTATTTCCAGTTCTACTCCTTACACTTTCTAACTCCCTGGTAAGCTTCCTTAGCTTACAAAATTATGTCATTCATGAAGTCAGTGTGGCTATGTTTCAACAAACTTTTCAAGGGACATGAAACCTTATCAAACTGGTCTACCTTGACAGACTGCCCTAGACAGTCATTCACCAAAAAACAGTGAGCATTACAGAACACAACATGACAAAGAATTAGTTTTATCCTGGGGGAGGGAGGAAACAACCTCACAGTTTAAAGCATGAGTGTGATTCCTTTTACCAATGAGTAACTTTAATCTTGAATGCATTGGCTAACGACAATAAACAAAATAACAGATTTTATTACTATTTGAAGGCACTACTGGAACAGTGTTGTTTAAAATTTAGCAACAAGAGAGTGATCTACATAAGCAAACATTTTCATACAAAGGCATTGGTTTCTGCCATTCATGCACCTTCATCCATCATTCTGCTCCAGTTTCCTGCTTTCATTTGGTAAGTGTTACGAACAAAATTGTTACCTCCCAATAGATGCAATATTCCCCAGAGTGTAGAACACTGCAAAGAGAATCAATCCTTTCTTTGGTATCCATAGCAGACAACTGCCCTAAAAAGGAACATTAAAAAAAAAAAAAAAAAGTGTTTCTGTATTGCAAAAGAAATATATGCAAGAAGCATCACAACACAAAAGAAGCATAAAAAAAATTTAAGTCCAAAGGGCAGAACCACATAAACACCAGCTGTGTTTACTGGCATTCTTTGTAACAATTCATGCATTTCATCCAACTGTGGAACTGAGTCAGATACCTGCAGAGACTCAAAACCGAGCAACAGCACATGGCTACAGCCTGTATTTATTAGAGCTCTTCGAACTCAAGCATCAGGGTTGGGAGGAAACAGACCTAGCAAAAAATCCTTACCAAGACAGAGCACAGGCATCCTATTGCAAAACAAGCAACGAAGCCTTTAACTCTGGTGCCCCAACTTAATGAAGTTGCATCAATAACCTACAAACGGGGGGGGAAAAAAGCAAATTGTTTACTGAATATGATCTTGCCACATATCAAGCAGTAAATTTCCTCTAGGACACTAAAATGCGTTTTAACCCAAACAGAATCGCCACAATTTAAGTGGCGATTTCTAAAGCCTACAGGACGAGCCACGACTGCTAACAGAAAGCTCAGTTAGGAAGCCGTGACCTTTTTCCGCAGAACGAAGTGCTGCGTCCTGCCGGCTCACGGCAGGGCGCGAAGGGGCAGGTCGCCGCTCGCGGGGCAAAACCCGGCGGCTTTTTCTGAGCTCGGATCACGCACCCAGAGCGCGGCCTCGCGGCGGCGAGCGAGGCCCAGCGCAGGGCCGAGACCCGACCCGCGCCGCCGCCGAGGAGCTGCGCGGTGCCTCGCCTCGCCTCGCCGCCGCACCCCCGCCAACCGCCGCTCGCCAACCGCCACTCAGGCCCCCCGCCGGCAGGGCCCCCGCGCGCAGCCGCCACGGGAAGAGAAGCAGGTGCGAGGGAAGCGGGCCGTTACCTCGGCCAGGCCGCTCGGCTCCTCCGCGTCCTGCCCCCTCAGCACACGCTTCAGCTTGTCCATGCCGGTCGCCTCGGGCCGCGCACCGCGCCGCTCTCCGCTCCGCTCCGCCGAGACTACGAGCCCCAGCATGCACCGCGCCGCCGCGGGCTACCTGCGCTCCGCAGGTAGATAAAGGCCGCCGCCGCCGCCGCGGAGCCTGCTGGGGGCTGTAGTTCGCCGGGGAGGGCGCCCGCTGCTCGTACGGTAGCCGCTGCCTGACGGCGAGGGGAGCAAACGCAGCCCCCTCCAGGCCCCTCGGCCTTTCCTAGGGGCATTTTGGGTTTCTTCCTGTTGGCTCCGCGCCCGCGGCGGGGAGACAATGCCCACAGCTCCCCTGGGACGAGGTCTGGCCGGCTGGATGGCTGCTCCATAAGCAAAGCCCCTCTGCAAGTGCGTGGCCCTCTCCTCTCCCAAATATCCTCCGAGAGGTGGGTGAGCTTTAGTATTAAAAACCTTCCACACCGGTGAGGTTAAGAAAGATCAACCCAGCACCAAGCTCTGGTTCTCACGGCAGAGAATTCATCTTCATTGTCATTTATTGATTGTTTTTTTTAAGAGATAGTAAATACTCCCACATCCTGTAAGAGCCAGACACCTCTAACTCCTCAAGGACTATTACAAATTATAAGCATACAAATAGCTGAAATGCACAATGCCCCCACATTTTCCAAACTTCAGAAAAGAGAGCCCACTCTCTGCCAGTTTCACTTTCCTAGTTATATCTTATCTCCTCCCCTCAGGCTTAAATCTGTTATTTGCTAATAGTGAAGCTTATATTAATAGTCCTGTAGATTTTATTTTCCATCTGTATTGTGGGTCTCCCACTGTTGTGGAAAAGCCTCCACCTTCTTTTCATCAGCAGCCTGAGTGGCTCTTGTAAGAGGCTATCAAAGACACACGGACGCAACATTTCAATTATCAGGCAAAGTTCGGCATCACAAGTAGTTATTTCACTTTATTTTGCTCCGATAAAAACAGAACTATAAAACGTTGGGTAAGTTTTATTTAGCAACATACAGATAAGAATATAAACCGCCACATGTTAAACTCGCCATGGAACAGCTGGAGAATTACCCCACTCCCTCCACCCAGAATTATACATCTAATCTGGTTCTTTTCTCTAGAAAATATGCACCAGAGAGCTTGCAGTACTTTATTTTACTGCTTCTTGATAACCTACGTGTTATAACAGAGTCACAAGAAGTGTTTCATGTTTTACTTTGTGGGAACTCTAACTTTCTGAACGTAATCTTGTGATCCCTCCAACATGTGTGTTCCACTCAAATGCACAGCACCCAAAATAAATGGATATCACTTATCTATATATTCAGAGATTTAAGTCCAGTCAAGACAACTGTATCAGCAGGTCACAAATCAGTAAGTGCGATGGACAGCATAAAATACACAATATAAGCTAAACATGCACAGCACCCTGCTTAACACTAGGTGTCGATTCTGTGGGTTTTCCCCACTACAGCCCCATGAAGTTTAATGTCAATATCACTCACCAAACCTGAAACAGTTTTAATTAAGAAATGCAGATATAATTTCCTTCTTGCCAGTACTTTGCCATATGCCTTCTTAGTCACTACCAGCTTTGACTTTAAAGTGTTTTTTTATAAGCCTCTAAGGCATGTAAAAAAGTGTATACTTAAAATAAAAAAGTGCCATGATTTACTTTCACAGGGAAAATATGCCTTCACCCCCATTTATTGTTTCCTTCCTTTTTATTCTCCCTCACATCCCTCTGCCACATAGAGACCTAAATTATCCCTATTATGAAATTAATTTTGATCACATTCATGCTACATTCATTTGCAGCCAAGTACACCTACCCTTCTTCATCTTGATGCTGAAGTCTTTATTAGGAAACAAGTTCAGGAAGGTGGAAAAAAAATTAGGACTCAGAAAAGGGGAATATACAGGATCTCATCCCCACTTCCAAATGGCCCTAAATTCATTCACTCCAAATCATGCCTGCCTGATAATCATTTCTTTCAGAGATTTTGTTTTAATTTCACTTCACTCACTTTATCCTATAGCTTGTAAGATTTTTTTTTTTTTTTTTTTTGATAATAACCCTTTCCAAAGATAAGGCTGAATGTGTATTCAGGAAAAAAAAATAATAGCATTTTACAAAATAACCCTCATAAACCTTCAGTAAGCTAGGCATGTATGAGTCCCATTTTTACAGACACAGAACTGAGGCACAGAAGTAACTTCCTCATGGTTACAATGTAAATCAATGATAAGAACTGCAGGTGTAGGAAAAAAAAAAAAAAAGGTGAAACAAGGCAGGTTTGTTTTTATTAAGACCACTGTCACTTAGATGGCAATACACTTTTTCTAAAAATTTCAGGGTCTTCAAGTGAAAACCATTCCTCCAAAGAACTGGCTATACACTGAGGTTGGGGGTAGGTTGTTTGTATGAAGATATGCAGTGTAGAATATTTAAAATTTTAAGAAAAAACCTCCAGAAGATCAAAATGCACACATTCTTATTTGCCATTTTCTTAATTATTTTAGATTTTGCACAAGGCCTATTTTCACTATAATGTCATTTGCTTCTTGCTCTTAACACTGAGTGTGAGCAGTAAACTAAGACTAGTTTAGCTCCCTCATTCTTATGGTAAGCCATTAACATAATTTAGAGTTTCCAAAAGAAATTTAAGTGTTTAAATGTTTAATCCACAAATGACTGAGTTAAAACTGTGAATGTGCATGTGAACACATTTCTATTAAAACTTAAAGAACTTAAAAGATGAATCAAAATTACATATCCAGAATACATGATAGCATTCCTTTAAAACTACATAAGCTCATGTTTCTCAAATTGCAAATACCAGCATCCTTTAGGGATGAGAGACTAAAAACTCCCCTCTCTTTGCCAGCCATAAGCCACCCTGGAATTTAACAGTTTGATTGTCAGGGCAGCATAACCATCACACATGGGCACTAGCTGACATGCCCAGAAGAAGGTCAATACAGAACAATGCATTTCCAAGATAGCACACGACCTTAGCAGCTCACCTACCCCAAGTAACAGTTTCTAGAGCTGCCTAGAGAAATATGGCTGACATAGGCAGCATTTTTCCTGCTCTGGAGTTGATGGCTCATGAATAAAGTATTTTTTACCTTTATACAGGGTCAAACAAATGCAATTATTTTTGCTCCTTAAAGCTATTCTCAGATAAAATAGGAATATTCCTAAGTCAGAAGGCCAGATCAGAGATTCCAAGAAGTAACTTAATTGGTTATCAGCTTGCAGTAGGGGGAGCCAAGCAAAAGGTATAGTTTGGGACCAAAAGCCCAAAACATATGCAGAGGGATTTTTTTTTTTCTTTTTTTAAACTACAGAAGATTTCCCTACAGTTTTGTGAACTGTAGTAGTCTCTTGGTATCTGAAGCAAGAACAATAAAATCTTCTTGGAAGTGTTTGTGGTGGGGGGTCCAGGTAATACTCCTATGTAACAGCTGAACTAAACAGAACCCAAATGCTTAATCATGGGAGTCTTTCTCCATTGCCATTTAAGACTATAGTTCATCACCAGTCTATCATTAACTCCAGATGCAGGTTTGAAATAAAAAAAAAAAAGATGGAACTATAAAAAAAAATAAAATCATCAAAACCTGCTTGAAATAAGTTCTGTTTTCATTTAGGGCTACAGAAAAATTAGCCAAACTCTTTATTCCACGAACAGTGAAACCACCCCCTACACCGGTAATGGTCACATGATCTCCAGTCTACTTCAAGTCCATATAAAGTCACATTTATTTAGACTCTACACATGTGCTTTCCAGTGATGCTTGTGGTTCAGGCTCCAACTTCTCTGGGAATTCTAGCTTTTCGCAAATTGTCTCCTTTATTGGCAGATACTGAGAGATCTCATTAGGTTCCGTGAACAGGGAAGGTGGAACATGCTAAGAAGCAAAAGTTTTAGATGAAACAAATGCAAAATGTAATAAAGATGAATTTCACAAGCAAAGTTTTTGGGCAGGTCTAGCCTATAATTTACCTGAATTATTTTTAAACACTTGAAGTCAGATATCATTATTAAAATTTACTTTATGACTTTAAATGTACATACAGGCCATCTTTTACTTCTTGTGTGATCAATATGATAAGGAAATGTATTTAGTATTTTTAAGTAGCAGATAAGACCACAAGAACTATCAGAGAATTTGAAAGGAGCTATAATGTTTTAAATCATATTTATTATTTCAGTGTAGCTAACAGTCCATTTTATGATCTAATCTAAATGAGACAAGAGCCTCATGGGATCCCAGGATTAATGCCTTCTAGTGATTGCAGTAAAGTCACCGGAAGTGCTCAGATTCAGCTATTAATAATTATGCTTTTCTCAGCATAGATCTCAGTTTTATTAAATCCAACACTGACATTATTTAGACATCAATATGAATTACTGATTGTAATTTCATATTTGAATAACTTAATGAAACCAATTTCATCTGCATCTTTCTCTGTAGATTCCTGTAGATGGCATAGCTTCACCACATACAAGATAACCGAAAAAGAAATCTATTCTAGGCATGCCACCTTCAAACTTTCTAAAGACATTCTATAATCTAGAAGTGTATCCAAAATTACTAAAATGTAACCTATATTTTGGCTACTCCTAACATGCAAGGAATCATATTGCTGTTCCAATTATTTCAAACCTAAGTGAAGCAGAAATCTTTTTTGCTTTCCTTCTGCAAGCTGATCTAGGGAGCTGAAAAGCCATACATATTTCCTCTCCATCAGGACAGACAGAAAAGTTATTTAACCACATAGACAATCATTTTGAAGCATGAGTTAAAATAAGGCCTGTGTCACTTTGACTTGTATTTCAGAAACCGGAAAACTATCAGAAGGCTCATAACTTGATTTAGTGCTTTTTATGGTCATCATATGTTGTTAAGAAATGATATGATGTCCTTCTCTTCAAAGAGAGAAAATCATTTTGCAAATATTCCCTTGAAAGTTTGGTAATACATTAGTCACCTTTTAGAGATGAAGAAAAATAACGGAGAAGGGCAGTAAGCAGAATATCTACAGTCACAGTGTTGAGTCAAGAATAAAACTCAACAGCTGCGACTGTTAAGGTGCCACAAGTGATACTGAACCATTATTAGAATTCTAAGGTGAGCTATTACACTTGCACCAGAAAAAAATGAATTAGTCTGTGCTAACAAACAGATCTTCACCACTATTACTACTGGGAAGCATATAACCAGCCCTGAAATCCATGAACATTGAAAATGGAGTGCCTGATTTTGTGGCTGAAGAGTTCTGTTAAGAAGTAGTCTGATAACTCAAAAGTAGAAGTAGTAATCCAGTCCCATATCTTGTCATGTCATCTTTGGAACTGATCATTTACGTATGATAATCTGCCCTGAAATAAGCACTGTGTAAGCAGAAGGTTTTCCTCTCCAGAGATTCCAAACCTAACAAAGAAAGACTTACAGTATTTTCTATGCTGACCATAAAAACAAGCAAAAAAACCACAGAGAAAACATTAAAAAAATAATACCTTTAAACTTGATATTTTGCTTTCTCTGGATGTATATTCTCGTAACATGTAGGCCTTGTCAGCCTAATGGGAAAAATTGCAAAAGTTAACTATAAAATTATCATTTAATATCAGTGCAAGATGAGCTTTGTAAATACACTGAATTTAGTAACCATTTGAATTTGTTTGACCAAAGATTTTCACCTGGGAGAAGAAATAACACATTCAAAGACAGGAGGGGGGGGGAAAAAAAAAAGAAAGTTTAGCAGTTTTGCTCTTTCCCCAAAGTCACTCTTCTGTACACAAAAAAGAACTATGATTAAATACGCTTGTTAATTTTTACTCACCTAAAACTTCTATAATCAGTACTAATGGAGCTAAACAGAACAAGCAAACCACAACTGTATGTACTATATTGTTTAAAAGATGCCTGGACTCAGTGTTGTACGGACAGTTATTTGCAGAGTGCAACTTGTGGTCATGTGGTAGACAAGCCAGAAAAAAGTACTTGGAAGCCAGGGGCTATTAAAATAAGAACAGTAGCACACCATTTACTGTTGTCTGTTTTTCTTCTTTGACTTCCTCTCTAATCTGTGTCTGTCCAATATAATTAAATGATTACTTCAGATGAGGGATAGTCTACTCTGCTTGTGCAATACCTAGCCCAATGGCACCCAGCACTCTGTTGCTATTTCAGTGCCACCATAATAATGAAATAGACTTGAAAGTTCACTTCAGGTAACCTCTACACCCCAGAACATCAGTATCAGATTACAGGAATTTCAGCAGGTCTTCTCTGAAAATGATACTGCAAGGGAACATCTGTAAAATGTGAATGATATAAAGAATAAGTGTTTTACCTCATGGTGAAGCCTTGTATCATTCATCCTGATAAGTACACCATCAACTCGCAAGAAAAACCTCAACAACACAAAAAAGCTGGAAGGCATAACTCTCTGCAAAAATAAAGGTATTCCTTTCAGCATATTACAAAGTCTTACTTTAGGAATGCACCTTTTAGATCAGAAGTTCATAAATACTATAGCAAGCGATAAAACAAGATTAATATATCATAGCTTTCAATGAGATTATAATTGTAAGATTATAAAGATTATAAAATTATAAAGAGCCTTGCATTTTAAACTTTAAATCCCAGAAGGAATAACAGGCAAAAAAGGACTACATTTTGCATATATAAGCCAGCTGGCTCAACAATCCTCTTGCATACACCTCTCGGTACTCACTATTTTTACACTCAAACTAGATACTCCATGATCATGAAGCTCATCTTCAAACAAAAGGACTTCTTCAAAAAACATAATTTGCTCCCTGGCTTTCAATTTCTCTGTATTTATGTGTTCTGTTGTAGGCACAACCTGAAGAACAAGATCAAGAACAATTAGCACATTAGTTTGGTGTCAAGATATATAAAGTTTATATTTATCTTGAAAATCCTGCACTTGCTAGTTTTCTAAAGGGAAAAACTTTAGAGCACCAGCTGAAGACAAGCAAAGGCTAAAAGTTAAAATTAAAACCAAAGTTTCCAAGAGGAAGCATCAATCAAAGCAAAAGTCCAAAGTGGAAAGCTCTGAATAAATCACCTCAGGGAACAGGCTTAGTAAAGTTTCAGTTGCAACAGTTCTGCTTGCATTATGTATTTCAAAACATTAGAAGACACCCTGAGTTTAACATGTGACAGGGAAGTTCTGGGTTATAAGTAGTATTCCACATCCTTGGCATTTCTAGCAAACTACAGACCCTGAATAGCTTTGTAATAAAGCATTTCCTCAAAATCAAATACCAGTATGTTTTCCATCTTGTGCTCTCTATATACATTCCTACACTTCTGCTGCCTAAAGACTATAAGCACACAAGACAGTAGTTTTATGCTATGCTTTTAATTCCAGAGTGACTCAAGCAATCTATAACTAAACCAATCCGAGCAAATTAATACACATTATCTGCTTAGCAGCAAACGGTCCGTACATAGTAAAGAGAAATTGAGAACATCAGTCTTTCTTTAAGTAAACAAAGACAAGGGAGGATGTGTCAGAGTTTAAATATGAGGGGTTACTTTTTCAGAAAAACAAAGCCACTGAAAGCAGGCTGACCTGGGTACCTGATCACAAAAACCAGCAAGCAACACAGGGTAAAGGTACCAGAGAATTATGAAGTTGAGATAGTTCTGCTGTATCTGAGGAGCTCAAGGCTTCAAAGGGGGATCCAGCAAGCACTGAGGATTCTTGTGTGCTTTACTTCTTTAAGCAAGTTCTTAATCAGGAACATATGAGACCCCTTTATTTAATCATAAGATGCTTAAAAAGAAAAATTAAAATGAGCCATGATCCAATTAAAAAAAAATGCACATGCTGAGACATGAAAAGCCCAAAGTATACTTTGAAGTCAGAAACTCTTCAGTCCTACAGACCATAGAAGACTTATATAATAAGCTTACTGAAAGGGAAACCACAGCTTCCAAAAAAGGTGCTTGATTGAAATACTATGTAATAAGCATTTAAGGAGAGAAGAAGTCACCTTTAATGTTACATTATCTCCCAGCAATGTTCCTTTGTAGTCTGTTGTGTAAGTCCAATCATATGGTTTGACAACTTCCTTAGTGTGCTCAGTCTCACTCCTCAACAAAGGAAAAAGAATTCAGCATGCTTTGTAGTAATTCTCTGAAGAAATTACAACCTCACCTAAGACTCATGTCCTTACTCTTCAAAAAGTTGAACAGCAACAATGCCCATGCTAGAATTATGATATCAAGTCTGAATTATAGATGTTGTGAAAGAAGCAACACTATGTTTACACAGTAAATTCAAAAACCGTTAGCAGAATTCCTGTGCAAGCACTATCTCAATCTTGTCAATCAAAATAAAGATTTAAATTCAATGTTGTTGAAAGTTTTTTAGCTCAAGATCCTTTCTTCTTTAAACAGACAGAAAGCAATCTGCAGACAACGCACAGCTATCATTGACACTGCACTTAACCTTAATTTTAATGACAACTTTGATTTCTCTCCATGATTTATTCATAGGTGCTCTGCCACTAATTTGGTAAATACTAAGCAGTACAATTAGTTTTTACGCATGGTAATTGTTCTTGAACATGTACAGCATTCAACACTTTGAATGCCAAAAGACACAATCTTGCAGTGCTCAGGGCCCTGTGATTTTGAATAAATGGAAACAGGATTAAGCCATGTTAAATTTGCCATTTATTTTAAGAAAGTCGCAACACAACTGAAAATATAGTTAACACAGTTTAGCAGACACGATGACTATGGCAGAGAAAAGCTAGGTGACTTTTGCAGTCACATGGTATATCTACGGCAGAAACAAATGCAACATGCTATTCAAGAGTTCTGGTTCTCAGTCTGTACCTTTAACTGCTTTATCCCAGTTCCCCCTATAAAATACTACTACTTGCCCACCAGCGATAAAATACTGTACCTGCTCTCTTGCCACTCCTCTGCACAAGCCACTTTGATCATACCTTGGCAATTATTGACACATTTTAAAGCATCTGTTGCATTGAACTCAATTCCAAAACCATGGTCATGTTGTATTCTTAGGATATTGTCTCCAAACATCATTTCTGGCAGGGAAGGCATGTGCAATTCATCAGCCAACCTGCATAGAGAGAGAAAACTTAGATGAAGAGAGATTTTATGATTGTACCAGCCAGGTAAAAGCAGTCCACGTCTCTGAATAAGAAAGTATTACTTAGACCACAAAAAATTGAAAATTTGAAATATATTTTACAAAACTTTATTATTTCCCCAATTTAAAAATTTGTCATGAGTTGCAGAATCATTGATCAGAAATGCCTCTTCCAATGTAAAAGTACTGCTAAAACTTTCCCGCTTCATTAGTCCTGTACAAAAGTCTCATACGTGGGGAAATCAAAAATATCCAAGTAGCATAGTTTAGCAGCTTTCAGCCAGGGGAGAAAACCCTGGATGGCCCATGACCTACTTTTGCAGGTCCCCAAGAAGTTTAAGGAAAGAGCGCTTTTTGTCAGTAAGTTTAAATTCACTATGCAGTGGTCCATACCTCCATCTTTAGAAGCCTACAGAAAGAGGCTGAAAACAATCCTAGCAGAATACCTTAGAGGTGAAGTGCAGAAGATATTACTGTGCTCAAATCACTACCTTCCCAAGCTCGTAGAGAATACGTATGGGCATGGGCAACCTCTAAAGAAAAACCACAGCCATAGCCACAGACCCAACTAAACAAAATACTACACAAACAGTGTGCATGACCCTTGCAGAAAAAAACGAAACCAATGTTTCACTTTTGTTTTTTAATGAGTTTTTATACTTATACATACACCCACTTGATACCTACACTGACCACATTCACCAGAAGGCTTCATGCACTTCTAGCATTTCCTCCCCATCTCTACTTACTTTACTCATAGCAAGGTTAAAAAGAACATGAAATCTGAAGGGAAGAAAACTTTAGGAAATGCATCTAAATACAAGGATTAAAAAGATTCCAGCTCACAACTTCCCTATTGATAAATAATAAGGCATTCCTGTACAAAAGTGTTATTTCTGTAACACTGCATACAAAAGAACATTACACCGACCAATTTGAAGTAAAAATAGCAGATTCATAGACCTGGAGAATAAGATTCTATGTTTTTTCCAGAGAAGGCAGCGTAAAATTATAAACTTCCGACTTCATCCAGTGCAACCTCAGTGACCTACAAAAACCAACTCTAGCACATGAGAGTGTTCTGCAGCTATGGCATATTTAATCTTTCACCTTCCATAGAGGTTGTTCAGGGTTTCTTGCGACATACATTTGATAGAAATAAAACTCCTATAGGTAATAACTACATTCTCCAAGTAATAAAAAAAACAAGGCAAAACACCAAAAGAAATACATTATAAAAGGAAACTGATTAAAAGCACTGCAGCTGGCTAGTGGTAGTGACTCTTCAGATTTGAGACAGAGGAATTGTTTGTTTTTGAGCTCTCATGCCAAGTGCCAAGTACCAAGATCTGCTTGCAAATAGCCGATTTTGGATTTCTCTTCCCTACCCTGCAAAGTCTTTTCTGTTCTTTTAGTCTTGAAAAAATGAAGATTCCTAGAAAAACATTGAAAAGGATGAAGATAATTTCTGCAGAAAAAAAAATAAAATTACTGACACAACTGTTTATTTTAAAACAGCTTCAGTTAAAGAAACTGAATAGTTCAGAAGAAGAATACAGCAGATGAACTGCCTTCTAGACTGGCAGTTCAACTCTAACTCTGGTTTACAGATAATGAAAAGTTAACATCCTCCTGATTATGAGAATACAGATCTTAATTTTTATGACCTAGCATCCAAGAGAAGTCTTCACAAACATGCCTGAAAAATGGGAGATAGTGTAAAAATAGAGCCCAGGTATACCTTAACTGGATGTCAGGCTCTCTTTGTAGGAGGATGGCTAAAACATAAGCTTCATGCTTTCTTTCATGTAAGTGCAAAAACTACAACATCATTAGTTAAAAACATTCAATGAAGATTATTTTTATCCACTGAGCATGGGATAAAAATGAAGAAAGGAATGTCATTTTTATCTCTTTTGAGACACACAACCACTTAAAAGAAAAATTTGAATATATTGCTGTTTTATGTAAAAAAGAAAAAAGGGTAAAGCTTCAAGAGATGACACTTCAGCAAACAATCTTACCCTCAGAAAAATTAAAAGCAATATGAACCAAAATACATTTAAGACAACTAATAGAATTTGCATACATTTATTACAAAAACACAAACAAAGAAGAATCTGACAAATTCAGCTGCCTGTAAGCACAGCTATGGCTCTAAATAGCTGAGCTGTTCAGATCCACATTAGCAAATCTGACTTCAAGAACCTGATGCTGACAGGCACGTTTTTCCAACTGTTTGACAGCAACAGAAATTACTACTAAAAGAACAAGGCAAACAATTTTTAATAAAACCCACTACCTTAAAATAGCCGTTAGCATAAGATACCGTATGAAAATCAATAAACTACATTTAAAAGGTACTTAATTACTCTTAAAAAGTAATTAAGAAAAATAAGCTTATAGCGAGCAGGCTTCAGTTCACAGAAATCCGGATTTCCAACAGAAAAACGTCAGCAATTACAACAACAACAAACCCTGAAAACCGTCGCGTTTGTGACCCAAACCATCCCCACTTCTTCAGCCAAAGCATCAAGCTCACGCTCACAGAAGGGCGGAGGCAAAAGAAAGGAGCCGCTGAGAGCAACAGCCCGCCTCCCCCGCCGAAGGGGCATTACTTATTTCTCAGGATGTTACTTATTTCCTGCAAGCGACCCGCCGCCGCCGCCGCCCCCCGGCCCGGCCGGCCCCACCTCTCAGCCTGCGCCGATTTCATGATGTGCGTCCGGGCGGCGCTCAGCTTCCAGGGCCCGAAGGTGAAGTCGCGGCGGCTGCTCTGGAAAACGGGGTGCATGGCAGCGGCGAGGGGGGCGGCCCCGCCGAGGCGGCGAGCAGAAGGCAGTCGGTGGCGGAAGAGGGAGCGGCAACCCCTAACCCCACCCCGCCGCACCACCCAGAGGCCGCTAACGGTAACGGCACCGCTAACACCTCCACGAGCTTCCGGTTCCGGGCGCGGGCCGCTGCGCGCGCAGCCCCGGAAGGCGCCATGGGGGCCGCGAGGCACCGCACGCGGGGAGGGAGCGGGCGGTGGGGAACACGGCCGGGTTGGGGGAGGGGGCGGTGTCACGTGACAGGGGGCAGGGCGCCATGATAAGGGCGGGCAGCAGGGGTGGTCGGTGTCTGCGCTTTCTCCGCTTCTGCGCTGTGGGGCGGGATCCCCTCATCGTCCCCAGGACGCGCGGGCGGCGGCGGCGGCTGTCCCTGACCTGCTCTGCTCTGCTCTGCTGTGCTCTGCTCTGCCCTGCCCTGCCGGCTTTAAAGCACGGTGGGGAGACGGTTAGGTGGAGGCGTGCGTTAAAGGTGGTGAGGTCTGGTGAGCCTCCCGCGAAGCCTGGTGTCAAACGCCTTACCGACCGGTACAGGTCGTGTGTATCCAGCGGGCCGTCCTGCCCACAGCCGTGACCGGTGGTGAGTTGCCAAGTCCAGTCGGCGAGCAGAAAGATCAGTTCTTGGCCTGGTTTGTTCCCTTTGTCTCATCCCTGCTATGGAAACTAAGAGTTGAGCTCGTGGGGCGGTATGTTTTCCTGCTAATGCAGGATCTATGTGGTGTTTTTGCTAATGGATGCTTAAGAGCAGTCACTGGGACGTCTTAGCCGTGGTGGTCCCTTGCTAGGACTGAGATGTTCAGAGGATCAGGAACTGTCACTAGTTGTCTTCTGCTGCTACATACAAACACCTTATTTTTTATGTATTATGTATGTAGATATATTTACAGTCTCATGTGATTGCTTGATCTCTTCTTGAATGCTGGATGCTTGAATGCAAAGATGATTTTGAATGTCAAACAAAATGTGATAGTATGGTAAACCTAAAATCCTGTAGGAAAGGATTGATAGAACTGATTAAAAAGTTTTCAGTATGGATGGCTGGATGCTCGTTTTGCTTTTCTGTGTCATCAAAAGGACAAACTTAACTCCTCAGGAAATTTCTGTAGCATGTGAGCATGAATGTAGGCACTCCTGCTTCTTCCTTTGGAAGACTGCAGTGTCGGGGCAAGCCAAGAGAATGACCAGGGGAATGTGATGCATGTCACAAGTGTATCTCTCCAAGAACTATCATCTATCCTAAATTACAGAGCAACACAAAATTCTGAGTTGCACAACAAAGCTGTAGTCAGAGGAGTTGTCCTCGGCACTAAGGGCCTCGCCAAGATATGGAGAAGCTCAGAATTAGGAATGCCCCCCAAATGGTATTTAATCACCCTTGGTCCTTTATGCTGAAGTTTGTGTCTTGGTTCCTGAAAAAAGATATCCCCTTTCCCCAGTTTACTCTGGTAGGACACCTGTATTTCTTTTAAAAGCATTTCATGGTCTGGGAAGTCTATGAATTAGGATCTGACCCTCTTTGTGCCACTTACTTGTTCTATGTGCTTGGGCAAGTCATTTCACCTCCTGATCTGTGTAAAATTGATTCCTTCCTGCTGAACCTCCGAGGTTTCAAACAAATGAAGGCTGTAAAGAGATTTAACATATCACAGACTGGTAACAGTGCCTCAGGACTAGCCTGTGGGGTAGATGATACTGTCCCCATTTGGCAGGGTAATTGTGCTGTTTTCCCAAGGCAGCAAAGCAGATAAGCAGCCCTGCTAGAAGACCCCTCTCTCCCCAAACGGAGATGGAGTTGCATCAGAGCAAGCGGTGCTAGAGGGACCCTGACCTGGCATTGCCAGCTGAGGCCGGCCAGCCCCGACCCTTCATGGGGAGGCGGTTAGCCTGCCCATGCCGGACGCTGGGTATTGAGGCGCACCGTGCCGCGGGTGCTCCCCGCGCACACTGCTGCCCAGCGGGAGTGCTGCCGCTGTAACGCTGTCCCCGCGTGGCGCCTGAGCCGCGCCGGCCCGGCCGCGGGGCAGGGCGAGCGGGATGGGGCGGAGGGGGGCGGGCCCGCAGGGGGCCGAGTCGGCGGAGGAAGAAGCGCTGGCGAAGGTGGCGGAGAAGCCCCGGCAGCGGGGACGGCGAGCGAGAAAACGGAGGGAGGCGGAGCGGCAGGGGCAGGGCGGGGAGGGGAGGGGGCCGCCGCGGCGCGAGCGGCGGGGAGGAGGCAGGGGCATGGGCATGGTGGGGGGAGGGTCGAGCCGCGGCTCGGGGCCTCTCTCCCGGCGGCGGCGGCGGCGGCTGCGGGGGGCCCAGGGCGCCGTAACCCGAAACATCCTGCCCTGGCGGCGGGCGCGGCGCGGCGGGGCGGTGAGTGCGTGCTGGCAGCGCGCGCGCCCGGCCCAACGGCCGTTGCGGCGGCTGTTACGCGGGAGGGAGCGGCCGTTGCAGTGGCCGTTACGGGGCGGGGGGGAGGGGACCCCGCTCTCCGCCGAGGGGGCGGGCGGGGCTCGGCGCGGCGCCCCGGCGAGACGAGGCGGGCTGAGGGATGCCCGGCCCGGTCGAGGCTGCCTCCCTCCCTTCCCCGCGCGTTGTTGGCGGCGGAGGGGGCAAAATGGAGGCTCTTCCCGGGGCCTCCTGGCAGCGGGGGAGGGGGCCGGGAAGAACCGGGGGGCCCGGGCCGGGGGGAACCAGGGGGCCCTGGCCGGGACTGCTTCCCGCCACCTGCTTCCCAGCCCTGCGGCATCCCGCAGGCTCCCGCCGCGGGCCGCACGGTGGAGGCCCTCGCCTCAAAGGGGCTCCGCAAATATGATGTTGCTTCTCCCTCCGCTCGCTTAACCCTTGCGGGCTGCACTTAACAAAGTAATGGCCTGCTAGCCGCCCCCCCCCCCCCCGCCCTTTTCTCGTCAACTGGTGCTGCAACCGCACATGGTTTTAATCAGGGAAACAGAACTGGCTTTCTCTCAAGGGCTTTGCTCGTGTGTCTGTGTCAGCATGCCTGCTGCTTCGTCTCCTCGAGAGGAGTTCACCCGGTGACTGGCCATCCAGCCCTGCAGCCAGTGTGTGGTTGGCACTGGTAGCAGCGCTGGCCCTGGGCAAAGAGGCCCCCACCCACCGCTTGTCCCACAGAGCCAGGCCCTTTGGCCATTCTGCTTAACTGCCAGATGCTAACTTAACTGCTGCCTGATGGGCAGGTTTGCTGGGCACTTTTTCCTCCTTTTGGGTAAAGCAGGGCTGGATGCAGCTGAGGGGAAGGGTAGGAGCGCATTACCTGGATGTCGCTAGTGTAGAGAGAGGCTATGGCTGGTCTCAGATAGCCTCTTTTCTAAAATCTTCACATTTTAAAACGTGTAGGAAAGACTCGCAAAGGTGGTGCAGGCATATTTAAAGATAAACTTTAAGAGAAACACTATTGCAAACAGTTGACAGTTTCACCAGGGAAGAGTTAAGCTAGATTTTGCAAAGCATGGCTCAATAATGTCTTCAATTAGGCCCATAGGAAGGCACAGATAAAAATTGAAAAAATATGGCTCTCCAGCCTGACAGTGTTGCCTAAGGCCATAACAACCTCACAGATGGAAGGGGTTCTTGAGTACTCTTGGCCATTTGGGAACAATGGATGGGCACAGTTGCGGCCGAGGTACCCTCAGTGGGTCGCTAATTTCCAAGAAATGTTAAGATCAACTTCATTTACTTGGTGGACTCTTTTTTTGGTTATTCAGTTTTCATACATGCATTTTTTGGTGTTTTTTCAGTGTGCTGGCCTGCAGGTAGGTGAAGGATTGAATGAAGCAGTTAGGAATCCCTGTGGTTGACAGCAGGCAGAAGTCCGCTGCAGAGCTGGGGGAAATACTGAGGTCTCGCAAAACTGACGTTATGAGTCAGGGTGATGGATGTTGGGGAGTGATCGCTGTGGTAGCTAAGGTGATCATGTACGTGGAGAAGTGACATTAGGAGAGTATGTTGCAGTGCTCCCTGATTCTTTGAATGTTACTTAGCAACTGTTAAGAGTCATCAGGGTATGACTAGCCAGGCATCCACAGACCACCAGAAAATGCTACATAGGCAGAATACAATGTCAGGATAAGCAGTCAGGGAAAAAAAAGTGATTTTTTTTTAATTGAGAGAAACAAAGACTAATAGTTACATCATTATTGTTTCTTCACAGCCTAGATGAAGGGACTGAGTGAGATGTACAGCTGGTAAGTATGGCTGATCAGTGCTTAGAAGCAAGTAAGATCCCTAGAGAAATATTAAATTAAACGTTTTAATTTTCTTCCTTGTTTATTCTTCCCCACATCCCTTTCCATCCCCCTCTTTCCATCTTTCAGACAGTTTCTCCCCTCTCCTAGATTTAACTCTGTCATTGACCTCTTTGGTGTGCCCATGGGCAGTTTCCTGCCCCTCTGTTTTCCCATCTAAAATGGCTTCCTGTATCCTACAGGTAAAGTTTAATTAATGCAGGTAAAAGAGCCCTTGATCTTTGGAGAGGGTGTGAGGAAATCTTGCCTGAATATGTCTGAGTGTTGTTTTTCTGCTTATAGCTGCTCAGCATGTCTTGGCTGCTCCAACTCTGCACTCTCTGACCATGAGCAGCAATTCCTCCCTCATCAATGTGAAGGGCCTGAGGAACCTCACCACGCAGGAAAACGGGGCTGTCAGAGTCACCGAGTCTATTGCTATAATTGTCATTGCCATTTTCATCTGTTTGGGCAACCTGGTGATTGTTGTCACCCTCTACCGGAAGTCTTACCTTCTCACATTGAGCAACAAGTTTGTGTTCAGCCTGACCCTCTCCAACTTTCTTCTCTCTGTACTGGTACTACCTTTTGTTGTCACCAGCTCCATCAGGAGGGAATGGATCTTTGGAGTCGTTTGGTGCAACTTCTCAGCACTGCTCTACATGCTGATCAGCTCAGCCAGCATGCTCACTCTTGGACTCATAGCAATAGACCGGTAAGCAGCTATTTTATAATGAGCAAAAACAAATTGCCTAGTCGTTTCATAGAGTAACTTGTTGGCTGTTCACAGGGTCCAGAAGCACTGCAGTGGATCACCAAACGTTACGTTATAACGACTTACCGTTAATTTCGTTCACCCCCCTCCATGAGATTTTGACACAGACCAGAAGGAAGTGTTGCCATCAATAATGCAAAATGCTGCCATGCATCTAGAGCTTTTTTAAAGCTCTGTTGATGGTATAATAACATATTACTCGAGAAACAATAAGTAAACAAAATTGCAAATATATCCTAAGCATGCACTCACACAGAGAGACAGTTAATAGCTGCATGTGTGCCTTCAGGTGACTTTCACAGTCTTGCCCACAAAGATGCGATTCTTAAATAAAACTGTTCATAACAAGGCCCATGAGCCCACTCTGAGCTTTGGAGAAAAGAGCTTGTTCTACAAAGATGACTAGATACCAATATCATTAAAATATGTTCCTTTTTCACTGTACATTTTTTGTGCTCCTATTGACTCTTCCTTTTTGTCCACAAGGTACTATGCTGTCCTGTACCCGATGGTTTACCCAATGAAGATTACAGGCAACAGAGCAGTGGTAGCTCTTGTGTACGTGTGGCTACATTCCCTCATTGGCTGTCTCCCTCCCCTCTTCGGCTGGTCATCTTTGGAATTTGACCAGTTCAAATGGATGTGTGTGGTGGCCTGGCATAAAGAGGCTGGATACACTGCCTTTTGGCAGATCTGGTGTGCGTTGCTGCCTTTCTTGGTCATGATGATCTGCTATGGATTCATATTCCGTGTGGCCAGGATTAAAGCTCGCAAAATCCACTGTGGTAGCGTGGTTATTGTGGAGGAAGACTCTCAGAGGAATGGGAGGAAGAACTCCAGCACCTCCACATCCTCTTCAGGCAGCCGAAGGAATGCTTTCCAAGGCGTTGTCTACTCTGCCAACCAGTGCAAAGCTTTCATAACCATCTTGGTTGTCATTGGTGCTTTTGTGATTACATGGGGGCCTTACATGGTAGTAATTACGTCAGAGGCACT
The DNA here is from genome assembly GCF_036370855.1 of Dromaius novaehollandiae. Lineage (NCBI taxonomy): Eukaryota > Metazoa > Chordata > Aves > Casuariiformes > Dromaiidae > Dromaius > Dromaius novaehollandiae. The sequence continues at coordinate 94,615,183 of NC_088098.1, forward strand.
TTGGGGAAAAAATAGTATTTCCCCTGCCTGGGAGACATTAGCTACGTGGTTGTCCTTTTCCAGTGCCATTTGCCATCCACTGATTTATGGACTGTGGAACAAAACGGTGCGCAAGGAACTACTAGGAATGTGCTTTGGGGATCGGTATTATCGTGAGTCCTTTGTGCAGCGGCATAGGACATCAAGGCTATTTAGCATTTCCAATAGGATCACAGGTAAGACGTACTTAAGAAAGACACTTTTCTTTTGTACTAGTAAGAACAGTGCTTAATGTCTGTGTGTACTTGGCATGTCAGGGGGCTCTGTAAGCAAGGGGGGGTGTTCCTGGAGGTTTCAGTGGTCTTTTGTTCAAATTATTATAGACACCAGGAAGGAATCTGATTTTTGTGGAAGTTAATCTCTTTCTCTTACTCTAGTAAAATTTTCCCAGAGAAGACATGGTGATGAGGTTAATAAAACAAACAAACAAACAAAACCTTATTTTCTTTCTCAAGCTCTTCATATGTGCTTGTTATGACTTCGCATTATCCAAATGTGAGCACTACCAAGAATATATCCTGTGGCACTCATGCTCTGATTCCTAGCTTTTTGCTACCACTCTCTGAGCTTCACTGAAGTTACGCTGGTCTTGAATTTCTATAAATTCAATTTTTAGTCTTAATGGCTGTGAAGAAAATACCATAACTGGAGAAAAAACATCCTATTAGACACCCTCCTGAGCTGCAGGGCAAGAGCTCCAATGACTATTCAGCTGCTCAGATCTTTTTTGAATTGTAGTATGATGAAATTCTGATTTCTGATCATTTTCCTGATCCTGTTCAGAATGCTCTGAAACTCCCCAAAACGAGGACATCTTCATGGTGTTCCTTGGGACATTGCATACAGAGGCAGGAACTGAAGTTATTTAATTGGGAAAGAACATCTAAAATGTAAAAGGGAGGGAAGAGCAGCAAGGCATCCTTTGTCTTTTCTGCAACCTGGAATCACTGTGAGAGACTCCATGTAAATGAAAGAGTTCTGCAGCTGCAGCCACATCACAAGCTGCTAACATTCCTCTGACAAATCTTTATCTGGGAGATGTAGATGAATTGGGAACTGAGGTGGGAGGGAAAAGACAAAGTTTCTTCTTCAAGCAGCTGACGGCTTCAGATTTATCAGCTGTATCTGGTGGAGGCTGAGAGAAAAAGAAAACAAAGTCCTTAAGCAGATCCAAAGACAGCACATTTGCAGGAATCCTAGAATCTCCTGCCTTCCTATTTTGGGCATGTGAAAGACGGCAGGCATCTCAGTGCCCCAGCCTCACTAGTGACCTTTCCTGCTACACTAATGGTCTGTCACAGCCGCGTGTGGCTACCGGTTCATTCTCTGGCCGGAAGGTATCTGGAGAAAGTCCCCATCTCTCTGAGTATGTTTGCTCTATGTTCATCCTGGCTTGTTGATAAATACATGCAATTGCAAAAAGAGTGGGAGGGAGGTGGCATAGATAGAAAGGAGACTTGCCATACAGAAGGACTCCACGGATGCTTGAAAGCTGCTGATTGGGTTTCTAAGATGGGAAGTCCAAATGCTGTGCACTGGGATCAGTGGGGTAAGTTTTACAGAGAGAAGGGTAAATAAGCCAATACAGTGGATATTATTGGAAGAGTATTTTACTGTTGTAGACCCCCTAAACATCCAGTATGTGATGAGTATTAAACTGTTTTGCAGATTTGGGACTATCTCCCCATCTCACTGCCCTCATGGCAGGTGGGCGGCCATTAGGAAACAGCAGCAGCACAGGAGACACAGGTTTCAGCTGCTCGCAGGATTCAGGTAACTCAAAGTCTCTTACTCTCTTTTCTTGGGCAGAAGATTGCAGTTGCAACTTGGGAAATCTCTGGGATGGTCTGTATTCACACAGAGATGGTTCTTGGTGGAAGAATAACATGAAGCGCCCAGCTGTCACAAAGAACTGCTGCAGTTGCTGTTTTCCTCTCCTGCTCTGAATGTGTCTACCTGCAAATTTCTGCTTACTCTAGGGATTAATGACCTTCCCTTGGTAATGCTTCCTGGGAACAGGATACACTGCTTGTGCCCTTCTTCTTTAGTTTCTGTCATTCTTCAGGACGTTCCCTCTATCCCCAAGGAGCAGAGCAACAAAGTGCTGGGGAGAATGTGCTTCTTTTTTCCAAGTTTGTAAAAGGCTTTGTCTTATTCATCCTGGGGTTGAAACAAAACCACTCAAGATAGTTTCAGGTTATGATGGCAACACTACTTAAAATCTCCCAATTCAAGATAGTTTGGAAAAGAACACAGGGTTCTGCCAGTAATTTTCTATCCAGAATTGTAGCTGGATTTTCTGGGAGTTATTTCAGCTATCGTTCTAGGGACATTTTCTAAAATCCTTAATTGCAGTTTGGTTATTTGGAAGGGCATTTCTCTTCTATAGACACTGAAGAGTAATATTCTCATGTTTGCTTGGTATTGGAGGTCTTTAGTCTTGTTTCACAGAAGTAAGAAAGGGAGCTGGGATTTATTTTTGTAGCTGCTTTAAACTAGTAGGTTTTTGACAGCTGTGGGTATTCTGTAGCTGTATGTGAGAGAGGACAATAGCATCCTGTGAAACCTGCATCACTTCAGAGCATGCTGTGTTAGCATCTTTTGAGGAATGATACTGAGCAGTTTAAACAAATGACCAAACCAGATATATACATAATATTGTTAGAAGTGCCAGCGTTTGTTATGGAGGGGATGCAGTCCATACCCTGGGAGTGGATACACAGTGATCTTCTGTGAAATACAGTTTCACTTTACAACCTTACTTTGAGGAGTTGAAGAGGAGAAGCCTTAGTCCCTCTCTAATGTGGTCCGCTGCAGTATGCGGAACTATGACCTGCAATGCAGTTGTGTCTGTATCTACCCTGGTAAACAGAAGCTGGGCTTTTCACATTGTGAAAAAGCAGATAAAGTCATGGGAAAGGAAAAATCCAAGTGGTGCCAGCTGTATACCAGATACTGAGGTAGAAGATTTGAGTCCTAATTGATAGAAATGCTGCCTTATGATCAATTCCAAAGACAAAGATCTACCCGGTAAGTATGAGAGGCTAGTCTCTTCACTCAGTGTACGTTTGAAAAATCATGCTAAAATTCTGCCTCAAAGAAGAAAGTATCTCTTTCTTGCTAATGCTATCCTTCCATTGAACACTACATTTGTGATGAGGGGCAGTTTGATTCTTTACCCTTGGACATCAGTAAGGGCTTCCTGTTTATTTGCAGTAGACAAAGCCTTAAACCCCAATTGATCCACAGAACAGCACAGAAAGTAATTAATTAGCTCATTTTGTACTGTGCGTTAGGAGAGCAGTTCCTTCTGTCTCTCCTGTGTTGGAAGAGGCATATGAGAGGACACGACAAAAACAAAAGAAAACCCCTTGAAAAGTTTATCGCTTTGCAATATAACCATAAATTGTCAGCAAAGTGCAGACATGGAGCAATATGTCTTCATAAGGCATATCCCCTCCCTGGCAATGCTTTTCTCTCGCTTTCTGTAAAATTGGCCCTGGAACCCCTATGAAAGAATAAATTTGGGAATCAAAAGCATTCAAGTTGGTGAGGAGTGGTATAAAAGCAACCATCTGGAGGAGCTATGAAACCTGCGAAGGCTCTTTGTCCTCAGCCTGTTGTCACATCACAGGAATAAATAGACTGAAAGTAAAGTGTCACAGACCAAGCGCACACAAGCTATGCCTTGCAGCAGCAGCTTCCCTGAGGAGTACTTGCTCGGCGTTGTCCTAGTGTCTCCCTGAAACATATGTTCTGCTTCTACACCAGAGAGACAAGCACCACAAGGGTGGACTGGGCTACAGTCTTGCCTTTTGTGTGAAAGCAAGGCAAAGATGTCAAGATGAATTTTCTTGTGCACTATATTTTAGATTAGAAAAGTGCAAAGCAAAGTGCAGGAAGGTTAAAGAAGAAAATGTTTCATTAATTGAAAAAGTGACTCAGCAGAGGAAAATCATTCCCAGCCAACAGGGGATTTTCCCCCATTAGAATACACTTCAAGAAAGCCCAAGTAAGTTGTTAGAGCCAAATAAATTGAACAGAGAATTCTCCAGTTCAGATTTCCATCCAGTTCTAATTACAAGTGTGACATTTGGCAGCTTTGGTTGTCAGCCTCTCACACAGCCACTCTTAGCCCTGTCTTGATCAAGAGATGGGGGAAGTTGCCCTCAACTTCACCCTTTATTTACTGAAGGTAAGGTTTCTCCTTTGCCTGATGTCCTATAGATGTTATAAGCTCTACAGCTGATTTCAGAGCTGCTTGAGGTTTTAGATAGCTAATGAAAAGACTTCCAAATTCTTTCAATGAAAACTCTGACCTCATTCTTTTTTATGTGCGGTGTTTAAATCAAATTGAAATCTACCCTCAAAAGCCGGGTTTAGACATCTTTTGAAAGGATTGCTATAAACTGAAAAGTTTTTCCCCCCCCTTAAATTTTAGCTTCTCTCTTCAGGTGACCTCGTTATTGTGTCCCAGCATTACTCTGTTTTGCTTGAGAACTCTTGTTTTGTTTCAGGAACAGATGCAATGCTTCTAGAAGATTATAGCTCGGATGGCCCTCATCCCCCGCACTGCATCTGTCCTCCTCGAAGGAGGAGTTCAGTGACATTTGAAGATGAAGTGGAACAAATTAAAGGTGGGTTTGTATGGGTTTGTAAAGGGGTAAGTATGGAAATACTCAGAACCAATTATGCTGCCTTCTCAGGAAGCCTTACAGGACCTTCATGATTCTGTTAGAATGTATCCAGTGTCTCTCTGCTCACCCTGAGAGACCTGATCCTTCATGCAGGAACAGCAGAAGTAAGAGTAGGTCGGTCTTCCAGTTCTCAAGTAGTACCAGACAACAACAAGAACCAGAAGCTGGGATTCGCTGCATACACACCATTTATGCTGCCCAGCAGTGTCTTACCTGCAACTCCACTCATCTAGCCGCCAGCACAGTCTATCTTGTTTACGTTTCTCAAGGAATATATTTTCCTGCCCTCGTACTTCGATTCCATTATCCCAGTGTTTCCTTTGCTGCCCCCTTTCAACTTTGTCATTCATAGACTTAAAATCCTTCCATTTATAGATTTCAATGTTCTGAATATATTTTCATTGTTTCATTTACCTTTTGTATATTTTGCAGTAGACACAGGTGAAAGTAGATGAGCCGCATGCATTTTATTTTTCAGTCAGCTCACTTGTTGATGCTATAATAGCAAAGTGCTGCTGTGGTTGTAAAATATGGTAAAGTAAGCTGATAATTATGGTAATATGGACTAGAAGATTTGATCATGAATAGCTGAACTAATAAATGATTGCAGACAGCACGAAAATGAGGAGAATGCCTGTAAGAATCAAATAATAACAAAAACTGACTGATTTTTATTATTCTGAAATACTGTTGCTATTGAGAGACACTTTCTGTGGAATTTTGTCTTGTAAGCATCTTTGCAAAATTCACTCTTGCCCTCCTCCCAGCATGAGCTGGTTATTTTCTTGGACCAGTATATTGCCATAAGTTTCCCATTATCTTTCTGAATTATTAGATAGGGACAGGTGTCTAATTTTTTGTGGGATTCAAAGGAGAAGGAAGGTCTTAGTGTGATAGTTCCCTGCATGTTTAGCAAAATCTCCTTGGTATGTCTTGGAGTTGTCAGGAGCGTCTTGAGTTTTAAATGATTTCAGCAGCCTCACTGGAGTGTTATATTCAGGATGAATGCCAGTGTTACCCAACATGCTGGTGTGTAAAAAAGTTTATAGATGTTATAAAAGCACCCACATCAACCCTGGACACTAGGTGTATCCAAGGTAGCAAAGGGCTGGGAACAAGTATTCTACTGTCTGCAACAGCAGTCTTCAACCTCTTCTGGTATTCAGAACTCGACAGCATCTCCAGTGGAAGTAAGGAAGCCAGCAGAGCAAATTTAAGCCTAAGGACAGTAGGCTTTGCTGATTTTCTTCACTACTTGGGAGAAGCTCTTGGAATTTGGGGACTGCTAATCTATAAACACAAAGTTTGGTGTTTGCTGGGCTTAAAGCATGTGATAAAATAGCTCTCATGCTGCATGTCAGTAAGTGTGAGATTTTAGTTTAAGTGCACTGAGAATGCCTGTAAGGTTTTAAGTGCTGTGTACAGTGAAGGAAGTAAGAACTGAGAGTTTTGTTCCAGTCTTCTGTATGACTTCTTTCCTGATTTCAGGCAATTCCCACTGTCCCTGTTCCTGTGTAGTCTATGTAATAAGGAGAAACCTGGTCTTTGACTTTAGTTGGCTTTAAGTTCACACCAGTAAAACTACTGTGTGCATAGATTCAGATCCAGAAAATCATTCAACATTTGCTTAATTCCAATTTAAACATACAAGTATAAGCTCTTTGCTTCTGTAGATTCCCCCCCCCCCCCAACTTGAATTGGGGATAATCTTTCTCTACGTGACCTAGAGTCACTTGATGTTCATAGAATGGTTTGGGAACCCTGGCTATTCTTGCTAAAGATGCTATGTAGAGTAGTTATTTTGCGGTAGGCATGATTGTATCTTTACAAGAGGACCAATATTAGTCTTCAGGCATTCACACAGCCATGCTCTTTGACTGTTAATGTTCTATTGTTTTTTTCTTCCAGAAGCTGCAAAGAATTCTGTTCTTCATGTAAAAGCAGAAGTCCATAAATCTCTGGACAGTTATGCGTCCAGTTTAGCAAAAGCTATTGAAGCAGATGTGAAAATCAGCTTATTTGGGGAGGAGGCTTTACCAGGAGCTCTGTTCCCTGTGCGGACTCTGCCAGGAAGCAATATGAACACACGACGTAGTACTAGACCCCATGCCAGCCAAAGACTTCCGCTGCAGAGCATTGATGAAGGGAATATTTGACAGGAGCAGTAGAATAAAAAGAAAAGCAAGAAGAAACCACTAAGCGTTACCTAATACAGCTGTTACTATTTTAACAGAAATGGCATACCTTGTTGGTATGTTTTCAGTGTTTTGTCAAGAACACTTGAAAGCCAGCTGAATTGTGGTATATACTTATGTCAGCATTTTACAGCAGTATTTTTTTACTGTTTAGGGTGCTATTGACTTTTTTTGTGCCATGTCTTAAACCTATCACACAATACATAAGAACACAGGGTTTGGTTTCATGGACCACATCATTAGTCCATCAGATCTTATGTCCCATAGTTGCCAAAGCTGATACAGGGATGGAAAAGGAAAAGGTATGTTTCATACAGTATTGCAAAAATCCTTTTCTGACCACCCGGATAATCAGTCTGTACCTCCAGGGCTGGAGGTATGAGTGAGACTTCCAAATGATGGAGCCTGGATTTAACTAAGGTGTAAAATCTGAACTTTTCAGAAAGCTCATGCAGTTAATGGTCCTATTTACCCTTGCTAGCAGATGATATTTCCAGCTGTTCAACCATCAGAACTGGACTGTATGTTGCTTCTGTTTCATGAGACACCAACTTCTCAGATGTAAAGGGGGGAGGCAGACCAGTGCTATAAATATCACTGAGATGGTGTGGAAGAATGACAGGCAAAATTCTTTGTTTCTCAGAAAACTTCAGTTCACTTTCTAGGTTCTGCTTTTACTAAAAGGGCACTCTACAGTTGTGGAAAGTTTGAGAGAATATAAATGAGGTATTACCACTTAAATATTAATGATATATTCAGGATTCATCTTTCCTATAGAGAGAAGCTCTGTGAGGTATTTGAATTTTTTTTTTTTTTTTATCAGAAGAGACTGTACTATTTAAGCAATAGTTACCTCAGTGCATATATTCCTTGGAGTTTAATTCATTAACCTCTAAAATAAGAACATTTAGCACTTACATTGCACTTTGCATGTCCTAAGCACTGTACAGACATGACCTTGTTAAGCCTTGATGAGATGGTTTATCAGCCCTGTTTGCCAAAGAAGTGGGACTCAGCAACCATTAAAAAGCTGCTGGAAATTAAACCAGCTGCAAAGGTGGAAAGGTTTGTTATGAAAAGAGAAATGAGCTGGATTATAAGAGAATGCCCAACTTGAGGAACCTTTCTGTGCCTTCCTGGGCTGGCCCCTTCCTTACTTTGTGGGGGTTTTAGCCCTGCCTTATTGCCTAGTTCAAAGAGACATAAATTAGCAGGATAATTCCTTGGGAGTGTATGGCAGTAGCAAATGGACTTAAGGACCAAGAGTTCGCATTTGTTTGCATACTTTGTGTCTCCTTCCCCCGACTTTCCCCAGAAGTGGTTTGTATGAATTTTTGCTGCAGATACTTTGGAAATCTGGGGCAGGATATTTGCATCTGGGCAAAAGCTGGGTGCACACTTCTTAAATTATGGCTGTGTGAATTGCTCAAAGCCACAGAAACAAACTGTTCCTGAGGCAGAGCCTCAGTCCAGTACTGTATTTAGACATCCTGTTTGTCTGTGTTCCCAATTCAGAAATGTATTGCAGCACAAGCTTTAGTCCATCTCTGGACAAAGCACTTTATGAACCAGCTTGAATCCCATTACACTCCCAAGTGAGATTTAAGTGCATGCTTAAAATTCAGTACATGGTTTGCTGATTAAGAACAGACTGTTAAAGCAAGAACACTTAAGCACCAGTAAGATGCTTCTTTGCGTAATTCAGGAATTAAAAGACATATAAAAGGAAGCCTAGTTTGGGCAGTATGGAGAGCTGATGCTCTAGAGAGCAGCATATGGATCCTAGCTCCTCTTCATGGCTGTATTTTTTCTTTCTAGCCTATTAAATAAATTGGCGCCCTTGGGCAGACATTCAAAAACAAAGTCCCAGTACTTGCTAGGAAATGCCCTGCACTGAGGTCATTATTGCTACCGTGAACGTTACAATCACAGTTGTTTACTGTAGTCAGCACTCCTGAAGGTATGCACCCACCTCACATGGCTTGAAATATTTTATCTGCTTCCTTTTATTTCATATTCCTGCTTCAAAACAAGTTGAGCAAAGCTGTCACTGAGCATGAAGAGACTGAAAGGGCACACCTGAGACTGAATGGATACTAGTGGAAAGGAGTCGGTGCTAGGCCAAAATGGTGTGATATTTAGGAGGGAAAAATACCAAGGCACATGTAAAAGCACAAAATTGTTAGTACTATGTAAAAAGCACAAAATTCACAAAGGTACTGAGCCAAATTCAGCCTTCAGGTGGGTTGGTAGAGTTGCATCAGTTTACATCATGACTGAATTCAGCTCTCAGTGTTAATGTCACTAATCCATTATTTAGTGTAAATGTTGCTAATAGTATTTTTTATTAAACAACAAATTAAAACCTCTCCATAATTCTATTATCAGTGTCATTATCTCACTTGAATTGTTATTAAAGAAACCAGTAATAAAGAAATGCACAGATTTTGTAAAATTGTATTCCCCACCTTAAATGCAAAAAACAAAAAAAAAAATTCCAGCTTCTAATGGTTCGGAATGTTTGTTTATGTTACTGCTCTTCCAACTTAAAATTACTTTAAAACTTTTTAATTTAAAAAGTATAATGAACTTCACGAAAGTAAAGTCTAAAGAAAATGAATGAACATGGCAGAAGTGGCACCTGGAATTAGGCTTCTAAAATACAAGGGCAAATGTTGGATGAAATACAGGCTTCGCCCCTCTTGCTGGTTTTCAGTATGCAGCTGTACCTGTGTAAACCACTCCAGGTTTGGGCTTCTGGAGATCGTAGCTGGACCTATCAAATGCACCTCCTTATAGTCCACCAAATAAGCCATGAATTCAGTAAAAAAAACAGTCGATAAAGCCTCTGGGCACTGCATGGTGCTATACACCTGGCTGAATGCCAACAAGATTCACAGCCTTAAGAAGTAGAATACATGGTTGGCTGTAAATTAAAATGTACAAAACCATAAACATAGGTTTACCTGACAGTTTTCTGTAGTCTGTAATTAAAGATGGAGCTGAACTGTTAGAACGGCAGCGGTGCCACTTGTGCTGCCACACTTTCAGTTCAGAGTAACTTAATCGGCTTCAACTGGAATTGTGCAAATTCGCATCTGAGTTAAGTAAATAGCAACAGAATCTGACAGGTCTTTCAGCTCTGGATGGGCGCCTTCAGGAAATGAGATGCTTCACCATGCTTTTGTTCTCCAAAGTAACAAAGGGTGTGTAACACATCTAATGCCCATTTTTCTCCTTTCTCAGAAAAAAAAGAGGGGGCAAATTCTGCCTGCAGTGACAGGGGTGCAGATCCACACAAACCCGCAGGCGACGCAGTAGGAGCCCAGAACGAGCCGAGAGCAAACAAACCCCAGCGCTGCCCGCTCCCCCTGCCCCGTGGCCACGCCCCCTGGGGGGCGGCCGCGCGAGGTCCCCACGTGGCGGGAAGCCGCCAATTGCAGCGCGCCCTCCCCCTTCCCGCCCTTTCCTTCTCCATTCGAAAGCAGAACCTGCGCGCAGCGCCGGGGAGGGAAGGGAAGAGGGGCGGAGAAAAGAAAGAATTCAGAGCTGGGCGGCGATTGGTTCCGCCGCCCCGCCCGCCCCGCCCCTATTGGACGGCCGGTCCGCGGGCGCTCCGTGGGGTTGGCTGATGTGAAGGAGGGCGGGGCCGGCGCGGGTGGCGGTTGCCGGTGGCCGCGCGGCGATGGAGGCCGTGCCGTGCGTAGCGCACGGTGAGGGGTGGGGGCGCGCGCGGGGGCCGGGGGAGGAGGGCGGCCGCCGGGAACGTGCGGCGCGGCGGCGGCCGCGCCCGCCTGACCGGGCCCGCTCTCCTCTTCCTTTCTCCGCAGGGTCCCTCTGCGTCCTGAAGACGGGCGTCCGCGACGGCCCCAACAAGGGGAAGAGCTTCTACGTGTGTGGGGCGCAGGGCGCGGCGGCCTGCGGCTTCGTCCTGCCGGCGCCGTACGTGCCAGGGCGGGGGGGGGGGGGCGGCTGCTGTGTGGGCCTGCGGCGGGCGCGGTGTGGGGCTGACGCAGCGGCTAAGTTAGTCAGTTTTGGCCTGGGTTAGTCCCCCTGGCGCACGTGCTCAGGTGTATAATGCAGTGAAAACGAGCAGCCTGAGCACGGAAAGAACGGAAATTGTCGTTTTTGTCAATTAAACGTCTGAATTCTCTCGCAGTCCGTGAAAGCTTATTCATTTCTGTAGTCCCTCTGAGTCCTCTTAGTGCACTAATGTATGTTATTGTAATAGGTGCTGTGAAAACAGTCAGCCCTAAGCCTTGAGGAGAAGGACACGCAGGATAGAGAGGGAAACATGCTGGTCGCTCTGACAGGCAGGCACCCCATCACAGCAGATTAGATTAGATTAGATTAGATTTTTCTTGAAGATTAGATTTTTCGTTTTTCTTGAAGAAGAAATTCTTTTTGTATGAAAAGCATGACTTACAGAAAACAGAGTATCTCATTACAGCCAGATTATATATTTGGAGGAAGAGAATGATTTTTCTCTGCTCTACCAATTGTATCCACTGTCCTTTTTAGAGAATATTCTCTCTTTGTATAGATCTATTTTTAGATAAGTGACAGTTAAGGCTTTTCAGGTGTGCCTGTGCATAAATAGGTATCATGGTAAAGGAGATGCCTAAGAATCAGATAATCACCTAGTACCTCCAACTGCCCATTGACTCGAGCTCACAGGCTTTTTTTGTCATCAGATGCAGAACACCACCTGATAACTAGAGACCTATGCATTTATTGTCCAGAGGATTCACCTGTGTATCTGTTCCTGATTATTTTTAATTACATTTCAGTTTCTGGCTTCTAGAGGCTTGCAAGCTTCTGCATTGAAGTACAGCAGAAAATTCTAGTGGCCTGAGTATATGCAGAGAAATAGAACAGGAGTTTGTTAATTTTTCTTACGTCCTGCAAATGAAAAGAAGAAGGATTAGCATTCTGACTGTTTGGGGGGAAACTTAGTGTTATCTCAGCAGTTCTGACTCTTCATAGTCAAGTAGTCTCTGAGAAGATTCTCCGAAGTATCTTGTCCCAGGTAATCTTGCTGTTGCTGTTCTGTGGGCAGCTTGTGTTGTCTTTATTCTTCCTCATGCTTTTTCTTTTCTTTTCTTTTTTTTTTTAAATCTCTTTTCAGTATTCCTGCTTCTTACTGTTTGATCCATGAAGGAAATGTAGTGGAGCTGCAAATCCTGATTCAGCAGCAGGACAAAGATGAATACAAGTAAGTTTGGCCAAAGCGGAAATAAAGATTGTATGGTAGCCACTGATTTCAACACTAAGAATTATCTGGCAACAGCTCACTCACACGCTTCCTTTTAAAACTGCCTGAAATAGTCATCTCGGCTTGAGGCCTTTACCTAGTATGTTTCAAAATGTTTGCTCTTTTTATTTGTAATTGTGTTCAAATATATAAACCTAAATGAACAGAAAAAGGTTGTTTTTAACAGAATTGGACATAGCTTTGTTGTTAGGTCCATCAAAGATTCGCGATGGTTGCATTAAATTCGACAATTGTAATTCAGACAAAATTCTTGCAGCAGTCCTTCTTGGCTGCCAGTTTAAAAAAGAAAAAAAAGTCTCATCCAAAGCCTTTGTTCCTGAATTGCTTTAAAGACCAGATGGCCTATGCAGTGTAACCAGAAGATTAGCTATTTTCTCACCCCTTGAAATCACAAGAATCTTCTGAGGCTTTGATCATAGTTAGTGTCTGAGCAGTAATTAATGTTTTGCCACTACATCTTCAGCTTTCATTTCAAGACAAAGAAAAATAATAAGACTAAGAATCTACCCAGAAAATAATATTGTTCTAAAAGCTATATGTCACTAATACTGATTTTTGGCTATACAGAAGTCCACATGTAAAGTGCAGAGCAATAGATCTTGTCTCTGATGTTTTTGGTGCAAGCTACTTTTTAAAGAGCATTTAGAGTTGTTCCTTTACTGGCTCATGCAGCTCAAGTTTTGTTTTGTTCTCTGGTAGGCTATTCTATCGATGCCTTAAAAGTAAATTGAATGGGAAGAAATGGTGTGGAAGCATCCCGTGGCAGGTATGCGTGTGTCATTTATATTAGAGTATCTGCTTATTCCAGAATGACTGTTCATTCTGTAACGTGTAATTTGCTCCGAGATTACACAGTAGGAGAGTTTGCACTTTCTAGTTCAGCAGGCTATCAGGAAGTACTCCAAGTGAGGCCTCTCTTACTCCTAAATGCATTGTGCAAAGTAATCCCTGTTCTCCAGTCTTAGAGACTTGGGTTTGGTCTCCAGGTGTTTTCTTCCCTTGAGAAGAGTGCTGTTGAGACTTGGTCCCCAAAGACAATGGGAATGGCAAAGACAGTAGAAAAGCAGCAGTGATTTTACATGGAAAACAAAACAAAAGGATGAAATGTTTATCCTGACACTGTTAAAATGATAGGAAAGGTGATGTTTATTAAGACCAAAATCTTGCTTAAAGTAACTAGGTTGTGTGCATAGTTAGCAGTATTTCATAATTTGTATGGCAGCATTAACGCTACTTGTATGTATTTCAGGATCCAAAAGCTACCAAAGCATCAGCAAATTTAGAATCACTGCCTACCTCAGTACTTCCTTTCAATCCCAGTGGCCAACGAAATCCATTCAAAGTGATAGACAAGAATCGTGAGCCATCATCCTGGAAACAAATTAAACAAGGCATTGGAGAGGAAAGTAGAAAAAAAGGAGGGAATCTAGAGAAAGAGAGTGTACTGGTGTCAGATAAAGAAAAGAAATCAACCTCAGACTCCTCCATAGAGAGAGATCCTCTAGAAGGACTGAAAACTAAACAGAAACAATCCAAGGGAAATAAGAATGACCCTGAATTTAAGGAAAGCGTGGTGTCTGAATCTAAATGTAGTCTGTCTGAGACTTGGAAAGCAAAAAATGCCCCTTGGGATGAAGGTAAACATGGTGGTAGTGTCAAGGAGTCTAAGAATTCTTCTGAATATCTGGAGAAAGAGGCAGGTGGAAAATCGAAGTCCTTCTCACTAAGCCTTGGAAATCGGAGCACAAGTGCCAAGTGCCCAAAGGAGGGGCAGCTCGGAGAGGAAAACTTAAAAAGCTGTGGGGATAAAGAAACCAAAGAGAGAGAATGCATTGGTGGGGAGAACGAAGAGAGGAAACAAAGGTCTGAAGAAAATGCAGTTTCCCCAACAGTACTGCAACTAGCATTGCAGCATGCCCTCCCAAAGGGAGGGGCAGAGGCAGCACCACCCAAGATAAAAATAAGGCCAGAGCTGGAACAGCCTGCTGATCAAGTATCTTGTGGTGACAGTGATAAAGTGGTACTTGTTTCTTCCACATCGGATAAAAGTGAACCTGAAAAACTGGTGCTGGCTTTGCAGCCAAGAGGGGTGCTTCCAGAAACTTCAGGGAAGGGTAATCAGGGGGCATCTTTGCCAGGAGCTGCAGCATCACTTCACACAGAAGGACCCCAGGACCCTAAAGCTCTTCACAACCATCTTGTTGTGCAGCTGAGGCAGAAGAAAGTAATTTACTGCTGCTATTGTTCCTTTTTCTTCTATGTTCAAGGTGGCTTCCCCCACTCATGTCAGCAGAAGGCAGTATCCCCTTGCAGCAGTAACTTTCTGAATTATTTGGAGTTCTGGTGGGAAAACTCAGTGTAGGCACAGATTAGGGTTTTTTAAACCACATGTGAGACAATTCCTCTAAGGAAGTGTAACCTTCTGTCTTTGGGGTTGCCCAGTTTTGACTTGCCTGAGGTTATCTGCCTCTTACCTAGAAAGTAATTTGTATAAGATGGAACAGTTTGCAACAAACTTGAACTTTCTTAACTGTGGCTGTTTCTGTTCTTTTGGCCTTGCGGAGAAAGAGTTGTGATCTAGCTATGAAAACTTGTACTGTGGTGCAGTACACTATCTTTCTGTCTGCTTTTTTATAATTGCCAATAATATGCTCCAGAATTTTTATTATTTAAAAAATCCCTCTGCTTGCCCAAAGCTCAAAACAGAACTTTGAAATGAGCCATCAGAAGTGTTGTTCTTAATGGTACAGAGAAGTGCAAGTAGCCTGGACTTTGGTTGCTTGGAGAGATGTTAAAAGATCATCCATGTCGTTTGACTGCCTGTCCTGTTTCACAAACAGATGGAGGCCCCGCACCCTTCCATGTTTTCTAAAGTACAATAATTGTTAATTTATTTTCTGCTAAAAGACTATGTAAGCACACTGAAGTGCACTTAAATGCTTTTGGAGATTGTAGAACTGTGTTAAAATATGAATTGTCATGGTATAAGATTACTATTTTTAAACTTCTGACTTCCTGATTGTTCCCTGAGGGTAGCGATGTTAGTAAAGGACATTCAGGTTTTGGATATCTTCTTGTTTTGTAGAGTATACTGGCTACAGTGAATGTTCAGCTCCTGCCAGATAAAGGGAAACGGTTATTAAAGCAAGTGCAGGATTTGGAAGCTGCGCTCAGTGCTCTTAACATTGCAGCAGGAGACACTACAGAAAAAGGTAGGACCTGCTCCTCCGCCCCGCCCCGGCCTTGAAACCTTGCAAAGCAATTTGCCTTGCTATAGTTGTTAATGTTATGGAAAAATAGCATAAATTTATACATGGCATGTGGGCTCTACAGAATTTATCTGCTGAGGTTCACTGAAGATGATCACTGTATTAGTTGGGGGGGGAGGGGGGCAGAAAGAAAATGAATGGAGGAATTCAAACATCTCCTCTGTAAAGGGTGGTAGTTTCCTGAGAAGAGTTTTCTTCCACAGTTAGCAACCAGTACTTGTTCCGTTTCCAGGTTTAGGTATGGGATTTGAGGCAAGTGTCTGTCGGAAAACTTGCCAGTGAAGCATTAACTTCCTCTTTGTTGCAGTATAGGACCCTGCCATTTATGCTGGGAGTTTACTTTGCCTTTTGTGACCAAACGTATGAGTTACCATATACAAGATAAGCTGCTTGCAGTGTGATATTCCTGTAAAGTAATTCCTTAATTCTATTAAATGGTATTAATCGGTTGTGGAACAGAGAGGCGTTTTGTTGAGCTGGCTGCACCATCACCTCAGCAGTCGAATTATTGTGCGATTATGCTATCGGTTATGTTGATGAAAAAATCTAGTTTGTCAACTCTGGAAACTGAAGCCCTCTAGGAAGGAAAGAGCAACTCCAGGCCACCACAGAACAAACAGTTCTAGTGTTTTGTACCATATCTGGTCTTAAGCAAGACAGTCCCTTTTAGGAAGGAGAGAATAGCTCAGGGTTCTTGACCAATTCATTCTTGGATGTTTCAGTCCTCTTCTTAAACAAAACATTGACAAGAAAGGTGTCTCTGATGAGAGTAAATCCTTTGGGAACAATGCAGCTGTGACCAGGTTACAGCACAGAAAAGGCCAATCCTCTGTAAAGTTGACTGTGTTGGTATAAACCTTGCAGTGTGGTTCAGCTCAGGCCTCAATGTCCCTCAGTTAGGAGCAGGCTCAGACCACGCATGTGAGCAGTTGCAGTGACTCAGCTGCCTTGATAACCTGCTACCCTGCTGTTACTCATTTGTGTGTGACCACTTAATAACCTTTTGCAAGCAGACCGTTGGACAGCTGTCTGCAAAATGAAGGCTGTAATACAAAACTCTGAGGTCCCTTGTGAAACTTTTTCAACCTGCAATATCTTTCTTCTTAAGGGGAGGACGGTGCAAGGAGTGACCGTCACGAGGAACCTTTGCCTGACCCGTTTGGCAGACTAGGTGGTACAAAGCTCGTAACACCGCTTCCGCTCTGGGATCCTACAGCGGGGGCCTCTTCAGGCTCATGCAGTCACCCCTCTGCTGCTGCTTCTTTGAGTTCCAGTGAATATTGCAGTCATGGTTTTGGAAGTAAGTATGGGAAGATCTTTTTTTCATTAAAGAACACTGGTGAGCACTGCTTCTCAGAGAAACGTCAAACTTGTGGATATGTGAGGGTACTAAACCTCTTCTGTTACTGAGAGCTGTATGCTGTCCCCTATGCATCAGATGTGGCCACTAAGATTCATTTTTGAGATTAAAACTGCTTGGAAGACTTAGCTTTGTAAACATACCTCACCTCTAATACTGTGTCTTTCTAGTGAACTCTGGTGAGCAGAATCTGTATGGAGGAAGAATGACAGCAGACCGAATCAGGGCTGTACACAGTGCCACGAGCGATGCTATTAATCATCTTCACAAATCTCTGGAATCCTGTCCGACAGAGCAGACAGTGGCTGAAGATCCCTCTGGGTTGAAGGTGAGGTGCCAAGAAAAGATGTTGACTGCTGAACTTAGAGATTTCTTGTCACCTTCATCATGAAGTGTAACATCAGAGGTGATGCCCTAGAGCAAGCATCCTATCTCTTCACATTTGAAATGACTTCTCATTTTTCAGCCTGCTGGGAGAAGGCAGTCTAATTGCTTCTCACTCATGAGAGTTGTTTCAAACTGCCAATACTGATGTTATACCCTCTTGCTTGAAGTAGTAGTACCTCAGACAATGCAACAAACCCACAATTATTTGTATATATATGACTGGCAGAGCAGATGCAGGTGTCTAGCAAGAAACAGACCATTTGAGAACTCTGTTCTTGCTCTTTTCTCCCAGTTAGGTCTCCTAGTGAGCTATAAGTAGTAGTTTCTTAGTGTTGCAGAAGACAGAGTCTGTGCAACCCAATAGACTCCAGGTCAGTTCATTCTGATCTGCTAAAGAGCAGTTCTTGGTCTGTGTAGTGGTGTAGAACCCATTTATAAGGTTATGTGCAAGGTGTTGGAAGGCACACACCTCTACAAGGTGGTGCATTTATGTGTAGATATCACATCATTTGTCAGATTCACTTGGGACCTTTCAATGCCAGCAAAGTCATTTAAAGTCACATAGTGATAATATTTAGCCTCATTTTGTGTTTCCTAAGAGCCTGTAGGAATCTTAGGCTTGATGAGAAAAGAGGAAGTGCTCTCAATCCCTCCCTGCTTGGCAGTAACACCTGTTGTGAGCATGGTAGGGTTAGGTGGATTTTCTGCTTGAATAAGCCACCTTCTTGTGCTCTCAGAGCAGCATGAGGCATAAGGATGGTTTGTGTTGAAGCATTAGTGGGTCTGACCTATGGTACTGCTCGCCGACTCTCTGCAGGAATTGCTTCTCTTGTGTGTCCCTGTTAATGTGGGACAACAACAGGTAGACAACTTCCTTTTAGTAAAATTGTAGTAGGACAGCTTAGCTAGATAGTTTGATATAGAAAGCAGAAGTGCCTGTACGAGGTGTTTCCTTCAAATCCTGTGTCTCACCCTCTCAGGTTCCACTGCTGCTGCACCAAAAGCAAGCGCTTGCATGGCTACTCTGGAGGGAGAGCCAGAGCCCGTCTGGAGGTATTCTGGGTAAGCAACAGAATGGGGAAGTAAATTTAGGGGGTAAGCAACAGAATGAGGAAATGGATTTTGGCAGATTTATGCCAATAAAAGCTTGGCACATAACTTATTCTGAGGCTAATAATCAGTTATTTGTAGGCATGTCAAAGGGCTTGTTCTTCCATGTGTTTCAACCAACTACAGCTATTAACCAGTTGTTAAATTTTGCCCTGAAATGGTCAGACTTCTGCTTCCAGGACTCCACAGGGTACTTCCTGTTGTGTTAGTTATTTCAGAGTAGATCTGAGCCAGGGGGCTTGTTTCTGTAGGTCATCACAGCTTCTGTCTGCCTCTCTCTTTCCAGCGGATGACATGGGCTTGGGGAAGACTCTAACAATGATTGCTGTCATTCTGGCTCAGAAGAAGCCGAAGACAGAGAAAAGAAAGGAGAAGTTAGAAATATGGCTATCCAAAAATGGTACAGAATTGTTTCTACTATACAGTATATGTTATGAAACAGTGCCATTTGAAATGCATAGTGTTCTAGGTTAATGATTCCTAAAACAAAAGACTCTTACCTGTGCATACTTCCCTTCTGTAGGGAAATTCCATTAGGCTTAGTATTTACTGTGCTCCATTTTGAGACCTTTCTCTTGATCAGTGTCATTTGTTCTTCTAGTGGATGTGCAACATTCCTCAATGTGTCACTTCATATTATTTCGGGGGGGGGAGGGGGGCTTTTTTTGTTGTTTTTTTTTGTTTTTAAATTGGTTATCTTCCTGAACTGGGTAGAAGCAGTATATGCTGGTTTCAAATAGTTGAATGCTTACGTGGCTTTCTCAGCATGAAGACTTGCATTAATTACTCCTTACCTTCCTGTGACTAGTTCTTTCTGTGGGTTTACTTTACCTTGTTTATGGAGATAATGGACATTACAGAGTTTTTAAGAAACGGTAGGGTTCCTGTGTGTCCACAATATCTGTCACTGTCTCCATCTTCATGTAATTGGATGGACTATTTTTCCCACTTCTATTGACTGTATAATTGTTTTTATGTGGTTCAAAATGGTGATATTTAATTTTTCCTAAAATAGAAAAGATGCATTTATTTGGAACTATATTCTCAAGAAACATCAGAGTTAGTTCCTTATTCCTGACCTTTCAACTTATCCAAAGGAGTTGCACAGATGTATAGCATAACTCTTGAGTGGAGAGGAAGTGATGCTTTCAGTGTTTAAGTAAGGTTTTCTCCTCCTAGAACTAACCACCCCAAGGAATACAGTGTGCATAGGTCTGCTTTGCAAACTGTGCTCACAAGAAAAGTGGACTGATCTTAATTTTTTTGACTCGCCAAACTTCTATCTTTGTTGTAGTCTAACATGAAGACATTGAAAATCTGTTTGCAATATTTTCCTGCAGATTCCACTGTTATCCCTTCCCACAGCACTTTAATCATCTGTCCCGCATCCTTGATCCACCACTGGAAGAAAGAGATTGACAGACATGTAGGCTATGGCAAACTGAGGGTTTATCTGTACCACGGGCCAAACCGAGATAAACATGCAGAGGCGTAAGTGCAAAACTATAAATATGAGCAAGGGATTCTGTATATCAAAACTGAAATTCAGTGACTCTAGTATGATGGAAGGAACCTGAGGTATGAAAAATTGGAGGATCCAGGAGGTCAGGCTGATATCTGCAGATAACTTAATAATGCAATAATCTTATCTGCGTTATTGTTAGAATTATATAGCAAAATTTTAATGGTCTGTACTGATGCTGAGTGGTTCTGGTTCAGGCTGTTGTTTCTCCTGATAACAACAAGTTTACATCCTCTAAAATTAGTCTCTTGATCGCAGAGATTGTCAGTAGCAGTTTCTTCCGTGCTTGTGCTTTGTGTGAGTGAGTGTGTGGTGTCCCCCCCACCCCCAAATCGATTATATGAGTAAGTCAGAAAACTTTGTCACTTTGGCCATGCTGAGCAGTGTTTCTAGGCGCCAAGTTCTAAGCAGTGTGGAGTGGATTCAATACCACTGACTTTTGCTGTCTTCTTGAGCTTGGAATTTAGCTTTGTCTAATTTCAGTATCCATAAAATAGGGACAATGTGCCATTCTTTGACTGCTGTGAAGCTCTGTTTCCTGTACAAGAGCTGAAATGCAGAGCGTTTTAGAACTGTGGTGTTCTTCAACCTTGAGCATGTGTTTTCTTTGCCTCACAAAATGAATTCCTCATTCATTCTTGCTCCTGACTTGTACTTCCCTTTACACAGGCTCTCTGAATATGATGTTGTTGTCACAACCTACAGCATTCTCTCCAAGGAGGTTCCCACAAGCAAAGAGGAGGGGGAAGTCCCTGCTGAGGACCATGATGTGCGGGTGAGAAACCATGTTGTTGCCATAATGTTTTGTTCCAAGGTAGTGCAAAACATTATTGTTTCAAGGAGCACCTTACAGTACAGTGAGCACTAGACTGTAGAAGAATTTTTTTCGGAAGTCTCCTGTCGGGTTTGCACAAACAAAACAAAATGATGAGAGAAAGTGCTGTGAAGTACAGAAGGAAGATGGGGAAAAATATTCACAATAAATCTATTTTTGTAGTAATCTTAAACATTTCAATAATGTTCAATGTTGTATTAAAAAGTAACCGTAAAAGGAGCATGATGGTGAATGTTTCGTCCTTTGAGGTGAGACCGTGAAGGAGTGCTAGGATCTCCTGTTTAGTGTTCTTTGCTGCTGGGAGAGCTAACATCTGTTTAAACTACAAGAAGCCCGTCACGCTTAAGCTGTGGGTCAGTGTGAACTGAGATTGATGCAGTCCACATGCTGCTGTCTTAAATGAAGAAACAGCAATGTATTTGCTAGGCCATGACATGGATAAAACAACTGAATACTAATTGAACTTGGTTGCACAGTATAGAAGTAGTACGCTTTGTAACCAGGCCCTTCTGTCTTGCTCGTGTTTGACGTTTTTGTCACTTAGCTCTGTGTATGGATCTACTTGCAGCTCTTAAAGCAATTTCTTCAAAGTTACAGGTGGCAGTTGTCCCTATAAAACTGTAGAGAGGTCTTGTATTCAAAAGTGCAGGATATGCTGCAATTGAGCAGTTATATGCAGTCCTTTGTCACAGCCTAGCAAAACTGGACTGATCCAGAATGCCTTTTGGGAGGGAATGTAGGAAAAAACAATAAAAGATCATAGAAATTCTTGTTAAAAAAGAGAAACAGCAAAAGATTATAGAAATTGTCATCAAGAATAGGCAAACGTTATCTCTCAGTTTATTAATTTTTGTGGAAGCTTTGGAGAGCTGCTTTACTGAGAAAGAAGTGCTTACAGTAATGAAACAAAGACAATGGGAAGTATGAAAGTAAGAGCTCAGATTACTGTTGGCTAATGAAAAGGCTTCTTGCTAGAAGAATAATCTATTTGCTTGTGGCTTTTTAGAGAGCCTAGCTAGATTATTGTGCTGGGTTGTAAATATAATCTGCTTTTTCTTTCAGAGTGGGTCACACCCCTGTTCCCCTCTGCTCAGGGTAGCTTGGGCCCGAGTTATATTGGATGAAGCTCACAATATTAAAAACCCAAAGGTTCAAACCTCTATAGCTGTGTGCAAGCTGAGAGCCAGTGCCAGATGGGCTGTGACCGGGACACCGATACAGAACAACCTTTTGGACATGTACTCCCTGCTGAGGTGAGCTGACTGCCTGTAAGAAATGGGATAGGGCTTCAGTTCCAGTGGCTCTACAATGACAGAGTGCTGAAGTTGCTTGTAAGTTGGAGACGTTTCTAAAACACAAGCGGTAGTGGGACTAGCGGTTTTCACTTTACAGGTACTGGATTACAAACCTGTTGCTGAGGCAGTCCACAAGCCTGTCCATGTGCTACTGACCTGTTGCTTGCAGCTATTCTGCTTTCCTAGGGGACAAACAGGTAATTAGTTGAACTCTCATCTGTCTCCAAGATGAATATGCACAAAACCAATTTTAATGAACGGATGTTTTATATGATAATCCTTGCTCCTCACAGGTAGGCCTAGTAGGAAGCTCATTAAAGGGAGTGCTGTGCTACAGTGGCTTTTAAGGAAAGGTTAAAAATTGGCTTATCTAAACAAATGATATGCACATTAAGCACTCTGTGCTCCTCAGTGTTGAGCAGAGAAAGATTATGGAGGGTGTTAGTAGACCAGAAGGAACTTGCATTTGAAATTAATTTTGTATAATTGAAATTTAACTTGTAATTGAAAGCACAGGATTTTGAAATAGCACATGAACAGGCTTTGGGCAGATGCCTGTACTACTTGATGTACTCTATTTGAGGGTGATGCTTGAGAGATAACAAGCTAAGAGGAAGTGATAGGTACAGAACCAGGAAGACTGTTTCACAGTGCCAGTGGTGGTAAGACTTTCAAGCAAACATGCTACTGATGTGCTGAAACTGAAGGTGTTTTACCACTCCTAGCAGATGTGGCTGAGTTGGAAATGTGGTGCTTTGGATAGCAAGGAGTTTGGTGTTGGTCACTCAGGAGTAACTGAAGAACTTCTCTTCGCTTGATACGAAGTCTCCTTCTCTCCTGTTGTAGGTTTCTGCGTTGCTCTCCTTTTGATGAATACAAGGTGTGGAAATTCCAGGTAGATAACAATACAAAGAAGGGAGGAGAGAGGCTGAGCCTGTTAACCAGAAGCCTCTTATTACGGAGAACTAAGGACCAGCTGGATTCAGCTGGCAAGCCCTTGGTAAGAACCTCTTTCTCTCGGCAACTAAGGAATCATTCCATCGTTTTCCTTGCAGCAGCCAGTTGTTAGTTCTTTACATGCATAAGTGTGTTAATGAGTAGGTTTTCTTATCCCCTGCAGCCCATTGAGTAAGAGGAGTAAATGTCTGTGGGTTTGACTGCTTATCCAGAAAGCAGAAATACATAGTTTTAATGTAGCTAAGGAAAAGAATTAAACTATTGTTATATATCACCAGTAGAGCAGAATGTGTAAACTAATTGCAAGTAGACATCTATTTAGTGGAAAATTAGTCTAGATCTCTGAGAACCAAAGCTGTTGGGCATCAAATGGATCTGGTGCAAGTTGCAGGATTACTTCCTGCATTACTCTTTACCCAGTTTAACAGACTGCTTGCAGTGGGTCACTGGTGTATGTGTTAGCCTATTTAAGGTGCAGTTCTGGTTCACTATCCAATTGTGAATGGGGAACTGAGAAGCTACTCCCCCTCCCTCCCAAGCAGTAAATTAATCTTTCCATGGTAGCTATGTGGCAGGCCATACTTGGTTCCTCTTGTCTTCTGTTATTGGCTGATTCAGAATAAAAAATTTTAATATCTTGAGTGTTAATCAGGCTGTTTGGATTTCTGTAGGCACCTATGTTTTGACATAGTTGCAGTAATGTTAATAAGTTCAATGAAGAAAGGAACTTCTGAGACCTAGAATACTGTGTTAACTCTTGAAATGCTGGTGTTTGTGATGCTCTGTAAGGTTTTTGCACTATATACATCTCATCCGGTGTATTTTTGCTGCAGGTATCTCTGCCACAGCGTAGCACTCGGTTGCATCAGTTAAAACTTTCAGCAGAGGAGCAAGTGGTGTATAATGTGCTCTTTGCAAGATCCAGGTACGAATGTGGGAGGAGATAGGGCGTTCTTGTTTTTTTGTTTTTTTTTTGTTTGTTTGTTTGTTTGTTCCTTGCCAGTCTGAAAAATCAGTCTCTTCAAGATGAGAAGACCTTTTGGACCAGTTCTGTTTCCTATTAACTTCTTCCCTTTCTGACTATCTGTCAAACAAGTTTGAAAATATCCTACTTGTAGTAGCAACAGTTGGAGCACTAGTATAGAGGAAGGCTGATGTATTTTACCTCCATTTTTGTCTAAAAATATAATGATAAAATTCCTATGGCACCCTTTGCCTTTTTTGTTTGGGTTTTTTGTTCAGTCGTAATACTGAAGGTCTCTTTCAATAGTGTTGCTGTAAAAATCTTCCTTCTGATTGAGTATACCTTTTAAAGATGTCCTTTTGAATTTTTATGAATAATATTGTCTGTTGGGTATCTAACTTTTATTATGCTCAAAGTATTTTGATAAGACTTTTCTCCTGTGTTTTCCAAAATGGATCTTGCCTGTGATCTTTGAGGTTAAAAAAAACGGGCCTTTTGTGACCTGAGAAATGTAACTTAATGAAGTTCAAGAAATATACTGAATGGTTAATGAAACCCTCTTTACCTCAGTAATTCATCATCTTGTTTGCTACACAGGTGACACTTGCTTTTTTCTTTCTGCTGTAAATCCCATGGTCTCTGTCTTGTTTTTCCAGGTCAACACTACAGTCCTATCTAAAAAGACAAGAGCAGAAGAATCAATGCAGAGAGTATTCTGGTGGTAACCCATTCGAGAGAGGTTTGAATACCTTCCCCTAAAAATATCTGTAGAAGTGACTCTAAGTCCACAGATAGAGAGGGGGAACAGACTTGGAAATTCCTTGGGAAACACTTTGCCACTGCTGTTATGGAGAATTTTGCATAGAGCCTTTTGGGTTTGAAGTGTTGAAGTCATACCTGTAAAGCCTTCTCCTGCTTAACTTTTAGGGGACTCCTGTTTAAGTACTGATAGGTCTGAATCTGCCAGTCTGCTCACTTGCTGTGAGTAATAAAGGGAGGCATGGTTGGAGGGATGATAAAGTAATTGTTGGAGATTGTTAATAGACAGTATTGGGCAGTGACTGAAGTAGGTCTGTCTCACTGGTCTATCCTCACTTTCTTGGCTCTGGGCAAATCCATTTACCTGTTTGTGCTTAAAATTCCCTCCAGAAATAAAGGAGTGATATCGTGATATATAATAACATATGTGATATCTTTATCTGTGTTACTGTTTTTTTAAAAGTGGGGTTTGATGTATTTCTGTATTAAATTGGGAGTTTGCTTGCATGTTGGTTCTTGTCTCTTATTGATCAAGCTCTTGCTGGAAGTAGGTGGGCCAGTGCTTGGAAATGCCCCTGAGAGCTCTTGGTATTCTCCCTTCTTTTCTTGGCAGTTGCACAAGAGTTTGGAGCCAGTCAAAAGGAACTTCTAGCAGGCTCCCAAAGTGCCTCCCAGGTCTCAAGTACTGTTCATGTCTTGTCTATGCTTTTGAGACTTCGTCAGTGCTGCTGCCACCTCTCTTTACTGAAAATGGTAACTGCATAGTTTTCTAGTGTGGGTGGGAGGTTTTTATGGTTGGGGGTTTCTTTGAAGGTTTGAAGGTTTTTGGTGTTTTTTTGTTGTTGTTTGGGGTTGGGGGGCAGGTGGAATTATTTGTGTAAGTTACCTGGTAAGTGTGCTGTCACACTGCCGGAGCTGGATCATTTAGCTAGGGGTGTATGAGTTAAGTCATTTCTTGAACCACATGCTTTAATGCATGAGAGGTTTGTAGTTGGGCATACTTCCTGCTGATGTCGGTTGAGTTCCCCAGCATGGTCTGTATGGCCAGCTGTGGCTCTTGAAATGGTTTTATTCAGATTTAAAAAAAAAAAAGGGGGGGGGGAGGGGGAATTTTAAGGGCACAGAAGCAAAAAAGAGGAGGATAAGTCTTGATCTTAATCTAGTCTTGAAAAGCTCACATGTGCAGCCTATTTTAAAGGCTTGTGTTTCGGAGTGCCTGTTTAAATATTGTTGCCTCAACTCTGCCTGAAGTAGGCTAATCTTTCAGGATTTTTTTGTTCTGTCATATAAAGCAACCACAGCGTAAGTCCAGATGCTAAGGGAACAGGCAGGGATGTTTCCTCAAACTTCTTTAATCCTACAAAAGTTAATGCTATGGAGGGGGGGAAGAGGGGGGCACTGAGGAGCCTGGACCAGAAAACAGCTGGGCTCACATGCTATCCCTGCACAGCTACTGCCTGGGACAGAATATGGAGCCAGAGGGACTGTTGGTCTGACCCAACAGGGTGTTTCTTATGGTTCTGTGTTCACGTTGCCTGGGATAGCTTCCTTCAAACCCACCAACCTCAGCACAGATTGCACAGACTGAAGATCACTACTCAATTTTATCTCAAGCTTGCCTGCAATCGCTTATTATATTGCCGCCTTTTTTCTTTTCCCCCTCCCTTCCTGCAGGCTTTGGACCAAGTTAACTTGGCCAGTGAAGGCCTTTCCCTCTCCCTTGAGGAACAACTTAGTGCTTTGACCCTGTCTGAGCTCCAGACTCCTGATTCCAAGGCGACTGTCTACCTCAATGGCACAGCTTTTAAAATGGATCTCTTTGAAATCACCAGGGAGAGCACCAAGGTATTCTGGTTATAATTTTGTGCCCTCCCTTGAAAAACTTAGGCTTCAGCACTTCCTCTTTAAATGGTTAAAGAATTGTTATGCCTTAACAATTGCAGATCAGGATAACCTGGCACTTTAGATGAAATCAGATGAGTGGATTGATGATCTGCCAACCCCCTTCTGGGAAGACTCTAACTTATCAGGCTTTTCATGCTCTAATAAAATTGTGAGGGCCTGGCTGTGCTGATAAACTATCTGTGCAAATTTTGAGCACTGGTTCCAAAGAAGTTTAGAAAAATATGCATGTGAGAGCATGTTGCTTGTGAAGAACTAGAGAAAATGGGATGGCAGTGAGAGGAGAGATGGTAGTAACCTGGCTTCTCATAGAATGGTTGGAATCTATAATACATGTTTGTATCACTACGTTTGTTACCCTGTTTTGCATGGTGGGAGTTCTTACCAATGACTCTTGAAGTATCTTGAAAGTCTGAGCAGAAAAGATGTTATACTTAGTTATTTTTCTCACTTTCTGTTCTAATAAAGAGAAGCCAAGTACAAACTGGATTGAGACAGCAAGCAGACTTAACTTTCTTTCTTGCAGATAGCTCACCTCTTGGCTGAACTGAAAATTATCCAGACTTGCTCAGAGTCTCAGAAAAGGTTAGCAAACTTGCACTTTCCTTTCGTCATAGTGATTGAGAGAAGGGTGTATTTTGACAGTAACAAGGGCAGTTTAAAACACCTGAATACAAAACTCCTGGTACGATAAAATGCTGACAGTACTGCAGCACTTCAAAACTGATTGTGAGAAAAATCCAAGGAAAGACAAAAGTATGAGCTGGAACTCTGAATGCAATTTAAGAAGCAGGTAAGTGTAAACTAGGGGAGTGAGTGAAGAATCTCAGGCCTTGAGAGGCCCAGGAGGACATTTTCTCCAAAAACAGAATTGGGAAGAATTTGATCATGCTGAAAAATATTTGCCCTCAGCTCTGGCACAAAAAGAAAAAGGAAGAAAAAAAAAAAAAAAGGCAGGAGAATAAAGCAGTGCTTAGAACTGAGCCTGAGATAAATGAACATATTGATCTCGTTGTGTTGCTGAAGTCCTGCAACTCTCACGGTACAGGCTTTCTTTGTTTTCCTTAGCACAAAATTATTGAACGGGTTATTGCCTACCCAAAATGCTTAATCCATGGAATGTGGGGAGTGAGAGGATCAGGGAGCGAAATCCAAGTTTGGTGTTGCTATTGATTAATTTTGTGGAAAATACTCTGATACTGTGGTGACAGGTGGCAACATAAAATCCAGAAATAGAGTTGAGAGTCACGGACTTAATTTGTCTTAAATTTATCAGGTGTTAGCCTTCCACAGCACGTTTAGCACTAGATTAACTGGCAAATCTAACTATTCCTGCATTGGGAAGGGACTTCTCTGTCCAGTTTGCACTGAGGGAGAGTGCTTATATTAGCTTCTTTTTGGTGAGACACTGCAACCAGCAACCTGTTACAGTACACATAGCACTTGTTTTGAACTCCCTGTTCTGTCTCCAGTGTTATTGTGTCTCAGTGGACGAGTATGCTGAAAGTTGTGGCTGTGCACCTCCAGCGACTAGGCCTGAAGTACGCTACAGTGGATGGCTCTGTCAATCCTAAACAAAGAATTGATGTGGTGGAAGAGTTCAATAACAATCCCAAAGGGCCTCAGGTATGGACCTGGGTGGGGAAGTAGTTACTAGCACTGCTGTGAACAGATGTGATAACTAACTTCATGACTGCACTTACTGGCGCCACTTTCCATTTGGATCTCAAGATGCCAAGATCAGCAGGGAAAGGAGTAGCTGCCAAAACAAATGTATATCTTAAAATGAGCAGGAAGAGCTGCTAAAGCTCTGCCTTGTGTTAGTCTTCTGTACTGACATCATGCAACTCTTAGGCTAGTGCAAAGCTTGTCCAAGTCTTCAGTATGCTCAAAAATCTTTCTGCCCCAAAGAATAATGTGGAACATGAGGGCCGATTAGCTCCACTCAGAGCAGGTCAGTTGTTTCCAACTAGTCAAAAGCCATTGCTCATAGTGGTGCATGTTCATCTGAACGTTGACATTGCTGTGATTTAGGCAGGACAGGCTGCCTCCTCTGAGGATATGTATCTCATTGGAAGGGGTGAATGTGGTGCATTAGCTAGTTTTCTTTGCTACAATTCGTGAACAAGCTGCTATCTACAAAACAGATCTTTTTCCTCCTGGCTTTTAACTTAAAGAAGTTCTCTGCCAGCTGTATGAGTCAACTTAAACAAGATCAGGATTTAACTTCCCATGTACTTTAACTGTGTAATTGAGAAACAAATGCATATAACAAATGTTTCTGTCCTCTACTGATGGGGTTCTCTTTCTACTGTACAAGAAAGCATCTCTAAATTGACCATCTGCCCTTTCTTCACTAGCTACTCATCTTATTCTGAATACTAGGTTATGTGGAATCAAAGGGAAATGAATAGCATATACATATCTTGGAGTGATAAATGTGCAGGAGTAAGCTGGCCTATCTTAGAGCCACAGCTTCCATGTCCAGGCTTCTGTATCTCATCAGTTAACATCTGACAGACTCCTAAAATATATCCTAATAAATATATCTATAGGATATAAGTATGATGAACAGGTTTCTTTGGTCTGATCTTTGATTCAAATTAGTATGTTGGAGTATATGAAGCATTTATTTTCTGGAAATGAGCTCCTCAATTTAACTCTCTTTTGGCCTTTGAAGGTAATGTTGGTCTCATTGCTGGCTGGAGGCATTGGTCTGAACTTGACTGGAGGAAACCACCTCTTTCTCCTTGACATGCACTGGTAAAGAAATAAAAGTTTCATCTCTAAGGATGTATGCAGGGCACACTGCTTTTTTCTTTCTTTTTTTTTTTTTTCTCACCTTGTGTACTATGGTTTCTTGCACAATTAGGTAGGAGGGAAGAGATTAGCTGAGAGTAAGGGCTAATGGCTAGCTGCGGAAAAGTGTTCTTAATACAGCCTGCCTCCAAATCACTCTAATCTGTCAGTCCAGTGCTCACTGCTATGAAATACAGTACTGCAGGGGGAGGAAAAAAATGGGGGTAACAACAATCCAGAGAAGCTTACGTATGCAGTTTGTTTCACAAAAGAATACTGAGGAGTTGGCAGTCCTTGGCTTAACTTCTTGCAGTAATAAAAACAGTGCAGTGATGCCCACAGGGAGTTTATCTTGAAACACTGATAAAGAATATTTAGTGATTGGGCATGGCTAGTATACCTTGGAGTTCTACAGGGCTATGAAAATGTGCTTCAGCACATAAAGTAGCTGCTGAGTAGCAGCATTAAGGAGACACTTCTGCATTACAGAATTTATGGCAACAAGGAATCCCTGTCCCCGTTTGTCTTACAGAAATATTCATCAGTGAAGGTGTTTTTCAATGGAGTTTGCCTTTCTGCTTCTCTACCCTTTCCTCATCAGCTACTCAGCTTTCTGTGAATACTAATTACTGGCCAAAAATACGGAATTAATGTGGAACAATGGTCTAATTCAAAAGCCCTTTTTTTTTTTTTTTTTGCGTGTGTGGAGTTGTAGCAGATTTCTACCCAGGTCTAAGGGAAATATGGCTAGGCTGAATAATGGCAATCAATGGTGATCAAGCTAGTAAATCTAAGGTAATCTGAGAGGAGGCTGTAGTTCTACAGAGAAAGAAAACAGGATGCTTTGGAGGCAGACAAGCCTTGACAAGCACAAATGCTTTGATATTTCTATTATTCCTGGATTTAATAAGCTCCGAGGCTATGCAAGCTCTTTCTTCCCTTGCAGGAATCCTGCTCTCGAGGACCAGGCATGTGACCGCATTTACCGAGTGGGGCAGCGGAGGGATGTTGTGATACACAGGTCAGGATCATCCTTAGCAGTAAAAGGGGCAGTCACTGTTCGTGTACTGTCTGGCTTTAGTTTGAGGGACGAGGCCTTGGTTTGAGGCTTGTTTCCTGACTTGCTGGGCACAAGGTCTGAAGGTGGGATTGAGGGTCACTGAGGTAAAAAATATATATATATATGTGTGTGTGTGTGTGTGTGTGTATATATATATATATGTGTATGTATGTGTGTGTATATATGTGTATGTATGTGTGTGTATATATATATGTGTATATGAAGATATTCTTATATGGTATTTGCCTGTATGGGGCTGTCTGGATTGCTAACAATGTTTGGGGATTTTTTTTTTTTTTTCATTTTTTGTAACACAAACACTGACCCATGGTTTGGCGGGAATATCCTGTCACTTCCTGGGAACCCCTCAGTCCCCATCTTCTTTTATTGAATGGAGATGTTCATTGTAAAGACAAGAGAATAATTGCCATTTCTTATGGCTATTAAATATCAAACTTTTTTTGGTCTTAGTGGTTATAGTGCTAAATAAAAAAGGGGGGAGGGGGCAGAAATGGTCTTACACTTGCCATGCTTAGGGGTAGCCACATCCTTCCCTACCTTCTCTGAGCAGGTTCGTCTTGGAGAGTGAAGTGGAGCAGTTCAGAACCACCCAGAGGGTGGGTTAACGAAATACTGCAGGACAGTTGAGGATCTAATGGCAATAACCGCTTTTGAGTGCTTAATGACTTTTTACTAGCAGTCTGGGGTTAGACACCATGTTCCCTAAGCTTGGACCTTGTTAATATCAGTAACATAAGCATACAGAGCACTTCTGATAAATGTCAAAGTTTAGAAAAAGTATTTGTGATTTTAGGTATTAAAAGACTAGCCTAGCTATTGTAAGTGCAGAAAATTCAAAGCACCTGGAATCTAGAAAATTTTGTGTACAGTGTTTTTAGTATAATAGGTGCCATCAGTTATCATAGCACTATTATGGTATTTATCATAGAATTACTAGTGCTTGAGATAATCAAACCTGAGGCCTCAAGTGCATCAGACTTTTCTTTGAATTGTTGCAATATCTGGATGGAAGAACAGCTGTCTCCTGTGAACAGGTGCACTCAGTCAGTCATATAACAGGCTGCTAATATTTAACCGAGACAAGCACTTTCTCAGTAAGTTTGCAAAAGGCTTACAATGCTGACTTTCTCCTAGCAATTGAGATGACATGGCTTTGTATTTTTAGGTTTGTTTGTGAAGGAACGGTGGAAGAAAAGATAGCAGAACTCCAGACCAGGAAGAAAGATCTTGCCCAGCAGGTGCTATCAGGCAAAGGAGAGTCCTTCTCTAAGCTCACTCTGGCTGACCTCAAAATTCTCTTCGGCATCTAATTCATCCTTTACAACAGAAAGGGAAAGCAGTTTTGTAGCTAGGAGTATCTGAGGAGACTTCAGCAAAGAACTGCTGTTTAAAGTGGTCCTTTATTTTGAAAAAAGCTAACTTTTTTTTTTTAAACTGTTTCAGGAAAGGAAGTTATTGGCTTCCGGAATTTGTTTTAATACTAAAATCAAATAGTGTGTCCAAAGATTAATAAAATTATAAATTAAGCTATTGCTTAAAATACTTTTGAATCAATATTAAAAACAACCACTTGCTTGTTTCATGGTTTCTTATGTATGCTTTTTGGTTAGAAAACTTCTTTCCTCTTCAGGAAATGGCAAATTAATACAGCTAAGAGAAATGAGAACATGGCTTCGTTTTCATTGTTGTGTAATAGAATATCCCTTTAATATCTTAATGAAGAATACATGGCTTTGGTATTCAGGATCAACAGGGGTTTTTTGACTGCTGATTACATTACATGGAGGGAATTAAGGCTATGGCCTGTTCTTCATTTGAGGTTTTTTGCATTATCTTCAGAGCTGAGCACTAAGTGTTTCTGAAAATATTACTAAGCAACGCTAGCCCACATGTAACCAGGTATTTATATCTCACTACAACACAATATTAACAGGGCCTTGCTTCTTTATAGGAAAAAAATGAATTTTCCTATACTCTTAAGAAGAAAGAACCCAGAGGGTGATTTTTCTACCCCTCTATCAAAAAACTGTCTCCTTTTGTCTCTCATACTGTACTCCTGAAATATTCTTCTACAGGTTCACTAGAAGTAAAGCAGAACAAACCAGAGTAACATCTCTTCAGGAAAGGATGATGGAGTAGGGAGTTAGCAATGCTGCAATAATTGACATCTTATGTAAGTACTTAATAGTACACTACACCTTAGAGCTAATATCATGAGTAGCATTCAAATATATGAATGTCAAAGTTGGCCTTTAGAAAAACCATCTGTGATTTTGGGTATTAAAAAGCTAGCTTAGCTATTTTAAGTGTGCAGAAAACTCAAAGCATTCTGGATTCTGGAATCTAGAAAACTTTTGTGTACAATGTTTTTAGTATAATAGGTGCCATCAGTTGTTGTAGCACTACTATGGAATTTATCATAGAATTAGTAGTGCTTGAGATGATCGAATCTGAGGCCTCAAGTGCATCAGGCTTCTCTATGAGAACAGTGCAGTCACTAACAGTGTGACTGAATGGCTTCTTGCAAGTATAAAATGTTTTATGATGCTTCAAAGGAGTAGCCCATAGATAGAAGTACATAAAAGGTATTGTCCTGGATGTCAACTGAGCAAATGCCAGAGGCTGTCATGGAAAACTTTTGCCCACCTACCCTATGGAAGGAGAATTGAAGGAGAATGCATTTGCTGTGGTTTTGTATTGATCAAAAGCTTAAATGGAGTGTAAATATCATGCAGGTAGGAGTCAGAGGTGCTAAGGCCCTACTGCAGCCCTTAGTGTACCACCAGGGCCCTGCTGCAATGCCCAGTGTACCCCCATGGCCATGTCCTAGAGCTGTAGCCTGCTATAGTTGTCTTCACATCCCCATTTTTCCCCTTTCCTTAGTGTGATCCTCCCCCTTCCTAGCCTCTTGCAGGGGAGAGGGAGGCTATGGCCACTGTGTCCTGCCAGATCCTGGGAGCCCTGCCAGCTGCTGGCTGTTGAGGCTGCCCTGCTGCCCTATTTCAAAAGCAAGCTCTTTTCAAGGCTGTAAACAAAAATGTTTTAGTTGAGAGGGGAGAGAAAAAGAAAAAAAAGTGTACCTTCCTGTCGCCAGCTGTGCTACAGCCAAAAAGCCTCTGCTTTTCTCCCCGTGCCCTAGGAGCGAGAGCCAGGGGCACTGCCTACTCTTGTCGCGTCTGACGGGGCCGCGGCAGAGCCGAAGTGGGCCCAGGGTAAACTGTGTCCAGCAGTCAGGATGGCCGAGCGGTCTAAGGCGCTGCGTTCAGGTCGCAGTCTCCCCTGGAGGCGTGGGTTCGAATCCCACTCCTGACACACGTGCTTTTTTTTTCCCCCCTCTTCCCTTGCCGGCTCTTCTCCGGGGTTGCTGCGTTTTGGAGCCCCGTGGCCGTGGGACCCCGCCGCCGCGGGGTGGGGCAACCGAGGAGGCAGGGATGCGGCCGGGGGCTCCGAGCCACGTCACTGCCACACTTTCCGGCGAGGGGGGCGGCCGCCATGGAAGCGCTGGGGAGTGCAGTACACTGTGGCCGGTTAGCTCAGTTGGTTAGAGCGTGGTGCTAATAACGCCAAGGTCGCGGGTTCGATCCCCGTACGGGCCACCCTTTTTCCCTTCCACGCACCTTTTTCCTCCCCGCGTTTTTATATTTGGTTATTAGCATAACTCGTACTTCCTACCTCTTTCTGAAGAACGGAAAAGTCCGCAAAGCAGAAGGGAACAAAATTCAGAGACAGTGACCCTGTTCTTTTGGAATCGCTTGCAGTTTATTGTGGTCAACCTTCAGAACAAAGGGCGAAAGTTGCTGTTACTTTGCTCAGGGGTGTGCATGTGTTTTGTTTTGTTTTGTTTTGTTTTGTTTTCATAAACTGGCAGTGTTTCTTGGGAGAGAGGGTCTCCAGTGTGAGAAAATGATGAAGCTTCTCTGCTCTGCACTAGAGCAAGCAGGAGCTGAGTGAAGTAGGGTGTTCCCAAGAATTCACACTTCACTGAAGGTCCAATGTCCAGTGCCAGGGTCAGCTTATTTTCTTGTCTGAAAGTAATGGCCCGAGATCCGTATTTGTGCTAGCAAACCCATCCCAAGCTGGGGGGGAAGAAGGTCAGCCTTTTGGGGAGGGCCAAAAGAAATAGCAAAAACAAGCTGCTTTCTGTTTTCTCACCCTACCTGTGCCTGTACCCAAACTGCCCTCTGAGCTCCCTCTGCCACACTGGAGTGCTGCAGGCACAACACCAGGCACTGGTGAGGCACCTGGAGAACAGTTCCAGAAACTATTTTTTTCAGCAAAGGAGATTTTAAGGAGTTCAGTCTGGGCCTGCTGTTCAAATCAAGGGCAGCAGCATCAGCACCCCCCTCGTCTTGCTCTCTGGCCCTACCCGATGTAGCACCACCACCGCGCACCCAGAACGAGTTGGATGAGTGGGAAGAGTCCAGAAAGAGGCCTGCAGGTGCTGCGTGTGCAGCGTTGTCCAAGGATGGGCCGCGAGCCTCCCCGGCCCCGGGGTCAAGTGTTTCCGTAGGCGCGAGGGCTCGCCCAAAAGGGAGGGCTAGGGGTGGGGGGCAGCC